>NC_134268.1:95393895-95709596 GCF_031893055.1 Leptodactylus fuscus | reverse complement strand
CTCTTTAAGTCTTATTTCAAGTTTAATCAAAAGTAACACATAGATATCCAGCACTCCAAAAGTTTCTTGTTATGTAAAAATATATAATCTTTATTCCGGAGACATACTCCTTTTAAAATTCACGTATATACAACATAAGACTTTAATCAAAAGTAAATTTTATTCAGAAATTTTATTTATAAATGCAAACACACACTCTGCACATACCTATAAAAATATTGTATTTTATACCACAAATAGTGTAAGGTAAATGATGTATTATATATATGATGAACGTAAATATTAACTGATAAAATATATATATTGATTAAAGAAGAATCAATAGAAACTCAATTTTGGCAATATTTTTTAATTAAAAAATACGATTTAAAAAAAACCCAAAAACTTATGCTTGAAACTGCATTACATACTTGATAATGCTCAGCTACCTTATATGGCTATACGACCATTTTGTGGGTAGCTCATCTCCACTTTTGCCCTTCTTTGTTTCCACCCTCTCCACCTTCTGTATTGATCTCTACAGCTGCTCCACCACAGGATCATTCTGATAGTGCTTACATTTGAAAAACGTATTGTGTAAAAGGCACGTGCTAGGAAGGGGGTTATGTTTCCCACCTCAATTTTTTTTTTTACATTTGATACGCATAGGACTGCTACATGGGCAAGATGTAATTACCAATCAGATTTGAGGGTTTTTTTTACCTTTGTCCAGTCCTTGGGGTTCAGCTTCTCTGTAATGCAATCCTACCTGCTGTCTTTTTTGCTGCGATCTTGGTAATGGACAAAGTTTCTGTCTCACAGCTTAGTTGAAACAGGCCTAAAAATTGTCATGTTCTTTTTTTTTCAGGGATCAGCTACATGGGCCGTTACAAATAACGGTTGTGTAAATTGATCCTTTATCTACAAAGGGGCTACTGAATAAACGGCTAGCACAAGGCCATGAAACACTTAGGGCGGGTTCACACCAGCGCCTGATCTCCGTTATGAAGGTTTTCGTTTCTTGCCTGAGAAACTGGACAGGAGACTGAAACCAGCAGGCAGTTTTCAAACCCATTCATTTGCATGGGTTTGAAAAGTGTCCGCTGGTGAGCGCCCGTGAGCGTCTTCTTCTCTCTGCGGCGAAACTGGGGTTTTTTAACCGGACACAAAGTGGGACATGCAGGACTTTGTGTCCGGTTAAAAAAAAATGGTTTCGCCGTGAACAGCAGAAGACGCTCACGGGCGGACACTGAATGCAGGTTTCCGTCTTTTGCCGGCAGAAAATGGAAGTCTGCATAATGGAGATCAGGCACTGGTGTGAACCCGCCCTTACGTGTGAGTAAGCACGTAGGCACTGACTTGTGAATGACATATGACTAGTGCTAGAACCAAGTTTAAAGCCACAATCTGAGCTCTGATTGGGTGTGTGTCTCAAACCCAGGGCAGAGTTTGATGGTGGCCATGGTAACCTTAAAGCAACAGCTGTTAGCTGGAAAAAGAGGAATACGGACATTGAAATTTCTGACAGATGGGGTTCTAGAGAATTTCCACTCTGCTTTTTCTATCACAGTCAATAACGTAAGATATTTGTCTATTATTTCTTATTATTTATTTTTATTGATTCTGCATTTAAAGAGGGTTTACATGCAAAACACAAAATACACAAAAACAAGTATAATAGAGATGAGCGAGTACTGTTCGGATCAGCCGATCCGAACAGCACGCTCCATAGAAATGAATGGAAGCACCTGGTACTTCCGCTTTGACGGCGGCCGGCCGCTTAACCCCCCGCGTGCCAGCTATGTCCATTCATTTCTATGCGAGCGTGCTGTTCGGATCGGCTGATCCGAACAGTACTCGCTCATCTCTAATAATAGATAGTGACCAACTGGTATAGCAGGATAAAGGGCCCTGTCCACAAAGGCTTACAATTGCACATGTACAGTAAAAGGTCAGATCTCATTCATGCACTGGTCAAGGACTTTCAGGTTTTATATATAGTATTCATTACTATGTACTGTATATAGATATTCATTTACATTAAATCTTTAGTAATGGCCACATTAATAGCTTACAAGAACCAGAAACATCTGTGTCCTCCCTACTAAAAAAAGATCATGCACCTGGTCTTTCTCATGTGTTTGCAGAATGTGTATGGTTCATTAATTCACAAATCCTAAAGTCTGCATATTGGACTATGCAAGTGGAAAACTTGCACTTGATTGCAATAGTACAAAACTAGCGTGACACGTACACGCTTATGGAAAGTATCACATGGCTATGGCTAGACTGCTGTACTTGTTGCACTGTACAGCCATGAAACTTGCACATCATCCAAAGGGAAAAGATCCTGAAATAAGCAGGGAATGATCTAGTTTGTGAAGAAGGAAGCACTGCATTTTATTTTCTACAGTTCATCATAAAGCAATCTTATCTTAGTGGGATAGGTTGCTATAGCGAACAAATTCCAACTCTAATTTTTAATTTTTTTCTGCCTTTTTTTTAAATAAAACTTTTCCATTCTGTAGACAAAATGTATTACTATTTTTACATGTGATGATGTTCTTATTCATGCCAGACTGTAACACATTACAGTTGAGACATCTATCTTATGGTAGGGTCTCATGTTATGCTATAAGTATAAATTATATATGTTTCCATGTGAAGTCATTACAACATGTTGGATTTTTAGCAATAGCTGTAAAGTTGCAGTCACCTAATTTTTTCATATGAGCCTATTATGGGTACACTTTTGTGCCCATATTACAGACTTTGTCTGGTCCAAGAGCGACTCTACTGACCTGAACTTACAGCATTATAAATCTGCTGTGAATTTAGGACGGCAGACACACAGTCATACATGGTTTGTAATACTATAACATGCTTGTCTGAAGCAGAACTTTGTGTGTGTCCACTTATCCGCTGGGGACAAGATCAATAGCTGCCTTCTAATGGCAAACACATAAAAAATGCCTTTTATTGCTTAACTGAACATTGGCAGCATTTGTGTCATTAATACATTTTATAATGCACTTAATTAACAAAGTTTGGCTTCTTTCTGTGAGTTAAGCCCTAAAGCTGGTTGATTTACTGCTGAGCAGCCAATCAATCAGCTTTAAGTCCACAGACATGTCCAGTATGGGCATGGCTGTGATTGGCCAGGCGAGACATGTGACCCCTCTATATAAGAGGTAGGGTCACAGGTCCAGTCGCCATTCCAGCTAGTTAGGCTAGGTAGGGAGAGCCGCCATCTTCAGATTGAGACAGTCAGGGTCTTGGCTAAATGTAACAATTGTCCTTTTCAGGGCAGTGCAGCTAGGTACGGAGAGAAGCCTGATACTGTGAGGAACAGTTAGCCTAGAAATAATAACAATAACTGTGTTTATATACCTATACCGTCTCTTAGTGCAGTAACAATAACCACATGTGTACCCATACCGTCTCCTAGCGCAGTAACAATAACCACATGTGTACCCATACCGTCTCCTAGCGCAGTAACAATAACCACATGTGTGTACCCATACCGTCTCCTAGCGTAGTAACAATAAACATGTGTGTACCCATACCGTCTCCTAGCGCAGTAACAATAAACATGTGTGTACCCATACCGTCTCCTAGCGCAGTAACAATAAACATATGTGTACCCATACCGTCTCCTAGCGCAGTAACAATAAACATGTGTGTACCCATACCGTCTCCTAGCGCAGTAACAATAACCACATGTGTACCCATACCGTCTCCTAGCGCAGTAACAATAACCACATGTGTGTACCCATACCGTCTCCTAGCGCAGTAACAATAAACATGTGTGTACCCATACCGTCTCCTAGCGCAGTAACAATAAACATATGTGTACCCATACCGTCTCCTAGCGCAATAACAATAACCACATATGCACCCATACTGTCTCCTAGTGCAGTAACAATAATCATGTGTGTACCCATACCCAGGGGTGTAACTACCGTAGAGGCAGTGGAGGCGGCTGCCACAGGGCCCGGGCCATTAGGGGGCCCGGTGACAGCCGGTACCGCTGCGTTTTGTTTTTTTTTAAATAGGCCGTTACGGGCCCTATTCACTTGCCGATCCTGGCTGGGCCGGGATCAGCAAGTGACACCGCGGGCCCCACAAATACTATAATTATGCTCGGGGGTCTTTGCAGACCCCCGAGTATAATGATCGGAGGCTTGGGAGAGGTAAGGGAACGTAACAAAACACTGTTACTTACCTCTCCACGATCCTGCCAGGCCTCCTTCCTGATGTCCTTTCTGACGTCTCTGACGTCACATGAACCCGGCCTGCGTCCCGGGTCATGTGACGTCTGATGTCATTTCAGAAGGACGGCAGTGGAGAAGACAGCATAGGAGCCAGGGACAGGTAAGAAACAGTAATTTTTTATGTTTTTATTCCCCTGGGTCTCCGATTATTATACTCTGGGGTCTGAAAAGACCCCAGAGTATAATAATTGTTTATGTTTGTCCACTATGGGGTATAATACTGTGTGCAGGGGACACTATTGGGGATGATACTGTGTGCAGGGGACAGTAAGGGACAAAATACTGTGTGCAGGGGCCAGTAAGGGACACAATACTGTGTTCAGGGGCCACTATGGGGCATAATACTGTGTGCAGGGGCCACTAAGGGACATAATAGAGTGCGGAGGAGGGGGCCAGTCGAGGTCTTCGACATCGGTGTCGGTGGGGGGGGGCATGTCAAAAGTTCGCCACGGGGCCCCGCCATTCCTAGTTACGCCACTGCCCATACCGCTTCCTAGCGCAGTAACAATAACCACATGTGTACCCATACTATCTCCTAGCTCAATATCTGTGTGTGTACCCATACAGTCCGCTAGCGCAGTAACAAAACTGTGTGTGTGTACCTAGTGCAGTAGTAATAACTGCTAGAGATGAGCGAGTAGTACTCGATCGAGTAGGTATTTGATCGAATACTACGGTTTTCCAAATACTCGTACTCGATCGAGTACCACTCGCTGTTCGAAGTTAAGATTCGATGCAGAACCAGCGTTGATTGGCAGAATGCTATACAGTCGGCCAATCAACGCTGGTTCTTCTCTTACCTTTAGAAGTCTTCTCCCTGCCCTCCCAGCGTCCCTGCGGCGTCTTCTGGCTCTGAATTCACTCTGCCAGGCATCAGGCCTGGGCAGAGCCGACTGCGCATGTCTGCTTGTAGTGCGGGCATGCGCAGTCGGCTCTGCCCAGGCCCGATGCTTAGCAGAGTGAATTCAAGGCCAGAAGAGGAAGCGGGGATGCTGCGCAGGGAGAAGAATCCAGCCCGACCCTCACTCATGGACTTGGTAAGTAGAATTTACCCGTATGGTTTCCTAGCACAGTAACAATAACTGCATGTATACCCATACTGTCTCCTAGCACAGTAACAATAACTATGTGTGTACCCCTACCGTCTCCTAGCACAGTAACAATAACTGAGTGTGCACCCATACTGTTTCTTAGCACAGTAACAATAACTGCGTGTGTACCCATACCGTCTCCTAGCAGAGTAACACCTAGCGCATTAACAATAAACATGTGTGTACCCATACCGTCTCCTAGCACAGTAACAATAACTGCGTGTGTACCCATACCGTCTCCTAGCACAGTAACAATAATTGAGTGTGTACCCATACCGTCTCCTAGCAGAGTAACAATAACTGTGTTTATATCCATATGTCTCCTAGTACAGTAGCAATAACTGTGTGTATACCCATACCATCTCCTAGCACAGTAATAATAACTGTGTTTATACCCATATGTCTCCTAACGCAGTAGCAATAACTGTGTGTATACCCATACCGTCTCCTAGCACAGTAGCAATAACTGTGTGTATACCCATACTGTCTCCTAGCAGAGTAACAATACAGTTAGGGCCAGAAATATTTGGACAGTGACACAAGTTTTGTTATTTTAGCTGTTTACTAAAACATGTTCAGAAATACAATTATATATGTAATATGGGCTGAAAGTGCACACTCCCAGCTGCAATATGAGAGTTTCCACATCCAAATCGGAGAAAGGGTTTAGGAATCATAGCTCTGTAATGCATAGCCTCCTCTTTTTCAAGGGACCAAAAGTAATTGGACAATGGACTCTAAGGGCTTCAATTAACTCTGAAGGTGTCTCCCTCGTAAACCTGTAATCAATGAAATAGTTAAAAGGTCTGGGGTTGATTCCAGGTGTGTGGTTTTGCATTTGGAAGCTGTTGCTGTGACCAGACAACATGCGGTCAAAGGAACTCTCAATTGAGGTGAAGCAGAACATCCTGAGACTGAAAAAAAAGAAAAAATCCATCAGAGAGATAGCAGACATGCTTGGAGTAGCAAAATCAACAGTCGGGTACATTCTAAGAAAAAAGGAATTGACTGGTGAGCTTGGGAACTCAAAAAGGCCTGGGCGTCCACGGATGACAACAGTGGTGGATGATCGCCGCATACTTTCTTTGGTCAAGAAGAACCCGTTCACAACATCAACTGAAGTCCAGAACACTCTCAGTGAAGTAGGTGTATCTGTCTCTAAGTCAACAGTAAAGAGAAGACTCCATGAAAGTAAATACAAAGTGTTCACATCTAGATGCAAACCATTCATCAATTCCAAAAATAGACAGGCCAGAGTTAAATTTGCTGAAAAACACCTCAAGAAGCCAGCCCAGTTCTGGAAAAGTATTCTATGGACAGATGAGACAAAGATCAACCTGTACCAGAATGATGGGAAGAAAAAAGTTTGGAGAAGAAAGGGAACGGCACATGATCCAAGGCACACCACATCCTCTGTAAAACATGGTGGAGGCAACGTGATGGCATGGGCATGCATGGCTTTCAATGGCACTGGGTCACTTGTGTTTATTGATGACATAACAGCAGACAAGAGTAGCTGGATGAATTCTGAAGTGTACCGGGATATACTTTCAGTCCAGATTCAGCCAAATGCTGCCAAGTTGATCGGACGGCGCTTCATAGTACAGATGGACAATGACCCCAAGCATACAGCCAAAGCTACCCAGGAGTTCATGAGTGCAAAAAAGTGGAACATTCTGCAATGGCCAAGTCAATCACCAGATCTTAACCCAATTGAGCATGCATTTCACTTGCTCAAATCCAGACTTAAGGCGGAAAGACCCACAAACAAGCAAGACCTGAAGGCTGCGGCTGTAAAGCCCTGGCAAAGCATTAAGAAGGAGGAAACCCAGCGTTTGGTGATGTCCATGGGTTCCAGACTTAAGGCAGTGATTGCCTCCAAAGGATTCGCAACAAAATATTGAAAATAAAAATATTTTGGTTGGGTTATGTTTATTTGTCCAATTACTTTTGAGCTCCTAAAATGTGGAGTGTTTGTAAAGAAATGTGTACAATTCCTACATTTTCTATCAGATATTTTTGTTCAACCCTTCAAATTAAACGTTACAATCTGCACTTGAATTCTGTTGTAGAGGTTTCATTTCAAAACCAATGTGGTGGCATGCAGAGCCCAACTCGCGAAAATTGTGTCACTGTCCAAATATTTCTGGCCCTAACTGTAAGTGTGTGTATACCAATACGTCTCCTAGCACAGTAACACCCAACGTGGAAGTACTTACAGTGGTGAAAAAAGTATTTTGTCAGCCACCAATTGTACAAGTTCTCCCACTTAAAAAGATGAGGTCAGCCTGTAATTGATATCATAGGTAGACCTCAACTATGAGAGACAAAATGAGAAAACAAATCCAGAAAACCACATTGTCTGATTTGGAAAGAATTAATTTGCAAATTATGGTGGAAAATAAGTATTTGGTCACCTACAAACAAGCAAGATTTCTGGCTCTCACAGACCTGTAACTTCTTCTATAAGAGTCTCCTCTTTCCTCCACTCATTACCAATAGTAATGGCACCTGTATGAACTTATTATCAGTATAAAAGACACCTGTCCACAACCTCAAAAACAGTCAGACTCCAAACTCCACTATGGTGAAAACCAAAGAGCTGTCGAAGGACACCAGAAACAAGATTGTAGCCCTGCACTAGGCTTGGTAGACTGAATCTGCAATAGGCAAGTAGCTTGGTGCGAAGAAATCAACATAGTTATTATTTTAAGTACTGTCCCTACCCCATTTTTTACAGCCCTGTTATTACCCCCATTTTGCAGCCTTCTACCTCTTAATATCCCCATTTTTGGGTTACCAAGATTTGTTCCCCATTCATTTCAATGAGGTTTGGGTACCCGAACTGAACTTTTGGGCAAAATTCGACGGGTTCACACAACACTAAAAATAACCTGAATTTCAATATTTTTGTATTCAGTCAGTAGTACATCAGAAAGACCAAATATGTCTATTTCACCTTCACCTACAGACAATGATAATTGAAACACTGATCCTAGAATACTTCTCATTAATTTCTTCTCAGTGTCAGGTAGTTTTGTCCTCCAAATATCAGTGTGTTAGCCTTCATTCCTATTATTATTCTGTCTAGATTTAGTATACTGAACCCTTCCTTTCTAGTCACGCAGAAAATGTATTTATAAAACACCATACAGATAGGGTAAGTGCAAGAATGAATTGCTTAACAATCTGTACATGTGGATAAACAAATTTTTGAGACACAAACATTTTTAAAAATATGTTACAAAAGTATGGTCTAAGCATTTCATAGCACTGCAGTAAAGTTACAAGGAAGATGAGAGTAAAGAAATGTATGTATGAAATAAATGGTGATTGTTAAAGAGAACCTTTCACCACCTCCAACAAGTCCATCATTTACATCAATTAATAGCTGCTCCACTTATTCTGACACAGTTTGAATTTTCTCTCTAGCCCCCAGTGTTCCCAAGCAATCATTAGTTTTGGTGCCTGATATGCTATTTAGTCTCTGTACTGTCAGGAGGGCGGTGTCAGGCAGGAGCAGACAAAGGGTGAGATTTTTGAGCTCTGAGATTTGCTGCCTGAAATTGAAGCTTTGAATCACGCCTCCTGCCTGACACAACCCTTCTGACTTTACGGAGCTTAAACAGCATATCAGGCACCAAAACTAACTGCAATGATTGCTTGAGAACACTGGGGGCTAGAGAAAAAATTCCAACCACCTTGGAATCAGTGGAGCAGAACTTAATAACATACGCTAAGGAAAAGGTGGACCTGTCACCTCTTCTGCTATGTCTGCTTTAGCAAATACTTGCATTACCAATGAAATAACAGTTCTACAGTATCTTTTCTTACAACTCTGGGATAGATTTACTAATAGTTTCTAAATTTTAGAAAGTGCAAATTTAGACAAGACAGTCCTAAGCAGCACCAAATTTAACAAAGTGTCTGATGCTGTTTGATAAATCTCATGTATTGTTAGATTGTCTAGTCTAACATTACATCACGTATTAGTTGGCTTAAAATTTTTTGGCAAATTTTTGGCTTTAGTATCACTGTTAGGCCACACCTTTTCCAAATAGGCAACGTCTCTTTTTGGAACAAGTCGGAATTGTCTAAAAAATATCTAAACCACTTGATAAATGTGGTGTACAATATGTTAGGGCCCCTTCACACGGAGTATACGCTCGCTGATTCTGAACGTGTAACACGTTCCGAATCATCGGCGTTAAAACAGATCCCATTGCTTTCTATGGGAGTCGGCATACATGCGCTCCCCATAGAAATGAATGGACTGCTTTTTTCCCTATTGCGTTCAATAAATTTCCCCTTCTGTGTTGTGCTGTTCCTCAGTTATCCTTCTAGACATGGATACATTGACAGCTGTGTTATTCCTCTTATCAAGGAAACATTTTCATGCACTGCCTGGCATTATCAGCACTGATTGTGACTGTAGAGATGCTCATCCAGGGGCGCACCTCAAATGAGGCAAGGTGAGGCAGCCGCCTCAGGCGGCACTATCAGTGACTCCTTGGAAGGAAACCTCTGTGGATTTTCTGCTTCAATATTACCTATAGGGAAACTGCTGGCATTTCCATAGGGATCATTAAAGGGGTATTCCCATCTCGCCTGTTCTCCAACCTGCATGCTGTGTGCTCTCTTCACTTCCTGGTTTTATTGGTACATTGGTGGGCGGGGTTGCTCTGCTATCTGCTATGTTTGCAGTCAGTAATGAGGGATTGGTTGTAAATTAATTACCACAGTATGAAGCTGATGTAGAAGCTGATGTAGCAGAGATGGATTTGAGTCAGCTTGCAATACATACAGAGGTACCGGACTCCCTATCTCAGCCCTTATCAGCCAAATTCTATTAAACCGACTGATAACTGGAAGAGCAGGAGATAAAACAGCTCAGAAATACCGGAGCACACCTCCCCCCTCCCCTATCTGAGGAGCTCCGTTACTTGTCTGTGGCAGAGACATACACAGCTCAGAGCTGCTCCCAGCACTCAGCCCCCTCCCTCCCCCCCTGAGAGCAGGCAACTATGTCACTTGTGGACTGAGCAGATAAGCTCAGCACCAGGCCCGTGGTCATAGAAACGCAGTGTAAACAATGAAGTGAATAAGTTAAAATAGCGGCCAAACAAAGCAGTTTTGATAAAATAGCGTACAAACAAAGCAGATTTGATACAGCAATGTGTTTAGGAAAAGTCTTAAATCCACATAAACTAGCAGTATAGATAGGATGCTTTTGATGGAACAACCCCTTTTAACATGCTGCAATTTCGGAAACCAAGATAGTTTTGAAAATCGCAGTATGGATGCTGCATGTATATTTTTCCACAAGGTGTGGATGGTAGTCACTAGAATCCTATCCACCTTTCAGCGACTGTAAAACACCACGTTTTTTTCCACAGCATTTTTGCGATGGGCAAACCATAGCGTTTACACCACATGGGGTCTCAGCCTAAAACACATGCCCTCCTACAGAAAAACAGAAAACAGAGTTAAAAAAAAAAATAATGCCAAATCCATAAACCAAAATAGGCTAAATCCTTAAAGGGTTTACTGAAGGGCAGCTATATAAAAACAAATAATAATGTTCCTATGTCTACACTATCCACTCTACACTATGCACAGTCCCAATACTTTGCAGAGTATTGCACTTTGCAAGTCAATTAACTCTTCAAAACCTGTTATTTTAGTTTCCAGGGAAACAGACTCGCACCTTAATAGCAGATGTGGCTTCTGTGCTCAACAAGAGATTTGGTTTTGAAAATAAAATAATAGACCAGTATGTCAACTCCATGGAGCCTTGTACATCCAGACTTATTTCAGAAATGTACCAGTATAATATTTTGTGCATCTACTTGACTTAAGAATAGATGAAATCATTTCCAGTTACCATGTGTTTCTCAGTAACATCCTATTCTATGAATGTGTGTATCAGGCCTCATGCTTACAAATACGATGCAACTCGTCACGCTGTGACGTCCTGTGCATTACCGGCAGTCCTTTACGGCAGAGCAGGGACTTTTCAGCTCCCTGCTCTGTCATAGGATTAAGCAGTGTTGGGGTGCACAGCACACCAAAACACCTGTGGAGCTCCCAGGATTCAAGTCATCAGACCAAAACCCTGATGCTTCAAATCTCGGGGGTCCCCTTGGGGATGGATACCCTGGGCAATTACCCAGTTTGCCCCCCCCCCTCCCCCCTCCCGCAATGCAAATCCCTGCCTACAGCTCCCGGGAAAGAGAGGGGATGAATAGTGTAACAGGGAATGGACAGGTCTTGAGGTTGCCAATGAGTTGAAGTAGGGGCAGTGGGACAAGACTGTCCGAAGGAGGCCCCCAGTACAATAGGGCCTGATGCAAGTGCACCATTGGCCCAATGGTTAAAATGTCCCTGGTCATAGTAGCTTGAGATGGTACAGGGATAGGAGTAATGTAATAGAATGTGTAGTAGTGCATTTTGAATACACCAGTATCTGATTTCATACTCCATGTTCAGGTATCTGTAGCAAGAATACCATCTGTCTAATAGAATAGTGTAGGATAACTTGCTTACTATCAAAAAGTTAAAAACTATTGTAGGGGGTTCAGCTCACACGGTTGGGAATGGCAATGACACCATGCAGACAAGTAGTCGGATAAACAAGTCCAGAGTGTTTTATTTGGGTTTTCTGCATAAAACACTGTGCAAGCAAAGAAACAAAACAACAAAACCTAAGCCTTGTCCGGCTCTACCTAAACAGCAGGTTACCTCTCTGACCTAGAGCAGGTTGAATCACCACAATAGCAGGTCAAAGTCCACACTATACCTGTTGGTCTCAGGAGTGATTTTTGTCACACACTCCGTGTGTGTATCAGGGCCCATAACTGAGCTTCCTTTCCCAGTAAATAGTCCTAAGGAAGCTTCACCTGTGACTGCCCTGGACTCAGGGCAAAACCCGTGGTGGAGTAAGGGTGTGGACTGGATGGCTCCCACTACCAACCTGCCCTCCAGTCCAGAAAAGCCAGCCCATAATAAGGAACAAGAGTTCCAGCAGACTATGCTCTGCTAGAACATGATTGCTCTGGCTTTCCTTTATCTCACCTTGCTGAGGAAACCAGGAGAGATATACACTCCATCCACCACCTTTCCGTACACTTTACCACACTATATATATATTATTTCATAATACAAACACAATATTTGGAGTAATATAATGTGTAATAAATTCCAATGTCTGCATGTATTTCAATAAATTATTAATTGGTTTAACCCATTATTTTTGCTGGACTCTACGAGCATTTGTGGAGAAGGTGGCTTTGTAGCAGCAATGGTGCAGACCTAACCAGTCAGAAACAGGGACACAAAATCTGTAGCAAACATTATTTAAAAAAAAAACAAAAACAAAAAAAAAAAACAGGAAAATAAATAAACCTTCACTTCAGGTACAAAAATGAGCAAAATTAAATACAGCCATAACTTCAGGCAGAAACATTGTCAAACAAAAGCCTGCTCCACTGAGCGCTTACTAGACAATACGCACTAACTGTACATGTGGCTTACTATCAGCCACACGAATCAACAAAAAAACACAGCACAGTCTTACCAGACTCATTGTGCCAGGACAGACCCATACACCTCCTCTCGCTCTCAGGATCTGCCCTGAAGTGTAGGCTTTGCAGCCTTTAATGGTCCAGTGACGATCCATGGACCCACACCTGGGCCTGAGGCCTATTCCAGACCCGCCCTGGACCACACATAAGTCAGGAACCTGGAGCTGATATAGCGGTACCTCAGCACTCTGCCTGTCACCTTCTCACACATTCTGCTACGACTTGTAATTCATGGTTTGTCTGATGAAATAATAAAATTAACAACTCAATCCTTTCACATCGTCTGGAGAGTCAGATAGCAGACAAAAGAGCCTTCCTTACTGTTATATGCCAGGGGCTTATTGGATGCGACAGTGACAAGCGCACACTTGTCACACAGTCACAATGGGATGTCAAGTACGTTCTATGTCTGATTAGAAATACAATGTTACTATACAATGTCAGGTTGTCAAAATGGCTTGAGATATTTTCTGTTCACAAAATGTCATAATTAAAAACTTTGACGTACATAAATAGGGCATGTTTAATGACAAAATACCATTGCATTTGGTAATCACCTACCTTAATATATCAGTACTTCATGCATGGACTACAGTGTTTTTCTGTAATCTGCATTGATACCTGGTAGAGTTTATTTCTCCTGTAGTGCCACCACAGTGTCCCTATAAAAGGACTGTCCACTTAACCTCTTAGCGTCCATTTAACATCTCAGCATTGCAGCATATAAGAACTTTAGGCTGGGTTCAGACTGGAATTTGACGCGGTGGCCGGCTCAGGTTCCGGTCCAAATTATGGGTAGCCGTGACTGGATGCCATTGCACTGCAATAGCATCCAGTCGTGGCACTTCAATCAGGATTAGGCCCAAATGAATGGGCCTAGTCGGGAGGAGGGTGTGTCTTCAGGCGAGGTGAGACCGTCTGAAGAATGAGCATGTCACTTCGTTTTTTCCAGGAGACGGAACAAACGGCTCCTGGAAAAAAAGAACTGACCGTCTCCCATTGATTTCTATGGGAACCATTTTTTTGGTCAGGATTTTGAGGTGAATACAGCCTCAAAATCCTGACCAAAACACCCCGTGTCAACTCAACCTTATAGATGTAGGGGACCACTTTTGTTTCTCCATCAGCAACCCCACTATACAATGGCGGATGGTTAAAGGTTGTCATAGCAGCTCAGATTCTCAAAAAGTCCTTCAGGTCTGACATACCAAAAACACCATTACACAAAGGTGAAATAATGTTTTAAATCAAGTTACAGTAAATTATTTTAATTATTGTTGTTGTTATTATACCATTGCACTTGAACAAAAAAGCTAATGTGTTATTTAAACTGCATGGTAGACGCCATAAAAAGATAAAACCTATTGTGCCCTATTGGGGCACTATTATTATTATTATTATTATTATTATTATTATTTATCATTAATTCCATGGTGTTGCACATTTGTGGAGGGATACTTATTTTGCTTACTTATATTCTGCAGCATCTAGTACAGTAAACACAGACCTAAATAGATGTCCAACATGATAGGAAAGAGATACCTGCCCTCAGGTGTACAGTCCATATGGGAATATAAGCAGACACAGTAGGTGTGGGTAAGATATATTTATATACTGGTGGAGAAATGGCCATACCACTGGTTCGACAACCACATCAATGTAACATTAAGTTGTTAGTGTACCTTAAATTGAGGATAGAAGTGTCAGCTACCTACCTTATGCCACTACACACGATATTCCTGGGAGCAAGATGTTCCCACTTCATGGTCTCCAGACCAATCTCCAGCTATCGTTGCATCCAACACAAAATCGGGACTCATCATTGAAGCGGAAAGACCTCCATTTTATTCTACTGTACATTGCTCTCTTGCCATGCACAATGATAGCCTTTGAGTTCAGTGATATGAGGTCAATGGAACACCTATAGCTGAACGTTTGGCTCATAGCTGTTAGGGGGCTGGTCACGCTGGCATGGGTTAATCTCGGTGTGTCTGGACTTTGTGGTTTTGGAGAGGTTTTTCCCAAGGCTGCATTCACACGGAGTTGTTTGGCTCAGGAATTTGGTCAGGAAACTGACTCAAATTCCTCCTCCAAAAAAGGCCTCACCATACAGTCCTATGGTGAGGCGTTTTTTAGGAGTCTTGCATCCTTGCTTTGCCTGTTTTTTCTCTGGCCTACTGTGATAGTGTCTGTGTAGTGGTATTTGTTGGCGTTTGTCTGTATGACTTAGTGTCTGTCCAGGGTTTAGGTTCCTGTGCGGCATCTTCTTATCAAAGGCAAACTCTGGCACTAGTCAGGCATAGGGTACTTGTCCGCCCGCCGGGTCTCTGTCCTGTTTCCTGGGAAACTGGATAGGGGACAGCTTCCCAGCAGTCAGTTTTAAAACCCATTTATTTGAATAGGTTTTTAAAGCAAACTGCCAGTGTCTGTATGCAGACACAAAGTCGGCCATGCAAGACTTTGTGTCCATCCAAAAAAAGCGGTTTCCCCATGGAGAGGCTGCATATGGACACCAGTGGTTAGTAGAGATGAGCGAACACTAAAATGTTCGAGGTTCGAAATTCGATTCGAACAGCCGCTCAATGTTCGTGTGTTCGAACAGGTTTCGAACCCCATTATAGTCTATGGGGAACAGATACTCGTTAAGGGGGAAACCCAAATCCGTGTCTGGAGGGTCACCAAGTCCACTATGACACCCCAGGAAATGATGCCAACACCTCTGGAATGACACTGGGACAGCAGGGGAAGCATGTCTGGGGGCATCTAACACACCAAAGACCCTCTATTACCCCAACATCACTGCCTAACAACTACACACTTTCCACATTCAAAAAAACCTCTATCAAAGTGGGAAAATACCTGGAAACCTTCTTTACTCCCCAAATGGATGGACACAAACCCCAATTTAAGCTCAACAAACAGTAACAACCACCCCTTTAAATCATGTTCCCCATGACAACCACAAATGGAATAGGCAATGGGAATTCCAAAAGCCCTCACCCTTAACTGTCATTTTGAGTGTGTGTGTGTGTGTGTGTGTGTGTGTGTGTGTGTGTGTGTGTGTGATGTGGTAAGACCTTCCAAAATTCACTTTTCTAGCCCTTAACATGAGCCCTTCCAAACAAAGTTACATGACCTTAAGCTGAGCTACCAGCAGAGATTGAGGCCCTTGGCATGAGTAGAGCCTTGCACCAGCAGTGTTTTTGGCACTTAGGGTGAGTTGAGCCTTGTACCAGCGTGTGTCCCTTAACATCAGGCGGGCCCTAAGTTCTGCGCTTTGCACAAAAGTTCCACATTAACTAGGCTGAATGGTACAAAGATTAGTAGGCCCGAGAACCAGGAACAGGTCTTGCAATGGCTGTCGGATAACGCTTAAAGCACATTGTCCACCAGCCAGTCAGCCTCTACCTCCTCTTACCCAACAGTCTTGTCCTCCTTCCACCCAAAATTCCCAATCTTCCCAGAACAATAACCCCAACTGTCCCTGCTCCCCAGAGCTGTTCTCTCTTCCTTTGACTGTACCGCAACCTGCCCCTCCATTTCGCGATTCCACGGACCTAACAGACGAGTATCTGTGTCCAGATGCTCAAACACTAGAGTCTCCTCCATTCCATCTCCGGTCGATTTGGTGGCGGATGACCAGCAACCCACCCTCATCGACGACGATGAGACGCAGTTGCTGTCAGGGCAGCCAGTTGACATGCGCATTGTGCAGGAGGAGGAGGCGAGACAGGAGTTGGAAGAGGAGGTGGTGGACGACGAGGACACCGACCCCACCTGGACAAGGCAGATGTCAAGCTGGGAAAGTAGTGTGGATGTTGAGGCAGGTGCAGCACCAAAAAGGGTAGCTAGAGGCAGAGACATGTCCAGAGGCAGAGGTCAGCTGCTTTGCCGAAGCCAGGCCAGACCCGGAATGTCCGAAGATGTTCCCTTTTGTACCCAGCCCAGAAAAACTCCCCCATCGAGGGCACGTTTCTTGAAGGTGTAGAGTTTTTTCAAGGAATGCGCCGAGGACAGATATAGTGTCGTCTACACAATTTGCCTCTCGAAATCGAGTAGGGGCCCTGAGAAGAGCAACCTGTCCACCACTTCAATGCACCGTCATTTGGAATCCAAGCAATGGAATCAGTGGCAGGCAGCAACGGCAGGACAAACGTCGCCCGCCGTTCATGCCACTGCCTCTGCTCACAGTGCTGGCGATGCACTCCAGAGGACGAGCCAGGACATCACTTCATCTGCCTCCGCCACTTTGTTGACTTCTCCCTCATCCTCCCCTGTTTCTGTCTTATCTCCTTCTCCTGCACCATCAAAGGCACCATCAGGCGCTTCTTTACAACAACCCACCATCTCTCAGACATTGGAGCGCCGGCAGAAATACACCGCTAACCACCCACCCACGCAAGCCTAGAACGCCAACATCGCTAAACTGCTGGCCCAGGAGAGGTTGGCGTTCCGGCTTGTTGAAACTCCCGCCTTCCCGGACCTGATGGCAACTGTGGCACCTCACTATGCCGTCCCTAGCCGTCTCAACTTCTCCCGGTGTGGCGTCCCCGCCTTGCACCAGCACGTGTCACTCAACATCAGGTGGGCCCTTAGTTCCGCGCTTTGCTGCAAGGTCCACTTGACCACCGACACTTGGACAAGCGCCTGTGGTCAGGGATGCTGCAGTGCTTATCTTTAATGACAGGCAGGGTGAATGTGGTGGAGTCTGTTCCCCGGGTGCAAACTGGGGTGGCCTATCTCCTCTCCCAGGCCAAAATTCATGGCAGGAGTAGACTGAAACCCTACGACGCTGCAACCTCCACCACAGCTACTAGCGGCAAACGCTAAAACACTGGTGTGGGGAGACGTCAGCAGGCGGTGCTGAAGCTCATCAGCTTGGGGGACAGACAGCACAGTGCCTCCGAGGTCAGGGATGCCATCCTGGCTGAGATGGCATTTTTTTTTCCCTGCTACACCTGGGGCCTGGCATTTTTACGCCTGTGATAATGGCTGGAACCTGGTAGCGGCTCTGGAGCTTGCCAGCCTCCAACACGTTCCATGTTTGGCCCACGTCTAACCTAGTGGTGCAAAGTTTTTTAAAAACATACCCAAATGTACCGAAGCTACTGTTGAAAATGCGGCGCTTGTGCGCCCACTTTTGCAAGTGCACAGGAGTCGCTGCTAGCCTAAAAACACTCTAGCAAGGCCTACATCTGTCCAAACACAGGCTGTTGTCCGTCATTCACACACGCTGAAACCCTACAATACCATATCTTGAGCAGGGTGTGTGAGCTGCACAGACCTTTGATGGAGTTCCATCTACAAAACCCAAGGGTTCCTCAAAGTCAGCAACCAAAGTTTCTGCACCATGAGTTTCCAGGGGTGGCAGAGTTATGGCTAGGGGAAGAGGCATGGATAGGGATGATGTCTAGGGGCAAAAGCAGTGTGGATGTGGAGGCAAGCTAAGCAGGAAAAACTGGGGGTACAAGCTAAGGCATGGACTGGGGTGATGTCTAGGGGCAAAAGCAGTGTGGATGTGGAGGCAAGCTAAGCAGGAAAAACTGGGGGTACAAGCTAAGGCATGGACTGGGGTGATGTCTAGGGGCAAAAGCAGTGTGGATGTGGAGGCAAGCTAAGCAGGAAAAACTGGGGGTACAAGCTAAGGCATGGACTGGGGTGAT
Organism: Leptodactylus fuscus; assembly: GCF_031893055.1. Taxonomy (NCBI): domain Eukaryota; kingdom Metazoa; phylum Chordata; class Amphibia; order Anura; family Leptodactylidae; genus Leptodactylus; species Leptodactylus fuscus. Next base: position 95,691,006 of record NC_134268.1, on the reverse strand, counting down.
GTCTAGGGGCAAAAGCAGTGTGGATGTGGAGGCAAGCTAAGCAGGAAAAACTGGGGGTACAAGCTAAGGCATGGACTGGGGTGATGTCTAGGGGCAAAAGCAGTGTGGATGTGGAGGCAAGCAAAGCAGGGAAAATGGTGGCTAGAGGCAAAGGGATGTCCATAGGCAGCAAGGGCAAAGATGCAAAACTCTCCCGTTTCAAGAATTTTCCTGACTTGTTTCCCCACAAAACATTCCTGGGAGGAGGGCTGAAACACCACCCTCCTCCTCCTCCGCTGTTAGATTGACCCCAGCTACGAGCTGAAAACGCTGCAACACTGGTGTGGGGAGACGTCAGCAGGCTGGGCTGAAGCTCATCAGCTTGGGAGACGGACAGCACATTGCCTCTGAGGTCAGGGATGCCATCCTGGATGAGATGGCAATTTGTTTATCCCCGCTGCCCCTGGGGCCAGGTTTTTTAGCTTGTTGGAGGGCTCTGGAGCTTGCCAGCCTCCAACACGTTCCATGCCTGGCCCACATGTTCAATGTAGTGGTGCAATGATTTTTAAAAACATACCCCAAATTAGCTGAGCTAAGGGTGAAAGTGCGGCACTTGGACACCCACTTTCCCAAGTCTACAGTACCTGGAGCTAGCCGCAATACACTCCAGCAAGGCCTACATCTGCCTGAAGCACCTACTGTTGTGCGAGGTCACCACACGCTCTAACCCTAGATACCGTATGTTCAGCAGGGTGTGTGAGCAGCAGAGACCTTTGATGGAGTACCAGCTACAAAACCCAAGGGTTCCTCAGAGTCAGCTCCCTCACTTTCTGCACCATGAGTTTCCATGGGTGGCAGACTTATGGCTAGAGGCACAGGCATGGATAGGGGTGATGTGTAGGGGCAAAAGCAGTGTGGATGTGGAGGCAAGCTAAGCAGCAAAAACTGGGGGTACAAGCAGCCGGTGACATCATCACTGACAAGCACAGCTGTCTGTCAGCTGACAGGCTGACTTTCACCAAAATGAACAGACAATGGATAGACTCATCATATACATGTCAGTTACATGACAAATTTAGTGCAATTTGCAAGTCCAAGATGGTTTGGAGATCTGCGGAGAGGAATCTCACCACCTCTTGCGGGTGCCATCATTTGGAAGGCAAGCCCTGGGCTCAGTGGGTGAGAGCAAGCGCAGGATAATCGTCGTTTGGCCTGGCGGCCACTGCCTCTTCCACTGTTGACAGGGCTGGCGCTGCAGTCCAGACCAGGAGCCAGGACACCTCCACATCTGCCTCTGACACTTTGGGGAGTTCACCCTTATCCTCACCTTTTCCTGCCATTTCTCCTTTTGCCCGCGCCATCATGCGCCTCTTCCCAGCAACTCCCCATCTCCCAAGCCTTTCATTTCATGCTAAAGTACAGCGCAACCCACCCACATGCCCAAGGCTTCAACGGCCTCATCTCAAGAAATCTGGCCCAGGAGATGTTGGAATCCCGGCTGGGGGACACTCTGCCCTTTTTGGGCAGAGTGTCTACTGCGCCACCGCACTGTGCCGTCCACACCGGCACTTTCCCCCAAACATGAGGCGGTCCCTAAATTCAGCGCTTAGCCCTAAAGTTCCATGTGACCAGTTACGAATGGACAAGTGCATGCGGACAGGGACGCTAACTTTCAATTTGGGCACAGTGGTTGAATGTAGTTGAGGCGTGGACCGGGTCGCAAAATGTGGTGGCCTGACTTGTCTCCCCACACAACATTCCTGGGAGGAGGGCTGAAACACCACCCTCCTCCGCTGTTAAATTGACCCCAGCTACGAGCTGGAAACGCTGCAACACTGGTGTGGGGAGACGTCAGCGGGCCGTGCTGAAGCTCATCAGCTTGGGGGCCAGACAGCACACTGCCTACAAAGTGAGTCATGCCATCCTCGATGAGACGGCAATGTGGTTTTTGCCACTGCACCTGGGCCCAGGCATGTTGTCATGTGTGATAATGGCCGTAACCTGGGATTGGCTCTGTAGCTTGGCAGCCTGCAACATATTCCATGCCTGGGCCACGTTTTTAACTCATTGCTGCTAATCTTTTGAAAAAGGTACCCCAATGTTCCTGAGCTACTGGTGAAAGTGTGGTGCTTGTGCGGATAGTTTTTAAAGTGTATAGTTGCCGCTGCTAGCCTCTATGCACTCCTACAACGCCTGTACCTGCTGGAACAACGGCTGTTGTGCGACGTCTCCACACTGCTGGCACTAAACATATCATGTGTTGAGCAGAGTGTGTGAGCAGCACAGACCTTTGATGTAGTTCCAACTCCAAAACCCTCGGGTTCGTCAAAGTCAACTCCCTCAGTTGCTCAACCATGAGTGGCCATGGGTGGCAGACTTATGTGAAATCCCATCCCATCCATTGCACTGGACACGAAACATTAGCATGCGCTCAGCACAACTTCGGATATGGCAGATGCGTTAAGCAGGGTGCAGGGTACAACACAGACCAGGCCCGAGCACCAGGAACAGGTGTTAGAAATACTGCAGCATCTGCCATTTCCTTCCAATTTTGGGGTTTTGGACCCGCCACCGACTTGTCTGGACCTAAGTGGGGATCATGAGACACAGTTGCCATCAAGGCAAGCTGTGGTCATGTGCGGTTTGCAGTAAGGGGGCAGTGCGCAATTGGAAGAGGAGTTGGTGGATGACGAGGCCACCGACCCCACATGGACAGGGGTGATGTCTAGGGGCTAAAGCAGTGTAGATGTAGAGGGAAGCTAAATCAACAAAAAACCTGGGTAGAAGCAAAGGCATAAACTGGGGTGATGTTTAGGGGTGAAAGCAGAGTAGATGTGGAGGGAAGCTAAGCAGCAAAAACAGTGGGTAGAAGCAAAGGCATGCAAAACTCTACCCTGTTGGAAGACTTATTCCTAGGTCTGGAACACGTTAATGGCCCCCCTGGACAAATTACTGCCACTCAGGGGCCTAGTGTCACCAGGAGGGACAAGTATAGGCGCATGTTGTGGGAATACCTGGCCGACACCAGCTCTGTCCTCTCCGATCCCTCTGTGCTCTACAGCCTAAACTTATTTTCTCATCTTTTTTTCTGAACTGCACATCTCTTGCCTGCTTCCTTTGGGATCTTAGAAATGGTGGTCCACTTCCACAGATGGTAACTTCAATAGACAGTGTAACGGGAGTAGCTGAGGGATCGCTGTCTTAACCACTTTTTGGCACAAAATTAACTTCCAAAGCCAAATATGGTGCAAGTATATGATGCAAGGACACCTACACACCTATCTCTGACACATTGGGGAGTTCACCCTCATGCGCCCTTTTGGCCTGCACCATCATGCGCCTCTTCCCAGCCACTCCACATTTCCCAAGCTTTTCATTGCAGGCAGAAGTACAATACAACCCACCCCCATGCCCAAGCCTGTAACAGCCTCATCGATAAACTGCTGGCCCTGGAGATGTTGGTGTTTGTTTATGCTTCTGGAGACCCAGGCCTTCCGTCAGCAGATGGCAGCTGGGGCACCTCCCTATGCTGGGCCTAGCCGTTACTACTTCTCTTGGTGTGCTGTCTCTGCCTTGCGCCTGCATGTGTCCCATAACATCAGTCGGGCCCAGAGCTCTGCGCTTTGCTGCAAGGTCCACTTGACCACCGACACATGGACAAGCGCCTGTGGTCAGGGATGCTACAGTGCTTATCTTTAATGACAGGCAGGGTGAATGTGGTGGAGTCTGTTCCCCGGGTGCAAACTGGGGTGGCCTATCTCCTCTCCCAGGCCAAAATTCATGGCAGGAGTAGACTGAAACCCTACGAAGCTGCAACCTCCACCCCAGCTACTAGCGGAAAACACTGTAACACTGGCATGGGGAGATGTCAGCAGGCCGTGCTGAAACTGATCAGCTTGGGGGACAGACAGCACAGTGCCTCCGAGGTCAGGGATGCCATCCTGGCTGAGATGGCATTTTTTTTTCCCTGCTACACCTGGGGCCTGGCATTTTTGCGCCTGTGATAATGGCTGGAACCTGGTAGCAGATCTGGAGCTTGCCAGACTCAAACACGGTCCACGCATGGCCCACGTTTTCCAACTTGTTGGTGCCATGTTTCTTTGAAACCTACACCATTGTGCCTGATATACAGGTCAAAGTGGGGCCATTTTCGTAAGTGAGAACTAGGCAGAAAACATTCAGAGCACACTCCTCTCATCTTCGCACCGTTGGCTGGCGGAGGAAGACGAGGGGGTTGGAGTGGCATCTGATGTCCCTATCCCACACGAGGCTAGAGGGTGCACTTCAGTGCATCCCATTGCTTCACCACAAATGGTGTGAAGGGGAGTGGAAAATGGAGGAAATGGAGAGTGACCCTTACAGTTGGGGCCAGCAAAGGCATGCCAAGTAACACACTGGCACACATGGCTGACTTCATCTTGGGTTGCTTTTCAACACATATTTCACATCATGAAGAACAAATAATACTGGATTTTTTCAAGCCTCGAATCCCGGTCTAGGTCTAATGTCTGTTCCTTTCTTATATTAGGGGAGAGGGAAAAAAAATTACTTCAGTGATACGTTTAGCGTACATAGACTGACTATTAATGTGTATCCCACTTAGTGTTGTTAGGGTTACACACCGTCACAACCTGGCTAAAGCTTCTATAGCTGTTAATAAAGTCAACATAACTTTACGGTATCCAAAAAGACAGCTGGTACCGACAGAGAGCAAGACAAATGTCACCCAAAGCTGTGAGCTCTGAACACCCACAGTGACTTTGGCGTCATCATCATTATAAGGGAGCGGGTGGTAATAAATAACTTGGCAGTGCCTAAAACCCAAAAAGCTTATACAACTATATTTACATTAAGATACACAAATGAAACTTTTCAGTAGCATGTCATGAGACAAGCTGATAAGCTCTTCCTTTGTGCAGTGCTATTTGAAAGTTAAACGCTGCCTTTATTTTAATTCTGGAGAAGGTGCAGACATTAGATTTAGAACATGTTGTCTTCATTGTCCAAATCCTCTATATAGGTAACGTGTTTTTCGGGCCGAGCTGTCTGGGAACGAGCTGGTGCAGCACTGACAACCTGGGTGAATATGGCAAGAGCCTGAGATGTAGGGTGAATGAATCCCCAAATTATTTGTGGAATTCCCAGTGAGACAATGGCACTGTATACCAGTAGCAAAAATTGTGGGTGCACGTAACCCCCATATATTCTTTGAATTCCCAGTCAGACAATGGCACTGTATACCAGTAGTAAAAATTGTGGGTGCACATAACCCCAATATATTCTTTGAATTCCCAGTCAGACAATGGCACTGTATACCAGTATTAAAAATTGTGGGTGCACATAACCCCCATATATTCTTTGAATTCCCAGTCAGACAATGGCACTGTATACCAGTAGTAAAAATTGTGGGTGCACATAACCCCCATATATTCTTTGAATTCCCAGTCAGACAATGGCACTATATACCAGTAGTAAAAATTGTGGGTGCACATAACCCCAATATATTCTTTGAATTCCCAGTCAGACAATGGCACTGTATACCAGTAGTAAAAATTGTGGGTGCACATAACCCCAATATATTCTTTGAATTCCCAGTCAGACAATGGCACTGTATACCAGTATTAAAAATTGTGGGTGCACATAACCCCCATATATTCTTTGAATTCCCAGTCAGACAATGGCACTATATACCAGTAGTAAAAATTGTGGGTGCACATAACCCCCATATATTCTTTGAATTCCCAGTCAGACAATGGCACTGTATACCAGTATTAAAAATTGTGGGTGCACATAACCCCCATATATTCTTTGAATTCCCAGTCAGACAATGGCACTGTATACCAGTAGTAAAAATTGTGGGTGCACATAACCCCCATATATTCTTTGAATTCCCAGTCAGACAATGGCACTATATACCAGTAGTAAAAATTGTGGGTGCACATAACCCCCATATATTCTTTGAATTCCCAGTCAGACAATGGCACTGTATACCAGTAGTAAAAATTGTGGGTGCACATAACCCCAATATATTCTTTGAATTCCCAGTCAGACAATGGCACTGTATACCAGTATTAAAAATTGTGGGTGCACATAACCCCCATATATTCTTTGAATTCCCAGTGAGACAATGGAACTGTATAGCAGTAGCAAAAATTGTGGGTGCACGTAACCCCCATATATTCTTTGAATTCCCAGTCAGACAATGGCACTATATACCAGTAGTAAAAATTGTGGGTGCACATAACCCCAATATATTCTTTGAATTCCCAGTGAGACAATGGCACTGTATACCAGTAGTAAAAATTGTGGGTGCACATAACCCCAATATATTCTTTGAATTCCCAGTCAGACAATGGCACTGTATACCAGTATTAAAAATTGTGGGTGCACATAACCCCCATATATTCTTTGAATTCCCAGTGAGACAATGGCACTGTATAGCAGTAGCAAAAATTGTGGGTGCACGTCACCCCAATATATTCTTTGAATTCCCAGTCAGACAATGGCACTATATACCAGTAGCAAAAATTGTGGGTGTATATAGCCCCAATTCTATTGCTAGGGGACTTGCAGGGTATTTCTGAGGTGAAGGTGGGGGGGGGCACACCGTTGGAACGGGGATTTGGGGTGTATATATGGGGTATACGGGAATACACTGTCAGTGTGTTCCATTCAGGATCCTGGGAAAGCTGGGTTGCGGCGATTGAGCCCGTCAGTGCCACGTTACACTGACAAGCTTCTCCCTGGAATTGAAGTTATATGTAAGCCCAATATATTCTTTGAATTCCCAGTGAGACAATGGCACTATATGGCAGTAGCAAAAATAGTGGGTGTATATAGCCCCAATCCTATTGCTAGGGGACTTGCAGGGTATTTCTGGGGTGAAGGTGGGGGGGCACACCGTTGGAACGGGTATCGGGGGTATATATCGGGTATACGGGAATACACTGACAGTGTATTCCATTCAGGATCCTGGGAAAGCTGGGTTGCGGCGATTGAGCCCGTTAGTGCCACGTTACACTGACAAGCTTCTCCCTGGAATTTAGCTCTTATAAGAGCTGTTGGTTGTCTTCTCCTTCCTATCTAGCCTGTCCCTGCCTACCCAGAATCTAACCCCTAGCTAACTGGACGGAAACCTCCGTCCTCGGTGAATTGCAAGCTCAGAATGACGCGAAGCTGGGCGGCGCTGTTCTTTTAAATTAGAGGTCACATGTTTTCGGCAGCCAATGGGTTTTGCCTACTTTTCTCAACGTCACCGGTGTCGTAGTTCATGTCCCACCTACCCTGCGCTGTTATTGGAGCAAAAAAGGCGCCAGGGAAGGTGGAAGGGGAATCGAGTAATGGCGCACTTTACCACGCGGTGTTCGATTCGAACATGCCGAACAGCCTAATATCCGATCGAACATGAGTTCGATAGAACACTGTTCGCTCATCTCTAGTGGTTAGCTTTAAAAACCCATTCAAATGAAATGGTTTTAAAGGGATTCTACCACTAAATCGCTTTTTTTTTGCTTTAGATGTCGGAATAGCCTTTAGAAAGGCTATTCGTCTCTTACCTCTCAACGTAGTCTCCATGGCGCCGTTCCTTAGAAATACTGGTTTTAACCGGTATGCAAATGAGTTCTCTCACAGCAATGGGGGAGGGCCCCAGCCTCAAACGGGGCCCCAGCCTCTCGAGCGACGCCTCCATCTTCACCTGCATCCTCCCCTTCTCTGTTGTCTTCTGTCTGCGTCAACTCCGATGCCTGCGCAGTCGGCTCTGCTAGTGGTTTGTGTCAATGCTGTTTACTGCCTTTGAATACTTCCCAACTTTTGAACAACAGAAAGAGGGATAAAATGTGCGGCGTGCATAGCACGTGGTGGCAAATTGAGCTCCGCCCACTTTTAAGTTCATTCCGCCCATTCTCATTCATTTTTCATGTGCCCCCACAGTATAATTCTCCTACAGTCACCCGTACATTATATGCCCCCACATTGTTATGTTCCCTTCCAACTGCCCCACAGTATTAAGTCCGTCTCCTGGTGCCCCAGTTTAAACATGAAACTGGAGCAGCTGGAGGGGGACATTAGCAATGGGGTAGTTGGAGGGGGACAATAAATTAATGGCAGATGAAGTGGGACATTAAACGGGGGGCAACTAGAGGGGGACATTAAACTCGGGCAGCTAGAAGCAGACATTAAACCGTAGGGGTAGCTGGAGAGGGACATTACACTAGGGGCAACTAGAGGCAGACAGGTCCCCCTCCAGCTATTCCCATGGTTTAATGCTCCCCTCCAGTTGTCCCCAGTTTAATGTCCCCCAGTTTAAGTGCCCCTTCATCTGCCCCATTTCATGTCCCCTCCTCCATCTCTGCCCCCAGTTTCATCTCCCCCCTCCTTTTCTCCCTCAGTTTCATATCCCCTTTCATCTGCCCCCATTTTCATGTCCCCCCTGCTTCTCAGCCCCAGTTTCATGTCCCCCCCCTCTATCTCTGCCCCCAGTATAATGACAAACACACAGACAGACAGACATACACACACACAGACAGACACACTCACACTCTCTCTCTCGCTCCATCCTGCATCTCACACACCCCACCCTTCTCAGTACCTTACACGCACCTCTTCATCTCTTCACTGCACAGGACACTGACACGCCCACCTAGTCACGTGACCGTATGATGTCACACAGGGTCCTTGAACCATAGTGAAGCATACCTCCAGAGCCTTTTATCTGTTATAAGAGCAGGCGGTGATCGGAGGAATGATTGTTCAGTAAAACATTAAAGGGACATAGCGGGACATGTAGGGAGCTGCACGGGATCGCGGGACAGGAGTATGAAAGCGGGACTATCCCGCCAAATGCGGGACACTTGGAGGTATGTCTACCCCTTCATACTTCTCTCCTCTAATCCTTCATGCCTCATGCCACCCACTTTACCCATCTGTGCCTCTCACCTCTCTCATCTACTCCTCCATGCTTTGTTCTGTACTCTATCCCTCCACAGCTCGCACCTTGCTCCTTTACTTCTCCATTACTTACGCCTCTCTCCTCTATCCCTCTGAGTCTTGTGCATCTCTCCACTATTCTTTTCTTCCTTGTGCCTCTCTTGTCTATGCCTCTGCACCTCTTCCATTCCAAATCTGTCAGTCACCTCTGTCCTCTCTCCTCCACATCTCTGCATTTCTTGCCTCACTCATTTACTCTTCCATGCTTTTTGCCTCTCTCCACCTCCATTCCACACCTCTGCATCTCCCACCTGTCTCCTCTCTCCTCTACCTCACCACACCTCATGACTCTGTCCTCTACTCCTCCACACCTTGTTCCTCTCTCCCTCTTCCTCCGTGCCTCGCACCTTTCTTCTCTTTCCTCTACACCTCTGCACCTCTGCTGATACTTCTTGTGTAGAATTTTAAATGATAAAGTGCATGGACTACATGTATCACTGACTACAGATATAATTGTGAGGTTCTTAGCGCACAGTTTGACAAATTGTGCGAGCCCATCTGCCACGTCACGGCGACCTCATTCAGATGGGTCCCTACACTAAGACTTTATTTGTTTAATAAATGCTGCACCCCACTACCCATAGATAAGACCCCAGAGATCAAGTTTTTAGAAACTGCTCTGTAACAGTAGGTCTATAAGAATGTAAATTCCTGTCCTATATGTAAAGTGTTAGTGTAGGGACCCATCACAATAAGGCCACTAAGTGGTCGATGGGCTCAAACATGTCATACAAAACTTTAGTAATATACTATAATATACTAATAATAGTAATGTACTGTAACATATATAATATTGTATTTATTGACATACAATATATTTAAAGACACACAGTAGAAAAATTCTACATCATTTATATAGAGATACTTATTAGGTAAATGGCACAACTCAAAGATATATATTTAAATAATTATAGAAATACATACATAAGTTCATTCATTCATAATTTCAAATATACCTATATAAAATACTATATAAAATATACACATTGTTGTAAAGATTTTACTATGTATATATGTCTATATACCATACAGACGCCTGACATTTACTATAGATATAGATATATTACACTATCACATAAGTGGACAATAACAGATACAAATTTCATAACTTGAACTACATCGAGACATGTCTACATATATAACTAGCACAAACACATATGTACAGTATATACCAGGGATCCTCAAACTGTGGCCCGCGGGCCACATGCGGCCCTCCAAGCACTTCTGTCTGGCCTCGCTGACAACGCCGGCAGGCGTGCATTTATAATGAAGCTCATGGGGAGCTCGGGCCAGGCCATGGAGCGCACTTCACTTTACCTATTGGAGGGCACCGCTCCCGATGTCTGTGCGACCTGCTCTGCCTCCGGCCCACTGTTTAAAAAGTTTGAGGACCCCTGGTATATACTATTTACATAGATTGCTACATGTATTATAGTATGAAGTATTAAAGGGGTTATGTCATTCTCATCTTCTCCACCCCTCCATGTTATTCACCACTCTCCTATACCACTTTGCACTTGTTGCCTCTATCCTCTACACCTCTACACCTCTCCAGTCTCCTCTATTCCATCACACCTCAGGCCTCTCTCCTCTATCCCTTCGCTCCTCCGACCTCAGGCCTCTCTCCTCTATCCCTCCGCTCCTCCGACCTCAGACCTCTCTCTTCTATCCATCCATGCCTCTCTCCACTAGACCTCTTATCTCTCCCCCTCCGCATCTCTCTCCTCTGGGACTCTTGCCTCTCTCCTCCATCTCTTCACACATCACTCTTCTCTCCTCTACTACTCTACCACTCCATACCTCTCTCCTCTACCCCTCCATTTATCAAGTCTCTCCCTTTTACCCATCCATGGCCCTTACCTTTGTCATATAACCTTGCATTCCTTGTTCCTCTCTACTCTTTCCCTTCACTGCTCACACCTTGCTTCTTTACTTTTCTATATTTTATATATATATATATATATATATATATATATATATATATATATATATATATATATTTAAATACAAATATGTAATAAATATATATTTAAATAATTATAGAAATACATACAGTACACACTTTACACATTCTTAATTTATGAAAAAAAATTATGTACCCATCATATACTGCCATGTTTCTAATAGTCTGCAACTGCTGTCCACTTATATAATACATATATAGTTCATTCATTCATAATTTCAAATATACCTATATAAAATATACACATTGTTGTAAAGTTTTTACTATGTATATATGTCTATATACCATACAGGCACCTGACATTTGCAATTGATATAGATATATTACACTGTTACATAAGTGGACAATAACAGATACAAATTGCATAACTTGAACTACATCTAGACATGTCTACATATATAACTAGCACAAACACCTATATACAGTATATACTATTTACATAGATTGCTACATGTATTATAGTAGGAAGTATTAAAGGGGTTATGTCATTCTCATCTTCTCCACCCCTCCATGTTATTCACTTCTCTCCTATACCACTTTGCAGTTGTTGCCTCTATCCTCTACGCCTCTACACCTCTCTAGTCTCCTCTATTCCACCGCACCTCAGGCCTCTCTCCTCTACCCCTCCGCTCTTCCCACCTCAGATCTCTCTCTTCTATCCATCCATGCCTCTCTCCACTAGACCTCTTATCTCTCCCCCTCCGCACCTCTCTTCTCTGGGACTCTTGCCTCTCTCCTCTATCCCTTCACACATCACTCTTCTCTCCTCTACTACTCTACCACTCCATACCTCTCTCCTCTACCCCTCCATTTATCAAGTCTCTCCCTTTTACCCATCCATGGCCCTTACCTTTGTCCTATAACCTTGCATTCTTGTTCCTCTCTACTCTATCCCTCCACTGCTCACACCTCGCTTCTTTACTTTTCTGTGCCTTGCGATTTTCTCTTCTACCCCCCCCCCCCCCTCCCCCCCATGTTCTGTACCTCTCTCCTCTATGCTTTTATGCCTCTCTTCTTTATGCCTCTGAACTTCTCTCTTTCCAAGTCTGGCACCTCTGTCCTCTACCCCTCTGTGTCTTGCACCTCTCTCCTCTATGTTTTTGTGCCTTGTACCTCTCTACTTTATGCCTCTGCACCTCTCCTCTTTCAAGTCTGTCACCTCTCTCCTCTACATCTCTGCAAGTCTTACCACTCTTATTTACTGTTCCATGCTTTTTGCCTCTTTCTTCTACGCCTCTGCATCTCACTCCTCTCTCCTTTACCCCACTGGGCCTGGCACCTCTCTCCTCTACCCCTCCCCATACCTCTGTCCTATACTCCTCCACAATTTGTACCTCTCTCCTGATCCCTTTATGCCTCAAGACTCTCACCTCTTTTTTCTACCCTTCTGCACCTCTATACCTTGCTTCTGTACTCCACCACACACCGTGCCACTATCCTCTACCCCTCTATGCCTATCTCCTCTTATACTCTGCACCTTGCACCTCTGGTCTCTAGCCCTTTGCACCTAATGACTATCTTTTCTAATCTTCTGCACCTTGATATTCACTCCTCTACACCTTTGTTACTCTTTGCCTCTCTTCTCTAACTTTCTGCACCTTAGCCTCTCTTCTCATCTCTCTTCTATCACTCCACGTCCCAGTCTGTGTTCTCTTCCTATACCTTCCTATTTTTTTCTTATACTTTTACCTCTCTCTTCTGCACCTCTCTCTTTTACCCCTCCCCCCCCCCTCATACCTCTCTCCTCTAACCCTCAGTGCCTGGCACCTGTCTCCTCTGTGCCTTACCGCCATGCCTCTCACCTCTCTCTCTCTTCACGCCTCTCCCCCTCTCCTCTACACTTCTGTGCCTTTCTCCTTTGCCTCTAGTCTCACCTTTTTCCTCTCTTCTCTACCCCTTTGTGCCTTGCTTCTTCAATGCATTTTGTTTCTACCCTTCCCACCTCTCTATTGCCTCCTCTACCGTTCTGCACCTTTTATCTTTCTCCTGTACCCCTTACACACCTTACACATACTAAGTATTGACATACTTACCACAACTGTGGTCACCCTACACACAGACATTTACATACGTGATACCTGGTATCTCTGACACATTCATGTAGTTTATCCTATATGGAAACAAAGATAAAACTATGTAAGTTAGCTAACAACAATGACAGATAATAGCAACGAACATTAGCAATGGTAGTGTGAACGTCCCCTTGCAAGTATATGGCAGCCATGCTTTTGGCATCTGTCAATCTGTAGACATATTTGGCATTTCATTGGACATTTACTAAAGCAGAAAGATTATGACTACTTTCCAATGGATGAAAACAGGAGGCAGGACAGATGTCTAAATCTAACATCAGAAGGTCTGGATCTCACTTGTATAACTATGTAGAATAGCAGAGCTGACTGCGCTATCCTGTCTGCCCCATAAAAACCCAAACCTGACTAAGTGGAGATAACTGATGATAACTGACACCATTGGACATAGGAAGAAATCTTATTAACAATGACAAGACACATTCATGGAAATATTTCTTATTGTTATATAAATGATGGGTCAGATTAGAGAGAAGCTCATGTGAACAGAGGCTAATACTGGTCATTTATTAACAGTCGCCCCCTAGCTGTTATCTGTAATACAGTCTGTCTAATGATTGGTCATGTCTTAAGGTCTTTGGTATTAGGATTAGATCCCGGTCACTTATCACAGTCATCACCTCTGCAGAGCCCGAGCACCTCCATGTCCTTCTTCTCTCTTCACCGTCTACTAACTGACCACAGCCAACTGATTTTTTCAAATTCCCATCCTGCAATCCTATTGGTTGTCGCTGGCTGTAGTTGCCATGGTGACAAATGCAGCTGAAGATTTAACCATTTAAGCACCAATACTGTTTTAGCATCAAGGTCTATTTATTTCTCTACAGACATTACTGTATGAGGGCTTGTTTATTGCAGGATAAGATACATATTACTAAATGACCATCTTTTATTAACTATTTTTCATTAATGGAGCCAAACATTTACATTAATTATATTAATAAATATGTATAGGTTAGTTTTTTTTGTCTCTCTGCTTTTGCAACATAATAGCAAGTTTCAAATAAAAAATATTTTTTCCTGCTGCCAAAATTCAAGAGTCACACATTTTTATTTGCTTTACCATTGATGTAGCCATATTGGCCTTGTTTTTGTGGAACAAGTGATATTATTAACTATTTTGTGGTAGATATACAGTATATCATTGTCTGTATTTTATTTTGGGCGGTGTAGAGAGGGACAAAAAAAATTCACAATCTATCTATCTATATAATATGTTAATTTTCTTATATGAGTCGTGATGAGGGTGAACTACGATCATAAGCTTTTAAATGTTTATTGACTGAGGTAGATGGCAGGGGCTCAGCAGCATGACAATATAATGCATTACACAGGGTATAATGGCCCTCTTCATACTCAGCACACAGAATAATGGCTCCCATATGCTCCCAGATACTGTAATGACTCCCACACAATATATTGCTATATGCTCTCAACATAGTATAATGGCCCACTTTTGTCCCCTTAGGCAGTATAATGGCCCTCTTTTGCCCCATACACAATTTAATGGCCCCTATCACAATATGTATATGACACCCTTTTTTCTCCCCCCCACAGTATATGGCATCCCTTTATTTCCTCCTCCCCCTGACACAGTATATGACCCCTTTTTGTCCCCCACACAGTAAATGGCACTCCTTTTTGCCCCCCCCCCCAACAGTATATGATCCCTTCCCTCCAATATATGGTACCTATTTTTGCCTCTCCCACAGTATATGACTTTTTTTGGAACTCCACAGTATATGTCCCTCTTTTTCGCACCCACCCTCAGAATATGATCTTTTTTTTGAGCCCCCACCAAGTATATTACAGGGGGAGTGGCATTCTTTTTTTAATTGGCCGCTACTTATTGTTATTGCAATAAGCAGTGTCTGATACTTTTTATTTACCCATCCACACTCTTGTGCAGACGGGCTCCACTGCTACCTCCAGGGTGCGCTGAAGCTGATGTTGAAAAACACCAGAACGCTGCACGTAGTGTCCTGGTGTCCTTCAGCATTGTGACATAAGTGCATACACCTGATAGAGCGGGCTCCATCTGATCTGCATTTGTCCTTTAACCTTTTCGCTGCCAAGGGTCTCTGGAAATTTTGCACCTCCAGCAGCCAGAGCAATTTTCATAGTTTTGAGACAGACAAATCAAACCTAAATTGCAACATTAAAAAGCATCCAACCCCCCCCCCCCCCATACCTGTATATTTTCTTTAAATAGACACCTGCAGCATTGTCAGAATGCCACTTGGTCTTGTATACGAACAGGCACCTTCATGCAATTTTGATTTAAAGTGAATGTATTATGAAAAAATGAAAATAAATGTATATTAGTTGCTAAAAGCGGAAACCAAATTAAATGCACCAAACCTCCTAAAAATAAGAGTTCAACATGTGCAGAGTTCATGCATATCACTATGGCCTGCACCCGCATGCACGTGTCTTCAGAAAATCGATAAACTGGAAGGAACAAAAAACTGCTTTGAAACTGGAAATGTTAAAAAAGTATCATCCTATAAAATGTAGGGATTACACACCATGAAAAGTAAGTGAACCCCTAAACCCTAAATATTTTTTTAAAATTGACAACCTGAAGATTACAAATGTCTTAATGGGTCATCAATAGCCATATCCACCTTTATCTGCCCCCCTCTATCTGCCCCTAGTTTCATGTCCCACTCATCTCTGTCCTCAGTATAACGTTCCCCTTCCATCTCTGCCCCCAGTATTACGTTCCCCTTCCATCTCTGCCCCTAGGTTACTGTTGACACACACACACACCTTATACTGCTAGTCACATCCAAAGCAGTATATACATGTCTTACACTAGTCACATCCAGAGCTGGATTCACATGTCATACACTAGTCACATCCAAAGCAGCACATAGATGTCTTACACTAGTCTCATCCAGAGCTGGATTCACATGTCATACATTAGTCACATCCAAGGCAGCATTTACATATCTTACATTAGTCACATCCAGAGCAGCATTTAAATATTTCACACTAGTCACATCCAGAGCAGTATTTACGTATCTTACACTAGCCACATTTAGAGCTACAGTCAGATATGTTACACTAATCACTAATCATCCAGAGCAGCATTAATTTATCTTATACTAATCATATCCAGAGTTGTATTACCATACACAGACACACACTCACTCACAGACACACACATATACACAGACAGACACACACACACTCTCCACTCTTCATCTCACATCCCCCTCCCCCCTCAGTACCTTAGCCGATACATCTATCCTTCTCTTCCAGCATTGCACGGGATACTAAGACACGCCTACCTAGTCACGTGACGTCTGATGTCACACAAGGTCCTTCAGCTTTCTCCCGATCACACCCGGGCTCTTATCCCAGTAACAACCTTGTATCTGTTATAAGAGCTGGGGGAGATCGGGGAAAGTATGTTAATAAGTAAAACACCTCAGGGCAGAGCGGGACATGGGGAAGCTGTGCAGGACCGTGGGACAGGAGCTGAAAATTGTGAATGTCCCGCAGAAATCGGGACGGTTGGGAGGTATGCCTTTGGCTTGGAATGTGATGTCCAATTTCACTTGCTGTACAAGGATGGATCGCCACACGCCATTTTTCCAATCAGATAATCTATCTGTGCAAAGGTTCACCTCTGCATAGCTCTTGCAGTCATGTCAGCAGGTCCTTGTTCTCCCAACCAAAGGGACACTTGTACTGTTTTAAGAAAAAGCAGATTCTTTTTTATGCTGATCTGACACCGAATTATTTATAACTAGAGATGTGCAAGACTCTGCAGTATGATTTTGGGTTCAGTCCCTTGTTTCCTTTCAGTCTCAATAAATGAATTCCTAATCAGTGTTTAAATTGCTTTAAAACATAGTGTATGACACTGTCAGGGCTCTCAGGACCCTATGTAATTTATAGCCCTCTAGAAACAGAAAAACACAGGCAAAGTAATAACAAAATCACAGCAACATGTCAGTCTATGGGAAAACAGATGGTAGGCAGTGGATACAGTCTGCTTATTTAAATACAGTCACTTTTTTACACTTTTTAAAATTAAAAATGCTCTAAAAAGATTAATGCCTTTGTTTTTTTCATGGACACACAATGGTTGTTTTGGAAGAAGTAATAGGGTTTCTTTTGTTTATTATGCCAATAGTGTGACAGTGGTGACAACTGCAGAATTTAAAGAAAAAATTATGGCAGTATGCCTGATTGAAAAGTGGCATGGCTTGGAGAAGATAGCAATATTGCAGAAAGAAAGTTCAGGTTTTTTTGTTTGTATTATGCCAACCGTATAGCATCGGGGAGGTGACAAATACAGAACTTGAAAACAGAAGAAGTGGCCTATAAAAAACAGTTCCAGGTCTCTGCTGTACATTACAGCGGGAACCCAGTAGCTATGGTGGCCGCTTTGCAGCACAACGGTCGCCATCTTTAAAGGCCTGGAATCCACCGTAATAGTACTGCAGATGTCAGAAGGGGTTAAAATAAACCTGACAACTAGTCAGGTTAAAACTATGTGGTGTCGTTGGTCTGATTTGGAGGTGGATGCAAACACAGTGCTCTTCGAACCTAGCAAAGGCAATTCCAACAAATATATATCAGGGATGACATCACTGATGCCGCAGTTGTCCTACTGACAAGTTTGGTGACCTCTTTCAAGGGCCTCAAGTCATGACACACTTCCCTCATGAGCCTCCAATGGTGGATTTTAAAATATTTCATTGTGGTCTGTTGCATGTAGTGGGATGTGAAAGCCATGTATTGTTCCTGTCCATAATTGCTGCTCCACATGTCAGTGGTGCTGTGCACCTTTCCACACAGTGACATATCCAGGAAGCGAGCCACATTCCCCAACATATAACAATATAAAGCAGGGACAGCTTTCCTAGAAAAATAATGGCAGCTAGGTATCGTCTATTGAGGCTGAGCACAAGACATACATTCCCATATAGATGCCTGACGTTGGAATGGAGCAGAAGAAGCAGATAGTGATGACCATGAAAACAATGACCATGTGCTAGGTATAGATCTGGCATGGCTATAGGAAAGATAAAAGGGAAAATTGTCTGCCAGTACCAATTTCATTTGCCCAAATGAGCTTATGATGCCTTTTCATGTAAGTACAGAGATGTAGTTCCTATGTTTGTGCCCTCACAGTCACGGCTTTTTTTCTGATTGCAGATCTTTCACAGGGTCATGAATTTGTTATTTGGTAATGCATACGTCAGATATCTGGAAACGTATCACACATGTTGTCACATTTTGCTGCAGCCTGCACCTATTTCCGTTGATATCATCTGGTTGTCAGTGGTACCCTGACTGAGCTGCTAGATCCTGTCCATAACAGAATCATTATTGGAAATATCAATGTGTTCATCACCACTTTCTTTAGACTCATCATCATTATGGTCATGCAACTCCCTTGTAATGCCCACCTCATGCTCCTGAGCGGCTGCCATATTTAAATACCAGACATCTGCCATACTAGTACTGCGGATGTCAGGAAGGGGTTAAACCTAAAGCCACTGGAGCACTGTCTCTTTAACTCATCTTTGCACTTGTGAATTAGGCAATTAAAAACTACACTCTAAGGGTGCATTCAGACTACGTAACGCCGGGCGTGTATGAGAGCCGTACACGCCGGCATTACGGCAGACTGCCGAACACTTCCCATTCACTTCAATGGGAGCGCTCGTAAACGCCGCTGTTACGAGCGCTCCCATTGAAGTGAATGGGAAATGTTCGGCAGTCTGCCGTAATGCCGGCGTGTACGGCTCTCATACACGCCCGGCGTTACGTAGTCTGAATGCACCCTAAGGCCATTTGCAGATGACCGTGGTGTGGGTCAGAGTGCTATCCATGTATTTAATTATATTAATAAACGTTATATTTTTGATTTCTTCTTTTTTGGTTCCAATAATTTATTAATAACATTTCATTATTAAATTATGTTCATTATAATTCGCCACCCATAAACCATTATTATACTTGGGATCTCTTTAGACCCCAGAGTATAATGATTGGAGGCCCCACGGAGGTGATTAAACATAATAAATAGTGTTACTCACCCCTTATGGCTCTGCCACCTGTCTTCTGGCATCTACATGTTGGTATAACGTCACGTGGGTCACGCCGGTGTCATTATGTGTCATGACACCGATGTGTCGGCTGAGGCCCAATCACAGGCCTCAGTGGTCTCTGACGTCATTTGTGACTTCCCTACGACCAGAAGAGGCTGGAAGACCCACATCAGAACCCAGGAAAGGTGAGTAACACTGATTATTTTGTTTGTTACCTCCCCTGGGCCTCAGCATATTATACTCTGTGGTCTGAAGAGTATAATATCAGTTTCAGTTAGGACCTGTGCTATCCCGATGAAACTGCTTGGTGAACCTCGTGAGATTCATCCAACACATATTCTCAGTGCTGCCCAGCAGTCTTGGTTCTGAAGTTATAGAGCAGGGGTCACGGGCTGCACTCCACAGCAATAATTATGGTAAGGGCCAGGCCTCTGGACAGGTAACTTGCCGGCTTAGCGGCCCATATCCCAGTCGACCCATCAGGAATTTTCCCGGTGATGTACATGGTCAATCCACCCCTGCTCTTGATGGAATAATAAAATGAACATCTTACTATCATAGTTACATATAGTTACATAGTAGATGAGGTTGGATGACGACATCAGTCCATCAAGTCCAACCTATAACCCTACAGTAACCTATAGTGCTGATCAAGAGGAAGGCAAAGAAACCCATGAGGCTCATGCCAGTTGCCCCATTTCAGGGGAAAAATTCCTTCCTGACTCCAATCTGGCAATCAGTGTAAAAGCCCTAGATCAACGTGTCCTTAAAATCTAGAATCCATAACCCATATTGTTCTCTTCAAGAAAGGCACCCAGACCTTCTTTGAACTTGTTCAATGAATCCACCATCACCACTTCCTGGGGCAGAGAGTTCCAGAGCCTCACTATTTTTACTGTGAAGAATCCCCTTCTATGTTGCTGGTGAACCTTTCTATTCTCCAGACATAGAGAATGTCCCCTTGTCAATGTCACCGACCTTGGAGCAAAAATATCCTTAGAAACTTCTTTGTATTGTCCCTTCATGTATTTGTACATTGTTATTCGATCTCCCCATAGATGTATTTTCTCTAAACTGAATAATCCCAAATTTGTTAATCTATCGTTGTACTCCAGTCCACCCATTCCCCTAATCATTTTGGTTGCCAGTCTTTGCACTTTTTCAAGTTCGATTATGTCTTTCTTGTATATCGGGGCCCAAAATTGCACACAATATTCTAAGTGTGGCCGTACCAGTGATTTGTATAAAAGCATAACTATGCTCTTGCCATGAGAATCTAGACCTCTTTTGATGCATCCCATAATGTTATTTGCCTTGGCAGCAGCTGCCTGGCACTGGTCACTAAAGCTAAGCTTTCTGTCCACCGAAATCCCCAGGTCTTTTTCATTGGCAATCTTACCCAGTAATTTACTATTTAGTACATAGTCATACATTTTATTACGTCAACCAAAGTGCATGACTTTACATTTGCCAACATTAAAGTTCATTTGCCAAGTCTCCGTCCATGCTTCCAGCTTCCTTAGATCCCCTGTAATTTTTTATTACCTTACAAAGCTTAGTATCATCTGCAAATATGGACCCCCTGCTTTATAAACCCTCTACCAGGTCATTAATAAAGATATTAAACAAGAGAGGACCTAATACTGGTGACTGTGGCCCAGTCTGAATATTTACCATAACAAGCACCCTCTGTTTCCTATCAGTGAGCCAGGTGTGAACCCAAATGCATATGTTTTCCCCCAAGTGGGAATTCTTTCAAAAGGTATTGCATTATACGGCCATTCTGCCATGGATTGTAAATGAAATACATCAGAGATATGATGTGTGAAGAGATCTTTTTAATAACGTTTGCAGGTTTTGTTGTGAAATCTGATGACAGATCTTATTTAACCTTTATTGCTGCAGTATGGTAAATATATTGGCAGTAGGACTACCTCAAAGAGTTAACTGTCATATGACTTTACCTTTAGGAACTTGTTTCTTTGAATAAAAGTCTCTTAACTTGGCAAGAGAGAGGGGAAAAAATCATGTTAAAATTTCAAATTGTCTAAACTACATTTAAAAGGGACAATACAGATTTAGGGTTTGTTTACACGGCAAAAAATGGATTCCAAGTGTGAACATACCGTACTGTACTGCAGTGCACCGGCATCCTGTCACGGCATTCCGCTCCGGATTAGGCCCGAATGAATTAGCGTAATTGGGAGGGAGTCTCAAGCCGTGGACACGAATCTGCAGGAAGAATTGGCATGTCACTTTTTTTCCGCCACTAACTAGCGGAAAAAAGAAGCAAGCGGCTCCCATTGAAGTCAATAGGAGACGTTTTTGTCAGCAGATTATGAGGCGGATTCCGCATCAAAATCCGCTGCCAATAACTCTGTGTGAACTAGCCCTTAGGCTGTGGTGTAAATGCTGCAGTTTGGCCGCAGTGGAAATGCCAAAGGAAAAAAACATGAAGTTTTACAGTCCCTGCAAATACTTCCAGCGGATAAGCTGCAATTTCCAAAACCGTCCCAATTTTGGAAATCACAGCAGTTATATACCTATGGATACAACCATTCCCTATAGGAATAATGGAAGCAGAAAGGTTTCCTTTGGGGACTTTGTGAAAAACCAGAATGCATAACCCCACGTTTTCCCCGGTTTGCTTTTTTTGCTGCAGCACGCTACGTGGGGCTTTAGCCTTTATCCCCTCTGACACACCCTGTACACTGACTTAAATTTATTGGAAATGTAATTTCATTCAGGCCAATAATGCGTTCTGGCAACCTCTCATATCTCATCGGTTATATCTGTAACTAGATGTTTCAACAAAGTGATATGAATTTGAGCCGTGGTGATTTCAATTATTTAAAACTTTTATGAAATATTAATTTTTCCCTAGCTTAACTATAGAGCTATAAATGTTCTTTAACTACTTAATTAGGCATTTTTCTAAGATATACTCTCCGCTCTGTTACTAGTGGTGCAGTCACTGGCTCAGTAGGAGACATTACATAATTATTTGTAGTGTTTTTCCTAATGGCAGACACAGGTGCACAGTAAACTGGAGATTAATGATTATGATTACATTTGCATATCTGCCAGATGACATTAATGTTAATTCAGAAGTTGATTGTTTTTTTGTGACTGTAAATAAAGTATTATGATATTTTTTATTGTTGAAAAGTTTGAGAACTCTCCATAAGATAGAGAAGAGAATAAAGTACTCCAAGCCTTATAGACTTCGATGGGGGCTATATTACAGTTCTATTTCACTTGGAGAATGTAATAAAAATGGCCCACAATTAGATAATAATTCATATTTATATAACATGTATAAAAAACAAATAAATACACAAATGCATCACATAAGGGTAAGTTCACACGAAGGAATTTACTGCGGATTTGGGGGCAGATTCCACTCTCAAATTCGGAGCAGATTCCTCCTAAATTCGCCTCCCATTGTTTGCAATGGAAGGCAGAGATCGCAGCAGGATGCGGGAAAAAGAAGCGTCCTGCTCAATCTTGCCACAGATTCTGCCTGCAGGGTCTGCAGCTCGAGACTCCCTCCTGAATAGGCCCATTTATCTCGGCATTGCTTCAGCATCCTGTTGCGACTAACCCGTGTGAAAATGCCGGCGGTGGAAAATGAAGAGAAATTACCTCTTCATTTTCTGCCGTGTGAATGGATCCTTAGGGGTAATTTGGAAGATCCACTGAAACTTTGCTAAATGAAGGTCAGTATGGAAGATAAATGACTAGGCATACACAAACAACAAAATGCAGTCCAAAAAAAAATACTATAGTCAAATAATCTACAAAAATATATTTATTATTACAAAATAATACAGAAGGGCAGATGTTATATTGCCAGAAAGACATACAGACTGAAACATACAGGACATGGGTATATAGGGCTACACAGACAAAAAGTATACAATAGATGGCTAACAAATAGATACAAAGTGCAATGTTATAGTATACCTTATAATAAAAGGATAAATATATCGCCCAGGTCTCAAAATATAAAGTGCATAACAAAAATGCTCCAGGATATACCAATATAGGAAGCAAACAGATCCCGCTAGATTAATACCAATATTAAGAGCAGATAGCAAATATAATAATGCATGTAGGTAGAAGCAGACCAACTCCAAAATGGGTTCACTCCACTCAAAGAGTATATGCCTATAATAGATCTGGAATTAGAGAATCATCACAATCAAATATAGAAATAACTCCTCCATACATACAGAAATCTAATGAATGTGCAAAAATTGCATACCAACTGAGCAGTCTTCTACATATATATATACACCTACCCACTAACTAGTAAACCAAAGTCCCCGGATAAAAATTGAAAGTCTTCAGTAGTTAAATGTTTTCAGTTAGCTATCAAAAGGTATCAACCACTGAAAACTTGCAATTTTTATCTTTTATATCTACCGGCTTATACGGTACAAATATATATATATATATATATATATATATATATATATATATATATATATGTATATCAGTCTATACGTTGGATTTCTTATCCATACTTATCCATACTTGCTAGTGATATGTAGTCCTTTTTATTGTTGAATTAATTTTACTTGTTTCGCTCCTACTGCTTTTCATGAGTAATTCTTCGTCTTTTGCTAATGCTCTGCCTATCAGAATTCTGTAACAAATCCTGTCCTGAAGGAACAGTTTGAATCAATATTGAGCTATTCTTAGTTGCCAGTAACCTCAATCTTCCCCTGCTGAAAGCAATGAAACATTTAACTTGGTAAAACAGTTTTTACCATAATGTAAATGGGATAGTGGTGTAATGAAGGTGCATGAGAACAGCTGAAGCTTCCATTACAGATTAGACGTGCATTAGGTACAGATTCATTTCTATATCCAATGACAACCTGCAACGCAGAGATATGTAGAGTCATAAGTTTAATGAAAATATACCGTATTTTTCGGACTATAAGACGCACCTAGGTTTTAGAGGAGGAAAATAGGGAAAAAAAATTTTGAAGCAAAAAATGGTAAAATATTTAATATATGGGAGTTGTAGTTTTGCAACAGCTGCAAGGCCACATTGACAGGTGACCCTGCAGCTGTACGGGGATGCATAGAGTGTTTTTTTTTTGTGGGGCCAGCTGTACTTTTTAGTTATACCATTTTGGGTTATACCATCTATTGCTTAGATCACCTTGTATTGAAAAAAAACCCGGTGGTTTATGATATATATTTATTTTTTTTTTTTTTTCTAGGGACAGGAGGTGATTTAGAACTTTTATTTATATTTTTAAAGCTTTTTTTTTTTTTACTATTTTATTCCCCCCCCCGGGGCTTGAGCCTGCGGTCACTTGATTGCAAGTCCCATAGGTGGCAATACAACTGTATTGCCGTCTATGGGACATTCTGTCTATTAGTATTACGGCTGGTCCTAGACCCAGCCGCAATACTAATACAGCAGTGACAGGCCTGGGAGCCTCATTAGGCTCCCGGCTGTCACCCGAACAGGTCGGCTCCTGCGATATCGCCGCGCAGGAGCCGGCCTGCAACTCTACAGGTACGGGGCCGGTGGGGACCAGCCCCGGGGGAGAAGAGGCCGCTGATACTGACCCGGCATCCGCTGTACTAGAGAGGCGGATGCCGGGGAGGGATAGACGCCGGCACAGGTGCCGGGCCTGAGACATCGCTGCGCTTCTCTGCCCAGCATGAAGCCAGCGGCGGGGGGACGGAGGAGCAGAATAGCATCACTCCTTGCGCTGCTGGCTTCATGCAGGACAGTGGAGCGCAGCGATGTCTCAGGCCCCGGCGTCTATCCCTTTCCGGCTTCCGCCTCTCTAGTACAGCGGGTGCCAGGTGCCACATTCGGACTATAAGACGCACCCTTCTTTTCCCCCCAAATTTGGAAACATTGCAGTTAAAGATCATACCCTACTTTTGCCTATATATATATATATATATATATATATATATATATATATATATATATATATATATATATACAGTCCTATGAAAAAGTTTGGGCACCCCTATTAATCTTAATCATTTTTAGTTCTAAATATTTTGGTATTTGCAACAGCCATTTCAGTTTGATATATCTAATAACTGATGGACACAGTAATATTTCAGGATTGAAATGAGGTTTATTGTACTAACAGAAAATGTGCAATATGCATTAAACCAAAATTTGACCGGTGCAAAAGTATGGGCACCTCAACAGAAAAGTGACATTAATATTTAGTAGATCCTCCTTTTGCAAAGATAACAGCCTCTAGTCGCTTCCTGTAGCTTTTAATCAGTTCCTGGATCCTGGATAAAGGTATTTTGGACAAACAATTCAAGTTCAGTTAAGTTAGATGGTCGCCGAGCATGGACAGCCCGCTTCAAATCATCCCACAGATGTTCAATGATATTCAGGTCTGGGGACTGGGATGGCCATTCCAGAACATTGTAATTGTTCCTCTGCATGAATGCCTGAGGATTTGGAGCGGTGTTTTGGATCATTGTCTTGCTGAAATATCCATCCCCGGCGTAACTTCAACTTCGTCACTGATTCTTGAACATTATTCTCAAGAATCTGCTGATACTGAGTGGAATCCATGCGACTCTCAACTTTAACAAGATTCCCGATGCCGGCATTGGCCACACAGCCCCAAAGCATGATGGAACCTCCACCAAATTTTACAGTGGGTAGCATGTGTTTTTCTTGGAATGCTGTTTCTTTTTGGACGCCATGCATAACGCCTTTTTTTATAACCAAACAACTCAATTTTTGTTTCCAAAATGAAGCTGCCTTGTCCAAATGTGCTTTTTCATACCTCAGGCAACTCTATTTGTGGCGTACGTGCAGAAACGGCTTCTTTCTCATCACTCTCCCATACAGCTTCTATTTGTGCAAAGTGCGCTGTATAGTTGACCGATGCACAGTGACACCATCTGCAGCAAGATGATGCTGCAGCTCTTTGGAGGTGGTCTGTGGATTGTCCTTGACTGTTCTCACCATTCTTCTTCTCTGCCTTTCTGATATTTTTCTTGGCCTGCCACTTCTGGGCTTAACAAGAACTGTCCCTGTGGTCTTCCATTTCCTTACTATGTTCCTCACAGTGGAAACTGACAGGTTAAATCTCTGAGACAACTTTTTGTATCCTTCCCCTGAACAACTATGTTGAACAATCTTTGTTTTCAGATCATTTGAGAGTTGTTTTGAGTAGCCCATGATGCCACTCTTCAGAGGAGATTCAAATAGGAGATCAACTTGCAATTGGCCACCTTAAATACCTTTTCTTATGATTGGATACATCTGGCTATGAAGTTCAAAGCTCACTGAGGTTACAAAACCAATTTTGTGCTTCAGTAAGTCAGTAAAAAGTAGTTAGGGGAATTCAAATCAATAAAATGATAAGGGTGCCCATACTTTTGCACCGGTCAAATTTTGGTTTAATGCATATTGCACATTTTCTGTTAGTACAATAAACCTCATTTCAATCCTGAAATATTACTGTGTCCATCAGTTATTAGATATATCAAACTGAAATGGCTGTTGCAAACACCAAAATATTTAGAACAAAAAATGATTAAGATTAATAGGGGTGCCCAAACTTTTTCATAGGACTGTATGTATATATATATGGACTAGCTTCCAAAAATATGTAGGATATGTAACATCACCAGCTACACATCAGTTTTTCTTCACATGAATTCCCTCAACTAAATAGTCAGGAAGGAAACGCAGGCACTCATATGGATGGTTCATTTTTATTAAGCTAACTGCTAACAATGTTAGTGGATACCCTAAGGTGAGTTCACACAAGAGATTCAACGGTAGACTTGCTATGCAAAATCTACGAGAGAAATCTTCTCTTCAGTGGGAGATTTGGGTGTAGTTCGCCTGAAGATAAGGCTGCTTCCCAGGGAGGAGAAGAGTATGTGGCAGAGTCTACCCTAAAGCTCCCAAATGCAAATAATCTATTTCCTTTAGGGGATATTCTCTCTTTACGTTCATAATTTTATCCATAGGATATCCCATACATGCCTGATAACTATGGATCCAACCTATTCCTATTCTATGGATATAGCCCTAAATGCCGAGATAGGAATATCACTTTAATAAACCGCTTAAAGGGGTTTTCCGGGCATTTTTTTAAAATGGTCTATTAGTACTATTAATGGGTTAATAAGTGCACCCATATAACTTTAGCAGTGTTTTGAGTGATTTCTGGGTTGCTCTGGGAGTGCCTAGCATCTTCTTCATTTGTTTACATGGTGTAGCTTCCTAGTAGTTCATTCTGGTAGTTGTAGGCTCTTACACTATCTCCCTCTCACTCCTCCCCCTCCCTGTCTCCCTAGATATTCCTCCCACTGCTAGCCCTTCCCAACTCACTCAGCCCAACCACCCCTCTACCCTATTATACTTTACCTGTCTTAATCTTGTCTTCCTTCTGTGAAGAACGCGCAGCCAACTATACACCACATAACCTCCCCAGGGATATGGGTAAATAGGCATTTTTGATTAATAATGTAATCTAGAAAGTCGAAGGGATGAAGGTGTTTAGATTAGTGTAGGATTTTATAGTTATCCCAGACATCCCCTTTAATTTACTGTAATTTGTCTTCCTGTTGACAAATTGTCTTTAAATCATTCTGTAAGGCTTCTAGTTAGATGGTGTCATGATATAAGTTTATATATTAATATTATGTGAGTGATATACAATTAGTGTCCGTATAACAAGTAAATACTTTAATAGGCTTCACATTCCTTTGTGTATCTCCTTTTGTAAATTAAATGTTGTTGTAGATGAGGCGTATTCCTGCAAGCAATGTTGATTATTAAATCCCATATGGCTGACTTGCTAGGTTACTCATACATCTATTTATAGTGAAAAAAAAAATGCTATAAAAACTCTGAAACAATAGCACACATTGCATTGAAAATTTGTATCATGGTGTATTCTGCTAGCTTCTTTCTTTCATATTCACAGTCAGATACAAATGTAATTTAAATCCTTAAAGTGATCTTCCAGTCTCCCCTCCTAAGGAAATGACCTGATGTCCATTTGCGTCTCACTGGTAATTTAGTAGTCTGTATTTCATGTTCATTCTTCCTTTGCTATAATAGTTATCAGTTTTCTGGTAAATCTGTAATAGACTTGTAGAAGTCAACCTGAAAAGGCGGAGCTACAGAGAATCACTGATGTGGCAGGGGGTGTGTCTCAGACTACCTGACTCTCTGCAGGCACTGCTATCACAGATCCCAGCTCTCACCCTTGCTTGTCATGTGTATGATTATTGTCTTTACCTTATATGGCAGTATTATTTGCTCATAATACTGTAATTTTATTTGGTCACTGGTGATTTTATTTGAATGCATAAGGGAGACAATCGGTTAATGTTTCCCATGCTGTGTTCTTGCAATATACTGTATGTGTATTTTCAACTGTTTACTGTGAAAATGTAACATTTATTATGTGGATAGTTGCCCTTTGTAGATAGCTGGTGTGGCGGACATCTTCCGTATTAAGTGACAAAGTACATGCATTTTGATTTGTATATGTTACAGGCAAAGTATGAAATTAGGCATTCTATAGAATGCCTAAAACTAGCAGGCAATGTATGAAATGATTTGTCATTTCACACATTGCCTAGGTATTCTATAAAATGCCTGACGAGAAGACGGCAAAGTATGAAATATATAAGAGATTGTGATAGGGAAGGCTAGAGTGATCTATGCGGAGTAGACCTGGAAGCTTACAATGAGCATACATATGCGTTGCTGTGAACGTTGGAACTCTCCCTCACTCAGTCTCCACCGCTGGGAGTTAAAAAATAGCCTTTTATCTTTATATGGCTACATTGTGACTCCTGCTTATCAGATGTGGTGTGAAGCTATAAGCTAAAACAATGGCATTAGGGAATTCGCAGTAGACATGGGCCAGTATCAGGTGTGATCTACATTAGCAATAATTCCTGTGTCTCCCCAGAATCAGAATCTAATAAAGTTGAATCTCTCATGATCTCTCTGTCCCACTTATAGCATAATGAAGTCGGCGCATCTGTCCCGCTTCCTGACTGAGAAATTCCTCTCTGGTCAGTTGCAATCGCTCAATCTAGTGACAGCGGTCAAGGATTTGTCAAATGTATGTATAAAACAAAGTGCCAAAATTTGAAATGCATTTGCATAAAAAATAGCATGAAATGTAATTCGAAATGTCATTGTCATTTTAAGGCAACAATTTTGACTAATTTATTTTTGGTTTTGTCCAACTTTCATTGTCATTCGAAGAAATGTTTTGGGAAATGGCATTCTGATTCGATTTTGCTTTTTCATACTTTGCATTAGGCATTCTATAAAATGCCTAGACATTCTATAGAATGCCTAGGCAAAGTACGTAACAATTCTCTCATTTCATACTTTGCCTAAAGACGCCAGGCATTCTATATAATGCCTGTATTTCGTACTTTGCCTGTAACATATACATTGTACCTTTAAGGTCATGCACTATGCTACAGGACAGGGCTGGTTAAGGTTACATGGATCATTCTCTAGTGAGGATCAGTACAGTGTCCTGATCTGGGCAGCACCAGATTGGATGATAATGAACCTATTATGATAATAGATTGCTAAAGAATAATAAATGGTTAATAATGATCGGGATACTTCAAAAACACCACGTACTGCCTTACAACTATAAAGTACACGGGTGCCGCCCCAATTTCATAATCAACACATTGAAATATTCTCCAAATTAGCAAGGGAATATTTTGAAAATTTGGAAGTGGGAAATCTTTCGTTTTCCGAGAGGCAGGCTTTATTTAATCTAGAACTAAATAAAACCATAAAACTCTATGACAAGGGGGTTTAATGTGATAATTTTGGATACTGAGAAATATTTACTGTAAATCATTCTGCCTTAACTTACTTTCGGACCGTATTTTTATGGAAAATATAGTGTGTGAGAAAGTGACTGGTAAAATCCTAGAAGGACGCTATATCTCTCCCAGGTTCCTCACTTATGTGTGGTGAGTGAGGTTAACACAGGGCTGTAGCAAAATCTCACCTGTGCAATTAACCACTTCTTGTCCTAGTGCAGGAAGGAGCTGTCATGCACAGGTGGGAGCTGGGGCTCATCAAGGCCCTATAAAACCCTGTCAAGACCTCCGTCCTGGGCAGTTCCTGGGGCAGAGATGAGGTGCCGGGCCCTGTCGCAATGTTATGGTCAGCAGGGTTTATTAAAAAAAAACAACTTAAATGAAAACCCTACGGAGCCCTCTGGGCCATTACTGCAACCAACCTGGTGTGAATACAGACTAACAGTTCCTGTCACTGCCAGCTAAATTAAATGACCAGGTGCGCTCTGTTAACATTCACAGAGGCCTGTGCAGTCAGAGCAGCCGCACAAATAAACAAGCTGGCTAGCCTGAACTCCAGGACTAGCGAGAGACCAAGTAACCCTGTGTGTGGTAGTTCCACCCAACCACCCAGGCAACTATTGCCAAGCCCACTCCCAGTCACCCTGTCTGGGAAGTTTTGCTAGCTGACCCTACTGAGTTACACCACACATACAAGGCAGCATGCTGCCTGACTAACAGTGGAAATGCTAGCTCGGGGGTCATTTGCTAACTAGGGCAATTTCTAATATTTCAGGCAGGAACCCAAGCACACACAACACACATCATTTCAGGGTTTGGAATTTGATCATAGAGCACCGGGCGTCCAGACCAGCCCCCTTATATAGGCAAGGGGCGGTCACCAGCAAATAGCCCAGCTGCCCAATCCGAGCGTCCATTGCTTGATACACATGTCGATCAACCAGTCGACCACGCCCGGCTGTTGCAAGGCAGGTTAACCCTTGCAACCCTGGATTGTGTAGAGGAACAGACAGCGACACCCATATCATGGCCGCAGTCTCTGCATAATCCTAACACGCAACAACCTAACCTCTGGTGAGAGACCTGTGTGAACACAGCCTCTGTTTTGTTTGGTTTTGTTTTTCGTGTGGCTGGAGCAAGCCACACGGGTACAGTTATTGTTCCTGTGTTTAGTTAGCAGCTCAAGTGAGCAGGTTTTGTTTATGTTTTTGCCTGAAGTAAAGGCCTGTTTATTTTCTGCTGTTTTTCAAAATAAACGCACAGGGTAAAACCTGCTTATATCGGATTTTGGTGTGTCTGTCTCTGGGTCCGTTGTTGCTACCGCTGAGCCTACTCCCCCACAAGTGCTAAACCTAAATTAGTATTTCCGAAGGAGCTAGATTTAATTCTGAAAGGAGCAATACATCAAGAACTGATACACAAAAAAGAATATGAGCTCTTCTTCTCCAAATTTCTAATGGTTTCCACACACTCACTAAAAAGCATAAGGTGATGACTCCTGATGAGCCGTGCTGTGACATCGATTACAACCCTGAGGCTGAGTGAGAGCAAGGCTTGCACTCATAGTCTGTTGCTGCTATGAGCTAAAGTAGACTTTGACATTAATGTTATACTGCAGGTTTGCACCCTGCGTACTGCTAGTGTGAGGGCACTTTTCTTGTGGGTTACAAATATGAGATAGCTGGAAGCTGTATCTGCAATGAGAGACTCTGTGACCACCAAGCCAGTTGCTTCATGTTTGCCTCTGTAACCATAAGCTTGTTGCCTCTTGTATGACTGATTTGCCTCACTTTCAGTAAATAAATTGTTTCAGTTCACTTTCTATGTTTGTCTAATCCAACCTATGCCATCCTTGAGTGGGGCCCAATCTTTAGGCTGAAGATAGTGGGAAGTTATGATCCCTGATCCTATAAGACATAAAAACAGCCAGGGAGCATTTCTATATTTTTACACCACAATTCCATTTATTTATGGAGTCATGTACCCTTCTATTCCTATATGTTCACTTAGCTGTACATTTATCATACTGTATTTTGATAAGCTAGGCAACAACCATTGTGGGAGCTGTAATGGCAGCCAAAATGATGCTTGGCAGGACAGCTCATGGACTATATCAGTGATGGCGAACCTATGGCACGCGTGCCAGAGAGGGCACGCAGAGCCCTCCATGCTGGCACGCGTGCGGTCGCTCGGATCGCTCACCAACAGGGAATCCGGTACAGGATTCCCCGTTGATGAGCGATCACTGCCTTCAGTTGTATGTGCAAATGCACATACAGCTGAAAGCTGTCAGGGTAGGCCGCGGATCGCGCGACCGCGGCCTACACTGGCTGCAGAGTTTGACCTCTGCCCCGACGCGGGCGCGATGACGTCATCAGCGCCGCCAGTGACAAGAAGGTGGATGCCGGCGGCTCTTCAGGGGTGAGTATGAGAGTGGCTCACTGTGTATATGATGTTGGGGGGAGCGCTTATAATACTTGGTGGGGTGTATGATACTGGGGGGGAGTGTATAATACTGGGGGGGCTTATAATACTGGGTGGGGTGTATAATACTGGGGGGAGTGTATAATACTGAGGGGGCTTATAATACTGGGGGGAGTGTATAATACTGGGGGGCTTATAATACTGGGGTGGCTTATAATACTGGGGGGTGTACTAAAGAGCATATAATACTGGGGGGGGGCTATTTATAAGCACACAATACTGTGTGTGGATGCCACTGTGGAGCATATAATCCTGTGGGGGGGGGACACCTACTGCGGAGCATATAACACTGGGAGGTTACTGTGGTACTGTGGAGAATATAATATTGTGTGGTGGGCCCACTGCAGAGCATATAATACTGTCTGGGGTCCCCTCACTATTTATATCACACAGTATCTGTTTTATAGCAGACGTGATATTAGTACAGGATGTAAGAATATTACACGGTAACTATAAAACAGATCCTGTGCGATGTAAATAGTGAAAATTAATTGTTCAAAGTACCAAATGCCGAGACCTTTACATTTCAGTACAACGTTGTTTGTATTATTGAAAGCTCTGTAAAGCCCCACATGACTGTAATTTTTGGTCAGTAACTGTCCGCAATTGTGGATCCGCATAGTATTAAGTCTATATTGTCGTGTTGGCACTCCACGAAAATTTTGTGGGTTTTGGGTTGCAGTTTGGGCACTCGGTCTCTAAAAGGTTCGCCATCACTGGACTATATCTATTATTTTTATGTGGTCACGCTCATTTGCAGCATGCCAAAAAGCATAGAGAAATATGGTACTCTGTCTCTAGCCAAGCAAAGAAAATGGATATTATACAGTCAACTTATTGTTCCATTAACTGATTATTAAGAGGATAAAATGTCACAGAAACTTTTGATCTTTTTCTTATGTTCCCTTTTTGATATTATCTGCATTAGAGCAGAAGCATCATGCATGGCTACTGATGGATGTCCACTGAGATCACCAGCTGACAGTAATTGACGCAATGATGGAAACTGTTACCTCCCCGCTGTCACAGTCTAATAGTTTCTGACGGCCGGACTTTCCCGTATGTCTTTGAAAATTTATAAAACAAAAGTTATACAAATCCACTCATCCACTATATCCAATAATAAACTTTTAGGCATCACGTAACAGACCACAGCCAAAAAGCGACGTAGGAAAAACCGCAATGGATACATGCATTGCATTTTTTTTTTCGACAGCGCTTTTTGCGGAAAGTTTTCCTCTGCTGATTTTATGCTTCAGTTATACCTTTACGAAAACGCTAGTATTTCTGTAGGTATAATTGACATGATGCGATTTACAAAAATGCAATGATTTTGGTCCAATGGCGCCATCAGCCATTATCCTCCACTTCTTGTAGAAGACCACCGCAAAATGGCCGATGGAACAGCCTACTGTTTATTTTCACTCTCTTTATTGTCTCTAATATGCTGATATTTAAATATTTATACCAATATGATGTATACTCTAAAATTATCAGACTATGGATTGATAGAGAAAATGTAATAGTTAATGGCTAGAGATGAGCGAGTACTGTTCGGATCAGCCGATCCGAACAGCACGCTCGCATAGAAATGAATGGACGTAGCCGGCACGCGGGGGGTTAAGCGGCCGGCCGCCGTCAAAGCGGAAGTACCAGGTGCATCCATTCATTTCTATGGAGTGTGCTGTTCGGATCGGCTGATCCGAAGAATACTCGCTCATCTCTATTAATGGCATTACAATTAATGGTAAATGCAATTGTCAAATACTAGACAATGGTAAGTTCTGCAATGCAAGGTTTAGCTATTCTACCCGATATAACATCACCTAAAGCATTGGAGATCACACAGACTGAAGGATTCATCTTATCAAATGCTTCACACAAATGGAATTTAAATATGGCGCACGTGGAATACAATACAAGGTTATTATAATAGGTCTTATGTTAAGAGAACATTGTGGAGATAGAAATAAGTTATTTCAGTAGAATGTATCATTTTTATGCTTCAGAATGAACTCTTATAATAAGATGTATTGATAACAGCCTTGTTTGAGGAAGGTTTTACTTACCGTAAAAATAGAGCGTTTCTCCTTTTTTAGCATCAGTTTGTACCCCGTGTACAAACAAAGAAATTCTAATTCGTTTCTGGCACTCAAATATTACAGATGAGCAAATATTACATTAATATGTTAACAGACAGTCATTTTGTGTTCTCCATAGAGTGGCTTAAACATTGGCGCAACTAAAATAAAATAGTAACTTAGTATGAGTTCCCATGTAACTCCTCTTCAGAACAGAGTAAGCATTCAGAGCTTTGCAAATATCGCCAGTTGCACCCACTGACTCTATTCACTAGACTGTAGCAATGTCTTATTACAAGCCTCAGCATAATGTGAGGAAGCGTCTCAGACTACTGCTTCACTAATACCATTGGTTGTGAGAAATGCGACTCTCCATGACAGCCAACAATATGACAACTGTAAGTCCTGAGCTAGCAGCTAAGCTCTACTAATAGTACTGAGTTCTTGGTATCATATCTAAAGTGACAAGTATATATCAATGTCATGTTTGTAAATAGAACATGTATATGACATCTATCTATCTAACAATTTTCAGGTAGCATATGGGTTAGCAATAGGTGCCAGTAAACATTATGTTTTGCAGTCCTGACCCCACTGTGTAAGGAAGGTTTCATCTATCATAATATAAGAGATGAAGTGCGTTGGTTAATTTATTTAACAAATTCTCTGAAGGAAAGAAACTACACAAAAGGATTAATTTTGCGTATAATAAGTAAAATAATAAGATCAGTAACTCATATGCTTTATGTCATTTTTTTCTTCTTCCACAATTCTGTGCTGATTCATTTCCTAATATATATTTACAGCAATTTTAGCTTTGGTTTTCTCATACAAAGCTCCAAAAATAATATTTGGCTGTCTGCAATCACCACTAGAGGGAGCATGGGAGCTAACTGCATACGGTATAAATGGAGTACTTCTGTATTTACAGTTATCTCCTATCCACATAATAAGGGAAAATTGTCTGATTGGTCCTATGTGTCCTGTATAAATGGAGCTTCAGGGTGCAGAGATAGCCAAGTGCAGTACTCAATGTTTTTGGTTCCCAAAGAGATGAATGGAGAGGCATCATATATGTACAACATGACATTCATATGGGGAATACAGGACCCTTCTTCATGTAATCAATGGGGTTTCAATAGTTGGACCCCCTCCAATAAGACAGTATTCTCCATTCCCAGGGACAAGGGATTCCTTGCAATTACCAGAATAACCTTTTACATTACACTGGTTACACCGGTTCAAAATGGTGGAGGAAAAAGTTCCCCGTGCAGGACTTTTTTCTCTGCCAATTTTGGTGGTGTGTGAACCCAACCTTACATGTGTCATTGATAAAAACAGACAAATCCAGCGTCGACCAGGTGATGTAATTAAAAAATAACTTTTATTTTTCTTCCATAAAATTTTTTTACATAATCACAATGCGGAGTAAGTTAAAGAGGACCTTTCATGGTCCGGGGCGCAGGCAGTTCTATATATTGCTGGAAAGCCGACGGTACGCTCAATTCAGGGCACTGTCGGCTTTCCCGATCTGTGCCCCTGGTAAAGAGCTATCGGTCCCGGTACCGTAGCTCTTTACAGTCAGAAGGGCGTTCCTGATAGTCAGTCAGGTACATCCTTCTCCTCAGCAGCGCCTATCACGCTGTACAGTGTGACCAGGGAAGAACGCCCCCTCCCCTCCTGATAATACTCGTCTATGGACGAGAACTGTGAGCAGAGGGAGGGGGCGTTCCTCCCCGCTCACACTGTACAGCACGATAGGCGCTGCTTTGTAGAAGGACGTACCTGACTGACTGTCCAGCAGTATATAGATCTGCTTGTGCCCCGGACCATGAAAGGTCCTCTTTAAGGATGTATAAGCATGATGGGGCCACATGATGCTTATACATCCTTAGCTTACTCCGCACTGTGATTACGTAAATTTTTTTATAGAAGAAAAATAAGTTATTTTTTAATTACATCACCTGGTTAACGCTGGATTTCTCTGTTTTTATTGATATCAGCTGGTTGGAGTCTCCATTTGCATCCGTGCTTCCCAGGAGGATGGTCAAGATATAGGGTGATCTGGATATATGTTTTGACTTTGTGACTTACATGTGTCATTATTGGAATAAAATATATTTGTCACCCTCCAAGTCAATAAAGTTTATCTCCGTTCGAGACCCTTTTTATTAGGCAGAGCAGAGAGGGACTATGAAGAGATTCTCTCACTTTGGAGATTTAGTAAAAGCATGAAAATTGAAGATGTGCTGTAGGGTTTCCATCACATTATACTTGTTACTTGAGGGATCAAGAAGCATGGTGCACTTTGATCAACTGATCAATACTATCAGATTTTTTTGTCAAAAGACA
The DNA here is from genome assembly GCF_031893055.1 of Leptodactylus fuscus. Lineage (NCBI taxonomy): Eukaryota > Metazoa > Chordata > Amphibia > Anura > Leptodactylidae > Leptodactylus > Leptodactylus fuscus. Next base: position 95,654,150 of record NC_134268.1, on the reverse strand, counting down.
CTTATTAAAAAGATATTGTCCAAAGTAGACATTCTCTTTAAAGTTTTCCAAAAAAAAAGTGCAGTATTTAATAGTGTTAATTAGAGCGTTTTAATTAAGTATCCCGTAAGTTGAAGAAATTCGGCAGTAAATGAATTAAGAAGGCCTCTGTAATCCTAATAAGCCCTTGGTATAAAGCTTTTCATTAGGTAAATAATACCCAAATATGTGCACTATTTTTATTCTTACAGAATGTTGCATTAAGGTTGTGCCACAAGTAAATGCCAAAGTCTTTCAGAGAACAGCATCAATATTATGCCTGACACAATGCAGCCCAGTGTACTAGTGCCAAACACTTCTTGCGGATCATTGCTCACATAATATGCCAATGTTGAGCAAGACCAGGGAACCTAATAATGAGCCGAAGGCTTGGACTTGAAACAGCTTTTTAAATTCCAATTCAAGTAACAATTCAAAATCCATTCTTCTGACTTGGGCTCAGGTATTCGGCTTTAAAACCTGGCACATGCCTTTAGCTTGGGACAATATACAGACATATAATATTTCAAAGGGATTTCCCCTGTTCTCACTAGCCGCTATATGGAGAACAAAATCGGAATCTGATAGCTCTGTTTTCCGTATAGCCAGAGCTTAAAGTAGACCCCCGGCTGCGTCAGAGGGTCTCTTATGAGACTCAGCGTTGCAGCTAGGTTGACTTTGGATGCAACTGCTGTCATAGGACCAAAGATTGCCATGTTGCCTTGCAATTCCTTCACTAATGTGAGTGGACTTACATTGTGGCCTGAAGGGTGCTGCAACTGTGGCATCTACTGGCAAAAAGTGCTATACAGTGCATACATATTTTTTGTGACTAGATGTCAACATTGCTACATTCCCTTATTTATTTATTATGCTTATTTTTATAGCGCCATCATATTCTGCAGCGCTTTACAGACATTGACAGTTACTGTCCCATATAGGGCTCACACGGGGAGAACATACAAACTCCTTGCAGATGTTGTCCTTGGAAGGATTTGAACCCAGGACTCCAGTGCTGCAATCCTAACCACTGAGCCACCATGCTGCCCATTCCCATGGTCGCAATGCACCTCTATTCACTTACATTAGTGAAGGAGTCACAGGGCGACTCCTTAATCTTTAGTCACACAATATGATTTGCGCAATGTGTGGCCAGCATGTCAACAGTGTTGGTAACAGTGGGTACGGGCGGCTTTGCAGTTGTGGCCTACTTACGCTGCTGCATGTAATGCCACCATTAGGCGATGTGTGGGCAGCCAGCATTTGAGCAGCGTTGGGAACATGCAGGCAGCCGCAATGTTCAGGCAAGTGTCCTCGCGCGCTGGCCACGCCCACATTTCGGCGGTAACCTATGGGTCCGCTGTACTGTCTCCCTATCCCGCCCCCACACCGCCATGCACCAATCGGAGCTGCGTGTCACTACCTGCGCTGGCATGATGGCAGGGCCGACAGCGGAGCTGGAGCCAACTTTTGAGGGTCGCGGTGGCGATTTGGGGTGAGTGAGACACTTTCAAAGTAGCCTATTTATCCTTCCTGGCCAATATGTAGGTGTGTATGAAATTTCAAAGCAATCCTTTGAGCCATTCGGGTGTGATTGAGGAACAAACATCCAAACAAACAAACTTTCACATTTATAATATTAATAGGATAGGATTTTTAGACTAGTCACCAGCTAGTACATAGGTCTCATTGTAATTGCCATTGATTTATTCTTTACCAGTTAATATTTCTGGCCCTACTTCTGTTGTAAAGTTATGTCATACTATGATTGGAAAACTATCTGTACATTGATCCTATTAATATTATAAATGTGTGAGTTTGTGGGTTTGTGTGTTTGGATGTTTGCATGTTCGGATGTTTGCATGTTCGGATGTTTGTTCCTCAATCACGGAAAAACCGCTCCACCGATTTGGCTGAAATTTTCCACAAACATAGTTAATACACCCGATTAAACAATAGGCTACTTTTCGTCACAATAGCGCACATACGTTTGTGCCAGGACCCCCACAAAACCCAAACTCACACCACCATCTTTGCAATCTCACACACTTTGGACCATAGCAAGCCACAACATTCATATTGCCCTCTACAGCCTTGCCCCTAACCGCACGCAATCACATATACATATACTTTACCACTTTGCCCCTCACCTTAACGATACTCCAGGAGGCGCTCTTTAACGCTCCGGAGCAGCCATGTTTGCCGACCCCCATCGCTCTGATAATCCGCGACACCGCCCACCCATGTCAATACCCCTAGAAGGTCTAATAAATGCAAAAAAAAAGTTTAAAAAAAGTAAAAAAATATAAAAAAATAAATAAAAAGGATTAAAAATTCAAATCACCTCCCCTTTCCCTAGAACACATATAAAAGTAGTTAAAAACTGTGAAACACATACATGTTAGGTATCCCCGCGTTCGAAATCGCCCACTCTACAAAGCTATACAAATATTTTTCCTGTTTGGTAAACGCCGTAGCGGGTAAAATGGTCAAAAGTGCCAAACCGCCATTTTTTCACTGTTTTGATTCTGATAAAAATGTGAATAAAAAGTGATCAAAGCAATAACATTTCCCGAAAATGGTAGAACTACAAAGTACACCTGGTCCCGCAAAAAAATACGCCCTATACATCCCCGTACACGCACGTATAAAAAAGTTACGGCTGTCGGAATATGGCGACTTTTCAAAAAATAATTTTTTAACACAGTTTTGGATTTTTTTTTAAGGGGTCAAAATGTAAATAAAACCATATAAATTTGGTATCCCGGGAATCGTAACGAAACACAGAATGCAGGGGACGTCATTTTGGTTGCACAGTGAACGCCGTAAAACCAAAGCCCGTAAGAAAGTCGCAGAAATGCATTTTTTCTTCAAATCCACCCCATTCTGAATTTTTTCCCTGCTTCCCAGTACATTATATAGAATAAATAATGGTGGCATCATGAAGAAAAATTTGTCCCAGGAAAAATTAAGACCTCATATGGCTCTGGGAGCGGAGAAATAAAAAAGTTATGGGGTTTAGAAGGAGGGGAGTCAAAAACGAAAATCAAAAAATGCCATCGGCGGGAAAGGGTTAACTTCAAATACTTCTGTCCCAAAGTCACTATGTAAAGTTTCTCACAACACCGTATAGCAGCTCAAATACAAATTAACTTCAACACAAAAGTCTCACGTATTCTCTAAATTATAGAAAAAACAAGACACAAACTTACATTTCATATCCCATACCTTATACACAGTACGAAAACCTTACCCATGCCTGTATATACCCACTTCTACAATCACCGCAGACGAAGTCGCGGGTACCAGCTAGTAATAAATAATCCTAAAAAAAAGGTATGAAAATGAATACAAAGTATAAAAGGTCAAAAACTGTGCAGCGACAGAAAACATCCCATTCATCCATTTTCAGCCTATTTGTTGACTCCTGGAAAGGTCAAAGAGAGCAGAAGACAGCATACATATGCATCTATGTTTCCCTACAGAATTACGTAACCCATGCTTTCCATTACCTTCTAAGTGATAGCATGGCCTTGACATCTATCAAAACCATTTATGTTTGTTTGTTCTCACAAAGGTACATTGAAGCTGTAAAATGTAATCTGACTTTTATTGATGCTGATGGCACAAATTTCTAGAAAAACCCCCTCTTGCTATTACAAAAGGTATACATTATAAAGAGTTACCTTTCAGATTATATATATATATATATATATATATATATATATATATATATATATATATACTGTATATAAAATGTATAAATCTATTTGACACAATACATAAGTATGTTTATCTGACATCTTCTTCCATTTAATAGGAACGCATCACCAATTTTTAATATATTTATTATTAAGAAGTTCATTGGTTCACAAATGTCATAATTACATTATTTAAAAGGATTTTATGATATTATTGACTTCTCAAATCAGTTGCGTGAAGAAGCCCTATCAAGTGAATGGGATTGCGCTGCAGTGCCAAATACAGTCGCTATACAATGTTCGATACTGTGCTGGATATTCAATGAATATGAATATGAATATCTCGATTATTGTTCAGATTGCTCGTTTTCTTTATTTCCAAAATTACCAGATTTTCCAGATTGTAGTGTCATAGATTCAGGTGCATAAACCGAACAAGGTAGTTCAGGGTTGGGCACTATTCACTATGTAACCTGTTGATGTGGCTGGACACTGCCACTGCCATAATAAACATGTACTCATATCTGCAGTTAGCTCCCTGATGACCCAGAGTTAGGGGGCAGCACATGACCGTGATTCACCCATGAAGCGGTCCGTTGACCGAAAAAAAATCTGTCACCATACTTGCACTAATTCATTGTTAATTAACGTTGCTTAAACTATGGGATAAGAAATTAACATCAATCAAATGTCAATGGTTTCCATACACCTCACAAATCAACATGTTTTCCCAGTGTTAGGGAAGCAGCACATGACCGTGTTTGACCCGTGAAACACAGTCCATGTGTTAGCCAGATTTACCAGCTTGAACTTCATGCTGGGAGCAGGACTCCTAACGGTATAGTTATCTACGATGCCAGGAGTCCCAATCTCGCAGCGACATACTGTCTTACACTCTAAATGATACAGGACAGTATGTCGCTGCAAGGAAGGGACTCCTAGCAGTATACATAACTATACTATTAGGAGTCCTGTCCCCCGCACAAAGTTCAAGCCGATAAATCTGGCTAACACACGGACTGTGTTTCACGGGTCAAACACGGTCGTGTGCTGCTTCCCTAATACTGGGAAAACATGTTGATTTGTGAGGTTTATGGAAACCATTTACATTTGATTGATGTTAATTTCCTATCCCATAGTTTACGCAAAGTTAATTAACAATGAATTAGTGCAAGTATGGTGACAGATTTTTATTTATTTTTTTATTGTTTTCCCCAATTCCTGGAGAAATCACAATAAAATCACAAAACACAACAAATCACACATTTGATGCGATCACAACTTTGATCATTAGCAGTCATGTAGACCTGTCAGGGAAGGAACTTAACAAAGATCTGGATCAGAAATTAAATAGATTGACACAAATCTAATTATATTTTTTTATTTATAAAAGCAGGGAATTTGTTACTGGTAAATTTAAAAAAGAAAAAAAAAATCCCCACTGATCCAATGTTTTAGTGGGCCAGTGGTCTTGCTGAGTTGTTCTGCAGTAACGACATGCCAATCACTCAATCAATACTCTTAGGCAACTAACACTTGGCGGTACCACTGGGGCAGTCAGGCTACAGTAGTGGAGGATTAAACATGTGAGTAACAGTAAAAAGAAAAGAAAACAGTCAGCTGTTAATAAAATGAAAAAAATAAAACCAGGGTGATACATGACAAAGACTGAGAGAAAAGGTAGGGCAACAAAAAGGAAGAGCATGGAAAGAGAAAGCTTGTAGGCTTAAAGAACATTGGGTGAGGGTGAAGCGGAAGGGCTAGGTGTGTAATCCTTAGGTAATAGGGATGAGTTGAACATCTGGACTGTAGGGTCTGAAAAATGTAATCTAGTCCTTATAGAAAGATCAACAATGCTGGCATAATGGAATAACCCTGCATCAACCTATGGTTTAATATAAGACGCGGTGCAGCTGGAAAGTAAGGACAGGGTACACAGGAAGGAAGAAATGGCCTTCAGAGAGGTTAGAGGTAAAGCTTGTTAGAAAGTTGGCAAATTGTTCTGATGAAAGTCCTTGGTCCCAACAGAGGAGTCTGCAACATACCTATTAGGTTAGACCATAAAAGAGCATTACAGTGGATTGGGCCTAGCCACAGTTTCTCAATCTTAACCCAATTTTTATAAGCGCTAAATTAGGCCCAACAGGGGATCCTCCAAAGCAGGACTGCCAAATAATGATGGTACACATCTGGGACTGCCAATCCCTCAAGAGAGTCTGCAGTTAGTAGTTCTGATTTCAGAATTCTATGACGTCCTTTTGCCCAAATAAAGGGAAAGGCCAATTGAAACCAATCGGCCTCCATCTGTGGTAGTGGGTCTGAGAGGGTTTCATAGGTTTGTTAGGACAGAAGAGTTGAGGATTATACTTAGGGCTTCCGTCCTACAGTTATTTATTTTATATCCTGACAACAAGCCATCTTAGAACCATGATGCCCTGAATGTCAGCAAATACAAGAGGTCAAGGGCTTCCTGCAAAGCACAAATAGAAGAGGGGATAGGGGACATCCCTGCCCTGTTCAGTTATAGATATTGAGTGGGGCAAGGATTCGTAGGGAAGGTTTACATCAGTAATCAGTGAAGTATAAAGTATGAAGTGCAAAGAGAATAAAGTGCAGTTAGGAATGGACCTGAAAATCCAAACCTCATCAAAGTGGCGTATAAAAACAACCAGTTTAGTCAGTCAATTGCCTTCTCTGCGTCAAAACTCAGAAGAAAACCTGGAGAGTCCATTCACGTTAAGACCTCAACATTGTAGACCTGGATTGTCTATTGGCCATAAATCCCACCTGGTCTTTATGTACGAGATCGGGGAGAAGCGTTCCCAGGTGGTTGGCCAGAAGTTTAATAGAGATTTTCCGGTCCACATTAACTAAATAAATAGGCCCATTGATAGTACAGTCATTGGGGTCATGGTGTACAGAGCCAGAAGCAGTAGCCAAACAGAGATATTGCAGCTCATCTCTTATTCAAGCTTCCAACCTCTTTAAGCTCTGTTGTATGTTTTCTGACATAGAAATGATGAAATGGATGTGTGAAAATGCTTTTTATATTTTTTTTTTATAGTACTAGAACATGAAATCTATATTTACAGAAAAAGATAATGACTGGGTTATTCTTATGTAATAAATATATAATGACTGAGATGCAGGCAATGAGAAAACGGAAGGTCGTTGTGCTAGTTACTGTAGCTTAATGTTACAGACCCTTCACTATGAAATTTACAGTCCTATGAAAAAGTTTGGGCACCCCTATTAATCTTAATCATTTTTAGTTCTAAATATTTTGGTGTTTGCAGCAGCCATTTCAGTTTGATATATCTAATAACTGATGGACACAGTAATATTTCTGGATTGAAATGAGGTTTATTGTACTAACAGAAAATGTGCAATATACATTAAACCAAAATTTGACTGGTGCAAAAGTATGGGCACCTCAACAGAAAAGTGACATTAATATTTAGTAGATCCTCCTTTTGCACAGATAACAGCCTCTAGTCGCTTCCTGTAGCTTTTAATCAGTTCCTGGATCCTGGATGAAGGTATTTTGGACCATTCCTCTTTACAAAACAATTCAAGTTCAGTTAAGTTTGATGGTCGCCGAGCATCAAATCATCCCACAGATATTCAATGATATTCAGGTCTGGGGACTGGGATGGCCATTCCAGAACATTGTAATTGTTCCTCTGCATGAATGCCTGAGTCGAATTGGAGCAGTGTTTGGATCATTGTCTTGCTGAAATATCCATCCCTGGCGTAACTTCAACTTCGTCACTGATTCTTGAACATTATTCTCAGGAATCTGCTGATACTGAGTGGAATCCATGCGACCCTCAACTTTAACAAGATTCCCGGTGCCGGCATTGGCCATATAGCCCCAAAGCATGATGGAACCTCCACCAAATTTTACAGTGGGTAGCAAGTGTTTTTCTTGGAATGCTGTTTTTTTTGGACACCATGCATAACGCCATTTTGTATGACCAAACAACTCAATCTTTGTTTCATCAGTCCACAGGACCTTCTTCCAAAATGAAGCTGGCTTGTCCAAATGTGCTTTTGCATACCTCAGGCGACTCTGTTTGTGGTGTGCTTGCAGAAACGGCTTCTTTCTCATCACTCTCCCATACAGCTTCTCCTTGTGCAAAGTGCGCTGTATTGTTGACCGATGCACAGTGACACCATCTGCAGCAAGATGATGCTGCAGCTCTTTGGAGGTGGTCTGTGAATTGTCCTTGACTGTTCTCACCATTCTTCTTCTCTGCCTTTCTGATATTTTTCTTGGCCTGCCACTTCTGGGCTTAACAAGAACTGTCCCTGTGGTCTTCCATTTCCTTACTATGTTCCTCACAGTGGAAACTGACAGGTTAAATCTCTGAGACAACGTTTTGTATCCTTCCCCTGAACAACTATGTTGAACAATCTTTGTTTTCAGATCATTTGAGAGTGGGCTGTCCATGTTCGGCGACCATCTAACTTAACTGAACTTGAATTGTTTTGTAGAAAGAAATGGTCCAAAATACCTTCATCCAGGATCCAGGAACTGATTAAAAGCTACAGGAAGCAACTAGAGGCTGTTATCTTTGCAAAAGGAGGATCTACTAAATATTAATGTCACTTTTCTGTTGAGGTGCCCATATTTTTGCACCGGTCAAATTTTGGTTTAATGCATATTGCGCATTTTCTGTTAGTACAATAAACCTCATTTCAATCCTGAAATATTACTGTGTCCATCAGTTATTAGATATATTAAACTGAAATGACTGCTGCAAACACCAAAATATTTAGAACTAAAAATGATTAAGATTAGAGATGAGCGAACACTAAAATGTTCGAGGTTCGAAATTCGATTCGAACAGCCGCTCAATGTTCGTGTGTTCGAATGGGTTTCGAACCCCATTATAGTCTATGGGGAACAGATACTCGTTAAGGGGGAAACCCAAATCCGTGTCTGGAGGGTCACCAAGTCCACTATGACACCCCAGGAAATGATGCCAACACCTCTGGAATGACACTGGGACAGCAGGGGAAGCATGTCTGGGGGCATCTAACACACCAAAGACCCTCTATTACCCCAACATCACAGCCTAACAACTACACACTTTACACACTCAATACCACCTCTCTGACAGTAGGAAAACACCTTGAAACATGTGTATTTGGCACTTGCAGTGAGGAGAGCTTGTCACCAGCAGTGAATTTGGCCCTTGTAGTAAGTTGAGGTTGGCACCAACATTTGTTTTGAAAATCAGGGTGGATTGAGCCTCTAACCAGCAGAGTTTGGGCAAATTCATGGTGGAGGGAGCCTCTAAACACCCCAGTTTGGGCAAATTCATGGTGGAGGGAGCCTCTAAAAACCCCAGTTTGGACCAATTCATGGTGGAGGGAGCCTCTAACCAGCCCAGTGTGGGCAAATTCATGGTGGAGGGAGCCTCTAAAAAACCCAGTTTGGACCAATTCATGGTGGAGGGAGCCTCTAATCAGCCCAGTTTGGGCAAATTCATGGTGGAGGGAGCCTCTAAAAAACCCAGTTTGGACCAATTCATGGTGGAGGGAGCCTCTAACCAGCCCAGTTTGGGCAAATTCATGGTGGAGGGAGCCTCTAAAAACCCAGTTTGGACCAATTCATGGTGGAGGGAGCCTCTAACCAGCCCAGTTTGGGCAAATTCATGGTGGAGGGAGCCTCTAAACAGCCCAGTTTGGACCAATTCATGGTGGAGGGAGCCTCTAAACAGCCCAGTTTGGGCAAATTCATGGTGGAGGGAGCCTCTAAACAGCCCAGTTTGGGCAAATTCATGGTGGAGGGAGCCTCTAACCAGCCCAGTTTGGACCAATTCATGGTGGAGGGAGCCTCTAACCAGCCCAGTTTGGGCAAATTCGTGGTGGAGGGAGCCTCTAAACAGCCCAGTTTGGACCAATTCATGGTGGAGGGAGCCTCTAAAAAACCCAGTTTGGACCAATTCATGGTGGAGGGAGCCTCTAAACAGCCCAGTTTGGGCAAATTCATGGTGGAGGGAGCCTCTAACCAGCCCAGTTTGGACCAATTCATGGTGGAGGGAGCCTCTAACCAGCCCAGTTTGGGCAAATTCATGGTGGAGGGAGCCTCTAAAAAACCCAGTTTGGACCAATTCATGGTGGAGGGAGCCTCTAACCAGCCCAGTTTGGGCAAATTCATGGTGGAGGGAGCCTCTAAACAGCCCAGTTTGGGCAAATTCATGGTGGAGGGAGCCTCTAAACAGCCCAGTTTGGGCAAATTCATGGTGGAGGGAGCCTCTAACCAGCCCAGTTTGGACCAATTAATGGTGGAGGGAGCCTCTAACCAGCCCAGTTTGGGCAAATTCATGGTGGAGGGAGCCTCTAAACAGCCCAGTTTGGACCAATTCATGGTGGAGGGAGCCTCTAAAAAACCCAGTTTGGACCAATTCATGGTGGAGGGAGCCTCTAAACAGCCCAGTTTGGGCAAATTCATGGTGGAGGGAGCCTCTAACCAGCCCAGTTTGGACCAATTCATGGTGGAGGGAGCCTCTAACCAGCCCAGTTTGGGCAAATTCATGGTGGAGGGAGCCTCTAAACAGCCAAGTTTGGACCAATTCATGGTGGAGGGAGCCTCTAAAAAACCCAGTTTGGACCAATTCATGGTGGAGGGAGCCTCTAAACAGCCCAGTTTGGGCAAATTCATGGTGGAGGGAGCCTCTAACCAGCCCAGTTTGGACCAATTCATGGTGGAGGGAGCCTCTAAACAGCCAAGTTTTGGGAAATTCATGGTGGAGGGAGCCTCTAACCAGCCCAGTTTGGACCAATTCATGGTGGAGGGAGCCTCTAAACAGCCCAGTTTGGGCAAATTCATGGTGGAGGGAGCCTCTAAAAAACCCAGTTTGGACCAATTCATGGTGGAGGGAGCCTCTAACCAGCCCAGTTTGGACCAATTAATGGTGGAGGGAGCCTCTAAACAGCCAAGTTTGGACCAATTCATGGTGGAGGGAGCCTCTAAAAACCCCAGTTTGGACCAATTCATGGTGGAGGGAGCCTCTAACCAGCCCAGTTTAGGCAAATTCATGGTGGAGGGAGCCTCTAACCAGCCCAGTTTGGACCAATTAATGGTGGAGGGAGCCTCTAAACAGCCAAGTTTGGACCAATTCATGGTGGAGGGAGCCTCTAAAAACCCCAGTTTGGACCAATTCATGGTGGAGGGAGCCTCTAACCAGCCCAGTTTAGGCAAATTCATGGTGGAGGGAGCCTCTAACCAGCCCAGTTTGGACCAATTAATGGTGGAGGGAGCCTCTAAACAGCCAAGTTTGGACCAATTCATGGTGGAGGGAGCCTCTAACCAGCCCAGTTTGGGCAAATTCATGGTGGAGGGAGCCTCTAAACAGCCCAGTTTGGGCACATTCATGGTGGAGGGAGCCTCTAACCAGCCCAGTTTGGAAAAATTAATGGTGGAGGGAGCCGCTAAACAGCCCAGTTTGGACCAATTCATGGTGGAGGGAGCCTCTAAAAACCCCAGTTTGGACGAATTCATGGTGGAGGGAGCCTCTAAAAATCCCAGTTTGGACCAATTCATGGTGGAGGGAGCCTCTAACCAGCCCAGTTTGGACCAATTAATGGTGGAGGGAGCCTCTAAACAGCCAAGTTTGGACCAATTCATGGTGGAGGGAGCCTCTAAAAACCCCAGTTTGGACCAATTCATGGTGGAGGGAGCCTCTAACCAGCCCAGTTTGGACCAATTAATGGTGGAGGGAGCCTCTAAACAGCCAAGTTTGGACCAATTCATGGTGGAGGGAGCCTCTAAAAACCCCAGTTTGGACCAATTCATGGTGGAGGGAGCCTCTAACCAGCCCAGTTTGGGCAAATTCATGGTGGAGGGAGCCTCTAACCAGCCCAGTTTGGACCAATTAATGGTGGAGGGAGCCTCTAAAAAACCCAGTTTGGACCAATTCATGGTGGAGGGAGCCTCTAACCAGCCCAGTTTGGACCAATTAATGGTGGAGGGAGCCTCTAAACAGCCAAGTTTGGACCAATTCATGGTGGAGGGAGCCTCTAACCAGCAGAGTTGGTGGAAATCAGGGTGGAGGGAGCCTCTAACCAGCAGAGTTGGGGGAAATCAGGGTGGAGGGAGCCTAGTATTAGCAGAATTGTGCAACGCTTATGGTGGATGAGTATGAGGATGCGGAGGAATTGGAGAGGTTGAGTACAGACATGGAGTTTCATGTTGGGGTGCTTTACACAGGTGGGCACAAAAATGACGGCTCTACCCAGTGGTGGTTCATTTTTATCAAAGTGAGCCGGTCGGCACTCTCAGCTGACAGACGGGTGCGCTTGTCAGTGATGATGCCACCGGCTGCACTGAACACCCTCTCAGATAGGACGCTGGCGGCAGGACAGGACAGCACCTCCAAGGCATATAGGGCAAGTTCAAGCCACAGGTCCAACTTCGACACCCAATACGTGTAGGGCGCAGAGGGGTCGGAGAGGACAGGGCTGTGGTCGGAAAGGTATTCCCGCAACATGCGCCTATACTTCTCACGCCTGGTGACACTAGGACCCTCCGTGGCGGCACTTTGGCGAGGGGGTGCCATCAAGGTGTCCCAGACCTTAGACAGTGTGCCCCTCGTTTGTGTGGACCGGTGAGAACTTGGTTGCCTACTGGAGGAACTGCCCTCCCTGCCGCCAACGTCACATGCTGGAAACATCTCCATCATATTCTGCACCAATTGCCTGTGGCAAGCATTGATGCGATTGGCCCTCCCCTCTACCGGAATAAAAGATGAGATGTTGTTTTTATACCGGGGGTCAAGGATAGCAAAGATCCAGTACTGGTTGTCCTCCATGATTTTGACAATACGCTTGTCGGTTGTAAAGCACCCCAACATGAACTCAGCCATGTCTGCCACAGTGTTAGTTGGCATGACTCCTCTGGCCCCACCGGAAAGTTCAATCTCCATTTCCTCCTCATCCTCCATGTCTACCCATCCGCGCTGCAACAATGGGACGATTCAAAGTTGCCCGGAAGCCTCCTGTATCACCATCACATCATCGGACAACTCTTCTTCCTCCTCCTCCTCCTCCTCCTCCATTAAACGCAGTGAAGCGGACAGATGGGTGGACCTACTCTCCAGCTGTGACGGATCGGATGCTATCCCTAACTCCTCTGTGTGATCTGAGTTATCCCTGATGTCAATCAGGGATTCTCTCAGAACACACAAGAGCGGGATTGTAAGGCTCACCATCGCATCCTCAGAGCTCACCCTCCTTGTGGACTCCTCAAAGACCCGTAGGATGTCACAAAGGTCTCTCATCCATGGCCACTCATGGATGTGAAACTGAGGCAGCTGACTTTGTGGCACCCTAGGGTTTTGTAGCTGGTATTCCATCAAAGGTCTCTGCTGCTCAACCACTCTATTCAACATCTGAAACGTTGAGTTCCAGCGTGTGGGGACGTCGCACAAAAGCCGGTGTTGTGGCACATGCAGGCGTTGCTGGAGAGATTTTAAGCTAGCAGCGGCTACTGTCGACTTGCGAAAGTGGGCGCACATGCGCCGCACTTTCACCAGTAGCTCTGGAACATTGGGGTAGCTCTTTAGGAAACGTTGCACCACTAGGTTGAAGACGTGGGCCAGGCATGGAACATGTTGGAGTCCGGCAAGCTCCAGAGCTGCTACCAGGTTCCGGCCGTTATCACAAACGACCATGCCTGGGCCCAGGTGCAGCGGCTCAAACCATATTGCCGTCTCATCGAGGAGGGCATCCCTCACCTCGGAGGCAGTGTGCTGTCTGTCCCCCAAGCTGATCAGCTTCAGCACAGCCTGCTGACGTCTACCAACGCCAGTGCTGCAACGTTTCCAACTCGTAGCTGGGGTCAATCTAACAGCGGAGGAGGAGGCGGTGGCGGAGGAGGAGGCGGTGGCGGAGGAGGAGGCGGTAGAGGAGGAGGAGGAGGGGGGTGTTCTTCTCGTGTCCCTGCCAGGAATGTTAGGCGGGGAGACGAGGTACACCGGGCCAGTTTGGGAAGCAGTCCCAGCCTCAACTACATTCACCCAGTGTGCCGTCAGTGAAATGTAGCGTCCCTGTCCGCATGCACTTGTCCACGCGTCGGTGGTCAAGTGGACCTTTGTGCAAAGCGCGGAACTAAGGGCCCGCCTGATGTTGAGTGACACGTGCTGGTGCAAGGCGGGGACGGCACACCGGGAGAAGTAGTGACGGCTAGGGACGGCATAGCGAGGTGCCGCAGTTGCCATCAGGTCCAGGAAGGCGGGAGTTTCAACAAGCCGGAACGCCAACATCTCCTGGGCCAGCAGTTTAGCGATGTTGGCGTTCAAGGCTTGCGCGTGTGGGTGGTTAGCAGTGTATTTCTGCCGCCGCTCCAATGTCTGAGAGATGGTGGGTTGTTGTAAAGAAACGCCTGATGGTGCCTTTGATGGTGCAGGAGAAGGAGATAAGACAGGACCAGGGGAGGATGAGGTAGAAGTCAACAAAGTGGCGGAGGCAGATGAAGTGGTGTCCTGGCTCGTCCTCTGGAGTGCATCGCCAGCACAGTCAGCAGTGGCAGTGGCAGAGGCAGAGGCAGTGGCAGAGGCAGTGGCAGTGGCGTGAACGGCAGGCGGCCTTTGTCCTGCCGTTGCTGCCTGCCACTGATTCCAGTGCTTGGATTCCAAATGACGGCGCATTGAAGTGGTGGACAGGTTGCTCTTCTCAGAGCCCCTAATCAATTTCGAGAGGCAAATTGTGCAGACAACACTATATCTGTCCTCGGCGCATTCCTTGAAAAAACTCCACACCTTCGAGAAACGTGCCCTCGAGGTGGGAGTTTTTCGTTGCTGGGTACGAACTGGAACATCTTGGGAGATTCCGGGTGTGGCCTGGCTTCGCCTAAGCTGCTGACCTCTGCCTCTAGCTACCCTTTTTGGTGCTGCACCTGCCTCAACATCCACACTACTTTCCCCGCTTGACATCCCCCCTGTCCAGGTCGGGTCAGTGTCCTCATCATCCACCACTTCCTCTTCCAACTCCTGTCTCATCTCCTCCTCCCGCACAATGCGCCGGTCAACTGGATGCCCTGACGGCAACTGCGTCACATCATCGTCGATGAGGGTGGGTTGCTGGTCATCCACCACCAAATCGAACGGAGATGGAGGAGACTCTAGTGTTTGAGCATCTGGACACAGATGCTCCTCTGTTAGGTTCGTGGAATCGTGACGTGGAGAGGCAGGTTGAGGGACAATGAAAGGAGCGGAGAACAGCTCTGGGGAGCAGGGACAGTTTGGGTTATTGTTCTGTAAAGCTTCGGAATTTTGGGAGGAAGGAAGACAAGACTGTTGGGTAATAGGAGGAGAGGAGGCAGAGTCTGACTGGCTGCTGGACAATGTGCTGTAAGTGTTCTCTGACAGCCATTGCAAGACCTGTTCCTGGTTCTCGGGCCTACTAAGGTTTGTACCCTGCAGTTTAGTTAATGTGGCAAGCAACCCTGGCACTGTGGAGTGGCGCAATGCTTGCTGCCCCACAGGAGTAGGCACGGGACGCCCTGTGGCTTCACTGCTACCTTGCTCCCCAGAACCATTCCCCCGACCTCGCCCACGGCCTCGTCCACGTCCCTTTCCGGGAGCCTTGCGCATTTTGAATTCCTAGTTAGAAATTGGCACTGTATACCAGTAGTAAAAATTGTGGGTGCACGTAACCCCAATATATTCTTTGAATTACCAGTCAGAAACTGGCACTATATGGCAGTAGCAAGAAATGAGGGTATTTATAACCCCAATATATTCTTTGAATTCCCAGTCAGACAATGGCACTGTATACCAGTAGTAAAAATTGTGGGTGCACGTAACCACAATATATTCTTTGAATTCCCAGTCAGACACTGGCACTATATGGCAGTAGCAAGAAATGAGGGTATTTGTATTCCCAATATATTCTTTGAATTCCCAGTCAGACAATGGCACTGTATACCAGTAGTAAAAATTGTGGGTGCACGTAACCCCAATATATTCTTTGAATTACCAGTCAGAAACTGGCACTATATGGCAGTAGCAAGAAATGAGGGTATTTGTATTCCCAATATATTCTTTGAATTCCCAGTCAGACAATGGCACTGTATACCAGTAGTAAAAATTGTGGGTGCACGTAACCACAATATATTCTTTGAATTACCAGTCAGAAACTGGCACTATATGGCAGTAGCAAGAAATGAGGGTATTTATAACCCCAATATATTCTTTGAATTCCCAGTCAGACAATGGCACTGTATACCAGTAGTAAAAATTGTGGGTGCACGTAACCCCAATATATTCTTTGAATTCCCAGTCAGACACTGGCACTATATGGCAGTAGCAAGAAATGAGGGTATTTGTATTCCCAATATATTCTTTGAATTCCCAGTCAGACAATGGCACTGTATACCAGTAGTAAAAATTGTGGGTGCACGTAACCCCAATATATTCTTTGAATTACCAGTCAGAAACTGGCACTATATGGCAGTAGCAAGAAATGAGGGTATTTGTATTCCCAATATATTCTTTGAATTCCCAGTCAGACAATGGCACTGTATACCAGTAGTAAAAATTGTGGGTGCACGTAACCCCAATATATTCTTTGAATTCCCAGTCAGACACTGGCACTATATGGCAGTAGCAAGAAATGAGGGTATTTGTATTCCCAATATATTCTTTGAATTCCCAGTCAGACAATGGCACTGTATACCAGTAGTAAAAATTGTGGGTGCACGTAACCCCAATATATTCTTTGAATTACCAGTCAGAAACTGGCACTATATGGCAGTAGCAAGAAATGAGGGTATTTGTATTCCCAATATATTCTTTGAATTCCCAGTCAGACAATGGCACTGTATACCAGTAGTAAAAATTGTGGGTGCACGTAACCCCAATATATTCTTTGAATTACCAGTCAGAAACTGGCACTATATGGCAGTAGCAAGAAATGAGGGTATTTATAACCCCAATATATTCTTTGAATTCCCAGTCAGACAATGGCACTGTATACCAGTAGTAAAAATTGTGGGTGCACGTAACCCCAATATATTCTTTGAATTCCCAGTCAGACACTGGCACTATATGGCAGTAGCAAGAAATGAGGGTATTTGTATTCCCAATATATTCTTTGAATTCCCAGTCAGACAATGGCACTGTATACCAGTAGTAAAAATTGTGGGTGCACGTAACCCCAATATATTCTTTGAATTCCCAGTCAGACACTGGCACTATATGGCAGTAGCAAGAAATGAGGGTATTTGTATTCCCAATATATTCTTTGAATTCCCAGTCAGACAATGGCACTGTATACCAGTAGTAAAAATTGTGGGTGCACGTAACCCCAATATATTCTTTGAATTCCCAGTCAGACACTGGCACTATATGGCAGTAGCAAGAAATGAGGGTATTTGTATTCCCAATATATTCTTTGAATTCCCAGTCAGACAATGGCACTGTATACCAGTAGTAAAAATTGTGGGTGCACGTAACCCCAATATATTCTTTGAATTACCAGTCAGAAACTGGCACTATATGGCAGTAGCAAGAAATGAGGGTATTTGTATTCCCAATATATTCTTTGAATTCCCAGTCAGACAATGGCACTGTATACCAGTAGTAAAAATTGTGGGTGCACGTAACCCCAATATATTCTTTGAATTCCCAGTCAGACACTGGCACTATATGGCAGTAGCAAGAAATGAGGGTATTTGTATTCCCAATATATTCTTTGAATTCCCAGTCAGACAATGGCACTGTATACCAGTAGTAAAAATTGTGGGTGCACGTAACCCCAATATATTCTTTGAATTACCAGTCAGAAACTGGCACTATATGGCAGTAGCAAGAAATGAGGGTATTTGTATTCCCAATATATTCTTTGAATTCCCAGTCAGACAATGGCACTGTATACCAGTAGTAAAAATTGTGGGTGCACGTAACCACAATATATTCTTTGAATTACCAGTCAGAAACTGGCACTATATGGCAGTAGCAAGAAATGAGGGTATTTGTATTCCCAATATATTCTTTGAATTCCCAGTCAGACAATGGCACTGTATACCAGTAGTAAAAATTGTGGGTGCACGTAACCCCAATATATTCTTTGAATTACCAGTCAGAAACTGGCACTATATGGCAGTAGCAAGAAATGAGGGTATTTGTATTCCCAATATATTCTTTGAATTCCCAGTCAGACAATGGCACTGTATACCAGTAGTAAAAATTGTGGGTGCACGTAACCACAATATATTCTTTGAATTACCAGTCAGAAACTGGCACTATATGGCAGTAGCAAGAAATGAGGGTATTTATAACCCCAATATATTCTTTGAATTCCCAGTCAGACAATGGCACTGTATACCAGTAGTAAAAATTGTGGGTGCACGTAACCCCAATATATTCTTTGAATTCCCAGTCAGACACTGGCACTATATGGCAGTAGCAAGAAATGAGGGTATTTGTATTCCCAATATATTCTTTGAATTCCCAGTCAGACAATGGCACTGTATACCAGTAGTAAAAATTGTGGGTGCACGTAACCACAATATATTCTTTGAATTACCAGTCAGAAACTGGCACTATATGGCAGTAGCAAGAAATGAGGGTATTTATAACCCCAATATATTCTTTGAATTCCCAGTCAGACAATGGCACTGTATACCAGTAGTAAAAATTGTGGGTGCACGTAACCCCAATATATTCTTTGAATTACCAGTCAGAAACTGGCACTATATGGCAGTAGCAAGAAATGAGGGTATTTGTATTCCCAATATATTCTTTGAATTCCCAGTCAGACAATGGCACTGTATACCAGTAGTAAAAATTGTGGGTGCACGTAACCCCAATATATTCTTTGAATTACCAGTCAGAAACTGGCACTATATGGCAGTAGCAAGAAATGAGGGTATTTATAACCCCAATATATTCTTTGAATTCCCAGTCAGACAATGGCACTGTATACCAGTAGTAAAAATTGTGGGTGTATATAGCCCCAATTCTATTGCTAGGGGACTTGCAGGGTATTTCTGGGGTGAAGGTGGGGGGGCACACCGTTGGAACGGGTATCGGGGTATATATCGGGTATACGGGAATACACTGACAGTGTATTCTATTCAGGATCCTGGGAAAGCTGGGTTGCGGCGATTGAGCCCGTCAGTGCCACGTTACACTGACAAGCTTCTCCCTGGAATTTAGCTCTTATAAGAGCTGTTGGTTGTCTTCTCCTTCCTATCCTAGCCTGTCCCTGCCTACCCAGAATCTAAGCCCTAGCTAGCTGGACGGAAACCTCCGTCCTTGGTGAATTGCAAGCTCAGAATGACGCGAACCTGGGCGGCGCTGTTCTTTTAAATTAGAGGTCACATGTTTTCGGCAGCCAATGGGTTTTGCCTACTTTTCTCAACGTCACCGGTGTCGTAGTTCCTGTCCCACCTACCCTGCGCTGTTATTGGAGCAAAAAAGGCGCCAGGGAAGGTGGGAGGGGAATCGAGTAATGGCGCACTTTACCACGCGGTGTTCGATTCGATTCGAACATGCCGAACAGCCTAATATCCGATCGAACATGAGTTCGATAGAACACTGTTCGCTCATCTCTAATTAAGATTAATAGGGGTGCCCAAACTTTTTCATAGGACTGTAGATGTACGGTACAGTAAAAAGTTATAGACGTCAAAATACGGTACCCCAGAAAATAATTCATTTTCATAAAGAAACGTTTAATTTGTAAAAGATGTAATTGTAATTAGAGAAGAGCAAACAGTGAAATATTCGAGATTCGATATTCATTTCAAATAGCTCCTCAATAATCGACTATTCGAACGAATATCGAACCCCATTATAGTCTATGGGGAAAAATGCTTAGTTTCAGGGGAAGCCACACTTCGACTCAGGAGAGTCACCAAGTCCACTATGACACCCCAATGATGGGAGCTGATGGGAGCTGACTTTTTCCCATAGGAATGCATTGACTAGCATTGATTGGCCGAATGCCATACAGAATACAGCATTCGGCCAATCAACGCTGGTTCTGCCGGAGGAGGTGGAGTCTAAGATTGGTCCACAGTCAGATCTCAGATGTAGCAGTGTTGAGCGCACAGCTCTGCTACACCTGAGATGTGGTAGAGCTGAGTGTGCTCAACACTGCTACATCTGAGATCGGGCCACAATGGAGACTGCTGTGGACCAACCTTAGACTCCTCCGGCAGAACCAGTGTTGATTGGCCGAATACTGTACTCTGTATGCCATTCGGCCAATCAATGCTGGTCAATGCATTCCTATGGGAAAAAGTCAGCTCCTGCATATCGCAAGCTGACAGGGATCCTGACAAGAAAGTGGCGTAATACAGGTACTTGGGCATGTTAGATACCCACAGGCATGCTTCCCCTGCTGTCCCAGTTGCATTCCAGGGTATTAGCATCATTTCCTGGGGTGTCACAGTGGACTTGGTGACTCTCCTGAGTCGAAGTGTGGCTTCTCCTGAAACTAAGCATTTTTCCCCATAGACTATAAAGGGGTTCGATATTCGTTCGAATAGTCGATTATTGAGGGGCTATTCGAAACGAATATCGAATCTCGAATATTTCACTGTTTGCTCTTCTCTAATTACAATTACATCTTTTACAAATTAAACGTTTCTTTATGAAAATGAATGATTTTCTGGGGTACCGTATTTTGACGTCTATAACTTTTTATTGTACCGTACATCTAAATTTCATAGTGAAGGATCTGTAACATTAAGCTACAGTAACTAGCACAACGACCTTCCGTTTTCTCATTGCCTGCATCTCAGTCATTATATATTTATTACATAAGAATAACCCAGTCATTATCTTTTTCTGTAAATATAGATTTCATGTTCTAGTACTATAAAAAAAAAATATAAAAAGCATTTTCACACATCCATTTCATCATTTCTATGTCAGAAAACATACAACAGAGCTTAAAGAGTTTGGAAGCTTGAATAAGAGATGAGCTGCAATATCTGTGTTTAGCTACTGCTTCTGGCTCTGTACACCATGACCCCAATGACTGTACTATCAATTGGTCTATTTATTTAGTTAATGTGGACCGGAAAATCTTTATTAAACTTCTGGCCAACCACCTGGGAACGCTTCTCCCCGATCTGGTCCATAAAGACCAGGTGGGATTTATGGCCAATAGACAATCCAGGGATAATACCAGGTGTACAATGTTGAGGTCTTAACATGAATAAAGCCCCAAAGAGCTGTTTGAGTAACATTCCCACCTAAATAAAGGAAATCCCTAGCTAACCCTGCCTGTACATCTATCCCTGTCTCACAGTCACATAGTTCACAGTCTCATATGACCCGGATCTTAAATCCACTATTCGTATAAATTGGAGGTCACCTGATTTAGCCAGCCAATTACTTTTTCCGATTTTTTTCTATGCCTCTGTTGTCGTAGTTCCTGTCCCATCTCCCCTGTGCAGTTATTGGTGCAAAAAAAGCGCCAGGGAAGGTGGGAGGGGATACGAATTTTTAGTGAGTTTGCCTCGTGGTATTCGATTGTAATCGAATACCTCGAACGGCCTGATATTCGATTGAATATTAATTCGATCGAACGCCGTTCTCTCATCTCTAATTCTAATGATCCGCCGGAAAAAAATGCCATGTTAGTTTTAATGCAGAGTGAATGCCGTACAAACAAAATGCCAAAAATTATGATAGAATTGTGTTATTTCACATGGACTCCCAAAAAATCAAAAACATTATATGGACCCCAAAATTGTGAAAAAAAAGTGCAACTCCTCATGCAAAGAATAACCGTCACATAGCTCTGTCACTAAATAAAAAAAAGTTATGAGTTTTGGAAGATGGGGAGGGAAAGTATTAAAGTAGCTGAGCATATAAACTGCCCTGTGTCCATAAAGGGTGAAAACAAACATTACAGGATTGGGAACGCATACATATGCAGTCTGAGGGTATGTATAAATGTCCCAATTTATTGTAACAGAGTCCCGTCTTCTATATCATACACACATACATGTGCCAAACTCCATGGTTATACCATCATAAGTCAATTTGTCCCACAGACATTAAGCCGTCATATGGCTCAATGAACAGAAATTTTTTTAAAAAAGTTATGGGATCTGGAAGGCAGGGAGTCGAAAAAATTGAAAAATGCCTGCAGTGGGAAAGGGTTAAACAATAGGTCATTTCCTGGCAAAATTTTCCCTATAAAAAATAAAAACGGGGAATTCTTTTTTGGTCTGATGCTTAAAATGAAGGTGTATAAAATCCTTAATCTCTGTCCCATCTGAGTGTACAAATTCATTTCCTGCGTAGGCGGTGTTCACAAATTTAGGAATATTGTTGCAAAAATCCTGATGGTACTGCAACATATTAATAAAGAATTCTAACAACAGTGTAAACATCGCACTCCTGTCATTATCAAAGGAGGTTTATGAGAAACCATAAGTAGAATACCCAAGTTGCATGTTAATGTTAAATTTATTTCAATAATCCCAGTTAGATAAAGCTAGTCTACAACGCCACGTTGTAACCACAGAAATAAAAAATGTGTCAAGTCCATTACAGTACAAGCTTATGTAGAGGAGATCTTCACTGCCAGAACACTTTTCTTGCCTTACGATGATGTAAAGCAAATATGAATCAGAACATATAAATGAATTACACAGAAGAACGTGGGAAAATTGGACTTGTCTATATCAATACTACTTTTCACTTTGGCACATTTGCTGTGAGGGATGGCAGGAAGATAAAAGCGCTACTGTCCAATCCACTTTGTAGCTGATTGATAAAAGGCGAGCAGATGATGCTAAAGAAACCTTCTTGACTACTGTGTTATCTTCTATTCCCTTTTATGTTCTTCCTCTGCTGGGAGGATTTGTTAAGTTTTCTTTCATGGGAATATGTAGGAGTTTTTCTGCTATTTCCTCACGGTAGGCATTAGAGGACGTTCAATAACATTTTTACGGCTAGAAGTCGACACTGTTACTGTGTAGTGCAGCGGTCTGTATGAAAAGCTGCCATCCAAGTATTTCATATACAGTGGTCCAGGTCTCAGGACCCTTCCAGTCAGGTGTTTGTACAGACTATGGTCCTTGGGTGGGGTCTATAGCTTTTTCATTGTTTGCATTACACTGTATTGCAGAAAGCTGCAATTTTTGTAGTGGTTGTATAGGGTGTTACAACTTTATCCCGTGCAAGTTCATTCCATGGTCCCCTCAAACTACATATCAGCAGTTAGTCTGAGAGTCAGGCCCTCCCCAATGTAATATCGTAAGTCTAGAGGCCGTCTAGGGAGACTAATAATCTTCCAGAATTTGTCACTGCTGTTCATCTACAGGTTCTTGTGTGGAAGCAAACCAGGTAAGCAGCAGAGCAGCAGTGCCACTTTAGGGTGCATCAATATACTTTTCCCTTGTGGCTCATCTTAAGCACCACACTGGATTATGATACCATACAACATGAGGGTGTATGTACAGAAGCACATACAACATCTTTATACTGACAATGTAAGGCCCCAGAGAATCATCCACCAGAGCTTTCGGATAAGTATAGGATTCTGGTCTAAAGCCAGATTATTAAAGGGAATCTATTATTAAATCTATGTATTTTTCAAAAAGCACATGTTGGAACAGCCTTTAGAAAGGCTATTCTAGTCCTACCTTTCTCCTTCTGTTCCTGTCCACCGTTAGTGAATAAAATGCTTTTTACCGATATGCAAATTCACTTCACAGGGCGGTACTCCTCTGCTCTGAGCACATTATCGCCATGGCCTGCGTTCCTCCTCCTCCTCTCTCAGATACACCCACTTCTTTGAAAATCATTCCTCTTCGCTGTGCTTTGTTCATGAACAAGTGTACTGCGCAGGCACAATACACTCATATAGTTCTAGACTAGAATAGGTAGGAATAGAATAGCCTTTCTAAAAGACATTCCAACATGTAGTTATTGAAAATTACTTAGATCTAATGGTATATACCATTTAAGGAGGTCTTATCTGGGGTTTTTAGGGGGCCTAGTCGGTTCTCTTATAAATTTTGAGGGACAGAAAGGGCCGGAGCATAAAATATAGCAAAAGGCCCAGCATGACAGGGATTTCTATAGTCATGAACAGAGGTGGTAGCTTATCAAGGGTTAATTGTTTATGGCGGGGATCTGGGTTTATGTTTAGGGTTAGTCCTGGGCCAAGGGGTGGGTTGTTTACAATACTGGGGTCTATTTAATAATCCCCCTCTCTGCCCCCTCTGTCATTCTTCATCTTGGACCTTTGCAGCCATGTCGGACGAGCAGCTTCTCCAAGACTCCATGCGGCGCCTGGCCGCCATCCACGGTACGGATTGGCTCCGCCGCACTCTCCTGGAGGCTTTGCCGGACTCTGCCTCCCCTCCTGCTGTGGCGTCTCCCCCGCCAGTCTCTTCCAGGCCCATCAGGCCTTCTCGTCCTCCGCAGCGGCTCAGCCCCTCTGCTTCTCCCCAGCATCGGCGCCGTGCTCGGAGCCCCTCACGGGACCCGCCGCGTCCTGCAGCTGCCTCCGATGCGCTCCCTTCCACAGGTGAGGCAGCATGGATGCGTCGGAATCCAGCCGCACGGCACCACAGCTCCACTGCTCCCACGGCCGCTTCAGGCCTAGACGCTCCTGCTCTGCCCACTTCCGGCGCGGTGACGTCAGCGGGTGCGTCGGCCTCCAGCGACGCTGCCCGGACCTCCGGATCCTTAGTCCCGCCCACCAGAAGACGTCGCACCGTTTCCAGGGACACAGAGGCGGAGCTTCGGGATCCTGGGGCCCGCCTACCTCCCTGCTCTTCTGCTGCCACACGACCCTCTGCAGCTACAGGCACCAGGAGACACCGCGCTGTTGCCGGGGATACGGAGGCGGAGCCTCAGGACTTTGAGGCCCGCCTACCTGCCTGCTCCTCTGCCTCCACCCAGCCCTCTACAACCACAAGCACCAGGGCTCATAGGAAATCATCCAGGAGATTGCACGCAGCGGCACGCCCACTGGGGACGGAGCCTCGCACACCTTTGTCCCAGGTGCCGGATGTCTGCCAAGATGGAGCCCAGCATGCCAACTTCAGGGAGTCCGGAATTCTACCTTGCTATCACCGCCAGCTACGGTCCGCTACGGCTGAGCCCCACACTGATGATGATGAGGATGAAGATGCCGGGGATGTGGACTACGTTCCAGAAGACTACGGGACAACGGCTGCCTCAGCGCTCCACCGGAAGCCAGCTTGGTGAGTCACAACACTCTCTTATTCCTTTACGGTCAGGGTTTCTCCCACCCCTGAACCATCCTTGCCCATCAGCTAATGTTTCCCCCTCCCCTGACCCTTTAGCTACTCTGTTTGCTAGTGTGCGTCAGTTTATTGATAGTTATGTACCATCAGTTAGTGTTCCTTCTCCTGCTGCGGCTTGGGTCGCTCCGGGTTCGGCTCCTTCTCCTGCGACGGCTCCCGAGGCCTCGGCGGTCACACCTGTTGCCGTGGCGCCTGATGCGGGGGGGACTTCGCAGGGTGAGGTGCCGGTTGACCCGGTTCGACTCGGCGATGAAGCGAAGGGTGAAATCTATCTCTGTTTTGATGGCCTCTTGGGGGCTCATGTTAAACAAGAGGTGAGAGAGAAGATATGGAGAGACGAATACGTCGAGATATTTTCTCTTTTGCCTCTAGAAAAATTCAACTTAGATAGAGTCAAGCTCACTGAGTCAAAAAAAGAGGAGGAGGAAAGACGCCGGTATCGCTTGATTCCGCGCACTTTCTCAAACTGGCTCCAAGCGTTTCATATACTGGCTAGCATAATTGGTGAGAAGGCTCCCCAGCACTGTTCTGCTTTATTTTGCTATGAGGAATCCATAGGTGAGGCCTACCGGGTTTATGGCGGGACCGCTTGGATTCTCTACGATGAGCAGTTTCGTCAAAGGAAGGCGGTCCGGCCGTCAATCCGGTGGGATCACAAAGATATTAATTTGTGGATGAGCCTCATGGTGGCGGCTAGATTGCCTTCTCAGCCGTTTCGGTCCAGCACAGGGGGGTCTTTTTCAGTGCAGCGTCCCGGTTGTTGCTGGCAATTTAATGAGGGGCAGTGCCACTTCGGCAGCACTTGCCGCTTCAAACACGAATGTTGCCATTGTGGAGGGTCTCACACGGGGTCCCAATGTTTTAGAAAGCATAGGACCAAGCAAGCAGACTCTGCTACAAAAAGGGATGACACCAGTTCAGCTAGATCCGATGCTTCCTTATCTAAATAGTTATCCTGATAGAAATGCAGCTCAGTTTTTGTTGGCAGGTTTTAAAGACGGTTTTATCATACCCTCTGTTGTTCCAGTTTCTGTCCCATGTCTGAGGAATTTGAAATCCGCACCCTTGCGGCCTGATGTAGTGTCAGACAAGTTGAAAAAAGAGTTGTCGCTAGGTCGCATTTCAGGGCCTTTTGTTGATCCCCCCTTGCACAATCTTCACATTTCTCCTTTAGGCGTTGTTCCCAAGAAGGAGGCGAATAAATTTCGCCTAATCCACCACCTGTTGTTCCCTAAGGGACTGTCAGTTAACGACGGTATTGACGAGGAGTTGTGCTCTGTATCATACGTGTCGTTTGATAGGGCGGTGGATTGGGTGCGACGATGCGGTCCAGGGGCCCTTATGGCTAAGGCGGACGTAGAGTTGGCATTTCGCCTCCTTCCAATTCACCCTGACAGTTTATATTTGCTGGGTTTTCGGTGGGAGGGCTCTTATTATGTTGATAGATGCCTCCCGATGGGTTGTGCTACATCATGTTCGTACTTTGAACATTTTGCCACATTTGTTAAATGGGTAGTTAGGAAAGAGTCTAATTTGCACTCCATCTTGCATTACTTAGACGGCTTCTTGTGTATCGGTCCAGCAGGTTCAGCAGTGTGCTCAGTTCTTCTGTCTACCTTGCAGCAGGTTGCCTATCGTTTTGGCATCCCTCTCTCTCCCGATAAGACGGATGGACCGACCACCAGGCTACAATTTTTAGGAATTGAGATAGATTCCATTTCTATGGAATGCAGATTGCCTTTGGAGAAGGTTGTGGATTTGAGGAAGGTTGTGGATCAATTGATCACATATCGTAAGGTGAGGTTGCGCCAGTTGCAGTCGGTACTTGGTAAACTAAATTTTGCATGCAGAATTATCCCTATGGGGAGGATATTTTGCAGACGTTTGGCCCAAGCAACGGCGGGGATTTCTAGCCCTCTTTGTGAGACTCACAGCGGAGCACAGGTCCGATTTGCGTGTGTGGTCATCCTTTCTTTCTGCCTACAACGGCAAGTCCGATTGGCAGGAGACATGGTGTGATAACGTTGGCATCTCTTTGCACACAGATGTGTCTGGCAGTTTTGGCTTTGGTGCCTACTTTCAGGGACAGTGGTTTGCTGGCGAGTGGCTCCTTTCTTGGAAACAAGCTGCTTTCACCCGTAATCTCACCTTGCTCGAGCTCTTTCCAATTGTTGCAGCCCTTGAGGTTTGGGGTCCTCTTTTCAGAAACAAACGAGTTAGGTTTTTGTGTGATAATATGTCGGTTGTTGATGTATTACGCAGCTTGTCTTCTTCTTCTCCTCCAGTCATTCGTCTTGTACGTCATTTGGTGCTTACTTGTTTGTCTTTTAATGTTTGGCTGTCCGCACGCCATGTCCCAGGGGTGACTAATTCCATTGCGGATGCTCTTTCTCGCTTCCAGTGGGACCGATTTCGGGCCTTGGCGCCGGGGGCAGCACTTCACGGAACTCCTTGTCCGGCTCACCTATGGGATCTGGCGTTCGGACAGCTCTGACCTTGGTTGGGCGCTCCCTTTGTGCATCTACGTGGAAGGCGTATACCCGGTTCTGGCAGGAATGGTCATGTCTTTGTGGTACGGTAGGGCATGATTGCTATGCAGGTGCTCCTGTTTCCTTGCTTCTTTCATGGCTGGGTTCTTGCTTTTCTCAGGGTAGGTCGAAGTCTGTTGCCCGCAGGAGCCTGTCGGCCCTCTCTTTTTGGCTGAAATTTTACGGGTTACCTGATACCACCAAACATTTTTTGGTCTGTCAGGCCCTTGCGGGTTTCAGCCGTTCTCCCCCAATGCCTGATCCTAGGCGCCCGGTGTCATTTAGCTTATTGGAGGACATTTTTTCAAGGCTACCGTTGGTCTGCAGAAATGCTTTCGAAACTCAGTTGTTTGGGGTGGCATTCTCCCTTGCGTTTTTTGGGGCATTCCGTATCAGCGAGTTAGTCAGTTCGTCCTGTAGTTCCCATGATGGTTTGTTGAGGTCCCATGTTACGATTGACGGGGGAGGGGTTTCTTGCCGGGTGCTGCGTAGTAAGACAGATCAAGGGGGTAGAGGTTTTACGGTTCGCCTGTTCTCTGTGCGTATTCTTGTCCGGTTGCTGCTGTTAGCAGGTTTTTACATATGCGGCCTGCTGTCGGCGGGGCCTTTTTGATCCATGAGTCAAGTAAAGCTCTTTCTCGCTTCCAGTTTGTTGCGGTTTTTCGTAAAGTCTTGGACAGTTTGGGCATTTCGTCCTGTCACTATAATTCGCATTCATTTCGCATCGGGGCTGCAACGGAGGCTGCGAGATGCGGATTGCCGGAGTCCACGGTCATGCGCGTCAGTCGTTGGGCTTCCAAACGTTATCGCATATATGTTCGTCCGAATCTGCTGTAGAACCACTCATGCTGTAACTGTTTTAATATTGTTAATTTACGGTTTCTTCCAATTGGCTCTTTCAGTGTTTTTTGTACCTTGTGCGTTTTCTTTCAGATGCTGCCCTGTGCCTCGTTTGGATAGTTGGGCACTCGTATGTGCACTGGGGAGCCATCAGAGCTGATGTTAGGCCTAATAGTAGGCAATTGGGTTTGTCCTGTTCTCAAGCCTTAGTAAGATGGATTGGTAGGAGAGGGATGCTGTGGAGTGCTTTGCTGCCGGTGTTACATTTTCATTCCCAGATGGATAGGCCTCCAAACGTCCTGGTCATTCACGCGGGCGGTAATGACCTTGGTGTCCGTACGTCCCGTGAGCTGGCGAGGGATATCAAGTACGACCTTCTTCGTATTTGGTCTATGTACCCGGGCATTGTACTGGTATGGACAGAAATAGTTGCCAGGCTGTCCTGGCGACATGCCCGGTCGGTTGCTAAGCTAAATAAAGCCCGACGTAAAGTTAATACCACTGTTTCTGCCTTTGTCGCTCGTAATGGGGGAATAGTCGTTCGTCACCGGGATTTGGAGGTGCCACACAGCGGTCATATGAGCCGGGATGGGGTTCACCTCAATGATGTTGGGTATGGGGTTGGCTAGCATTGCAGGAGGGTGTTGAGAAAGCAGTTAGTGTGTGGGCGGACTACCATGCTTAAGGAATCACGCATGTTAGTGCTGGCGGTGGAAGGTCTGGCAGGGCACGCTGTAAGCCGAAGTTTCAGCGAAATACAGGGGACCCATGGTGAAGGGTACCTCTGCGAGTGTTTTGTGTATCACTATAATAAAGTTATGAACATGTAAAGGGAGTTAAGGCAGTACCAGGATTTTTGTCCTCTCCCGTGTCAGCGCGTTGCGGCTGGGAGATTTGCGCTTGGGCTGCCTATCACTATGCTGGCCCTGCTCGACCTTCCAATAACAAAATGTTGTTGTTGTTATTATGTTTTTCAATAAATTGGCTGTTGTGGCCCTCTTATCCCATCGTATATTGGTGTGTGACTGCTTTATTTCCATTGGGTGGGTGAGAGTGTGGGTTACACATGTTAGTTAAATGCTTGTTACATCAATGACATGGGAATATCCCAGTCATGGATTAAGGGATGATTAAATTTGAAATCTAATTTGGTGTTAGACTATTTAAAGGGTCTTGTATGGGGCTGAATTAACTTAAAGGCCTGGTTCGGGGGGGGGGGGGGTATTGCGTAAGGGCAATTCGGGTAGTTACAAGTTTTCTCCTAAGCACAGGGTTGTGTATAGCTGTAAGATCAGTGATGATCTGACTTCTGTGACCCACACTGATCACTAGAAAAGGGGTCCCGTATGCCTCCTATGCATGGAGCGATGAGTGGTACATGCATACTATTAGAGATATTGGAATGCTATAATTAGCTTCTAATCAACAGTCCCCTAGAAATTAATTAAACTGCGGCATTCTGTTACATTCACATAGAGGGGATATGGGATTCACGTTCTTGTGACTGGTGGCAGTCCCTGCAGTTGCCTCCCCTTCCAATGAGACAGTTATGCCCTATACTAAGGACAAGTGATAACTTGTAATTACCAGAGAATCCCTTTAATTTAAGGGAGTCTGGTCTGAATTAATTTAAAGGGTCTGATCTGTGTTCTAATTTGGGGGTCTGGTCTAAGATATGAATCAATTTAGGAAGTCTGGGGACTGAATAAATTTAGGATATAACAATGAATTTAGGGAGTCTGGTAAGGGGTCTTATATATGAAGAGGTCTAGTCTAATGTGTGAATTTCATAAAGGAATTCTATCATTAGAAACCCTTTTTAAACGAAATAAATTAAATTGTTCATTGTCTAGTGGATGTATACACCTGTGCCTGACCGAAAACAAGTCTACCTTCTATCTACTTGTGTTGATAGTGTGGTTTTTATATTTATACTATAATGACCAACAACTTACACCCTGTGTTATACTAAGGGCCCCTTCACACGGAGGATACTCTGGCTGATTCGGAACGTGTAAACATTCCAAATCAGCAGCGTTTAAAGCAGGTCCCATTGCTTTCTATGGGAGCCGGCATACGTGCGCTTCCCATAGAAATGAATGGGAATAAGCAGCCCATTCATTTCTATGGGGCCTGCACGTATGCCAGCTCCCATAGAAAGCAATGGGACCTGCTTTAAACGCTGCTGATTCGGAATGTTTACACGTTCCGAATCAGCCTGAGTATCCTCCATGTGAAGGGGCCCTTACACCCTGTGTGTTGAATTATACTATAATAACCAACGACTATGGTGTGTACCATTTTGACATTGCTTTAATCATTCCCATGCCAGAACTATGTAGCTATGGTTTCTTATGATAGAAATTTGGAAAATGTGCTCAAAACTGTATAACTCCAGACAGTTTTCTAAAGGCAATTCTATTACAGTTTAGTGCAATCTAAGAAAATCAATAAGAGAAGAATAAGCTCCTCTAACACCATGGGAAATGCCATTGATTAATTCTCAGCTCTTTGTAAACTGGTATTTTCAGTGTCAGCTCTATCAGGGCTTATAAACTCTGTTCTTTAGAAAGTCATTCAGAGAGAAAAAGTGGTACTTCTCAAAAAATTCATAATTTTATTTGACAGTACAGATGTTAACTCTAGATATCGCCGAAAGGTTTATTTGAGAAGGCTGCCATTGCTGCGTGGAATTGACAAAACCCGGCTTGTGTCACTGGCAGCCCAATAATGATGCTGTGATATTTGTACAGATCAATTATCAGCTAGAATTACAATTGCATTTATGAATCACACTTGGAATGTTCTGTCAATGTGGTAAAAGGATAGAAAAGTCTATTTATGGATGTAGAAGGTGTAATCTGTGTAATTCATTAGCAATGCGCCAGCTCAGTTTCTAGAATTATTAAAATGTCGAGAATCTGTCACGTGTTTCATGTAAAATGAAGGTGCTTATAAGTTATTCCCGGTGCCATATAAGAAAATTGAATAGAGTGACTACTTTGTATCATATCAATAAATATACAGACATATGTATCTAAAACATTGAAGGTTGCACTGAAATCTACATAGTTTTGGAAAATCTATACTAGACCAACAATAACAGAGTGTTTTTTGGATCTTGGCACAATTTTACCATTTGGCAGATAAAAGTCTATGTCTCTGTATGAAATTGGAGGCAGTCAGGGGTATTTTAGGGCCCCACAGACATCTGTAAATGACAAAGCCATAATAAGGTACAGTGCATAAAGCCGAAGACTCAGGTCCTCTTGGTATGCAAATGTGTGAACCAAATTCCTTGTAAGAAGAGTAAGCCTTTCCATCCCTTATCTATGTCAATGTGCTCACTGTTGTCTCTCTTGTCTGCACATAGTTGAATGCATAATGCTGGCTAGACACATAAGATTGCGTCAATGATTTGGCAGACAACTATCTCTCCAGATTCTCTCACACATGCATATACAGATAACCTGTACATTGGTACTGAATGGAGAATTGGGGAAGAAACTGCTGTCAAAGTACTCTGCCCAACCCTTATGTTGCGTGACATAATTTGTCCGGGAGGAGTCTTCGATCAAATGATTCTTGAGTGCCCTGAGTGTTGAACTCCTGACAATCTTTTTACTATTTTCAATGAGAGACAGACAGCAGAAAACTAAAAAAAACTAAGCGTTCTGCTCGATTTTCGATGTAATCAAAGGCAGCATTCTGAACCCCCCCCCCCCCTGGTTGCTCTGATTCCCAGGTCGCTCCTACCACTCCTCCCCCGATCTTACAGTAATTACTTATCTGTGAAATTGGGTAAAGAAGGGGGTTGGAAAATTGGAGGAAAAAAGGGGGTTGGAGCAACCTGGGGATCCAAATGCTGCCTCCAATCAAATGACCCAGTGACTGTGATGTTTCCAGAACCCCCGAGTTCATCAAAAGAATCTCCAAGAGCCAGAGCAACACAGTGGCTCAGTGATTAGCACTGCAGCCTTGCAATGCTGGAGTCATGGGTTTGAATCCCGCCAGGAGCAACATCTGCAAGGAGTTTGTATGTTCTCCCTGTGTTTGCGTGGATTTCCTCCCTTTCTACAAAAGACATACTGATAGGAGAAAAAAAAAAAGAAGAATCTCCAAGAGCCAATGTCAAGCAATTAACTTAACTTGTACAAGTCTCCATTTATCCAGTATTATAGTATCCTGGCCGAGTGATTTCACTGTTATGTAAACATTTACTATATAATTTATTGTTGAAATCCTCCTTCAGTTTGAGACAAATATAGGAGGGGGATCTTGGGAACATGCTATAAGAGAAGTGTTGTAATTTAGGGTTCAGTGGACTGAGGAATTGCAGGTTCAAGTCCCCTTGTGAGACAGTAAAATTCCTTAGGCTGTATTCACACTGAGTAACGCTGGCGGTTTTTGTGCTTATTTTTGCACATAGCACCGAGTTAACGCGGCGCTATGTGCAAAAATAAGCCCAAAAAACGCCAGCGTCACTCAGTGTGAATGCAGCCTGAGACTGTCATCCTCCCTAACACAGGGGAGCTTGCCCTACTACACTCAAACATATTAATATACTCTACTTGCTCTGCTTTACCATTACCACCTCAATCACATCTATGTGCCCAGTTAATAAACTATATTTACAAACCTAAACCTAGGAGAGCCCAAAAGCAGAAGCGGCCTTTTGAAGGGGCGTAGCCTTTATATTATTATTTTATTTTGCTTACTTGCATAGCGCCAACATATTTTGCAGTGCTTTGCAGATATTGAAGAAGCAGGGGCGAAACGGTCCGTCGGGGCTCAGTGGAGGTCGCAGCTGGTGAGCAGTGATTTAAGTATATGCTTCACATTTTGTCCTATGTAGGTTGGCTTATGTAATACTGGCATGTGTGTGTGTAACTTTACATTGGTTCTGTTACCTGATATGCTCTTACTATATAGTGGTGATGTGGGTATGATCTTTGCAATGCTACAGATATATTTTTTCAATTAAGTGCCCTGATCTTGTGATATTGTGGGCAATAGGAGCCTATTTACATTTATATATACAAAATACTGGGCCTCTCTATACACACATTTATTGTGGCTGTTCTCATCCCCCACACACTAGCAGATTATACACCTGCTGGAGCTGCTCAGTCCAGTGCGACCTCCACTCTTGTTGTGTGTTTTTAAATGTTTTTATGTGTTTGTGTTTTCCTGATACCAATAATATTTTTTACAATTAAAAACATTTTTGTAACAATAAATTTAGAGTTAAAATCAAAAGAATTTTTTGTGTTATTTATACATTGATACTTAGTTGGTGCTTTGAGTTTTTGCGGGTATCTTTGTTTTTTATCTAGTATTGAGATTGCTTTGGGTTTGATATTGTCAATCACTGTCCCATATAGAGCTCACTATCTAAATTCAATATGAGTATGTCTTTTGGAGTTACTTCTCATGACTTTCATTTAATATAAAAAAAATATATATAGATATACGGTATATATATATATATATATATATATATATATATATATATATATATACTAGAGGGAGGACCCTGCTTCGCACGGGTATATTACATTATATGTTTGTGTAGTGGCCCCATAAGAATTGTCCAATTTTGCACTGATGTATTTTTTATGTTGTTTATGTGTATGTCCATAAGCGTCATGTGATTATGCGTATCTCATTTTGGATGTCAGTGAAAAACCTGTGATTAGTTGTTATGTATACCTGGAGTAAAGCTGTATCTAATCCTTCCCCGTGTAGTACTGTGTTTAGATGCAAGTATCCAATCCTTGTTGGTGTGCTACTTTGTGCAGATGCACATATCTAATCCTCCCCGTGTGGTATTGTGTGAAGAGGTGCGTATCTAATCCTCCAGTAAGTGAAACTGTGTGCAGACGTGCGTATCTAATGACTCTTGCGTGTGGTACTGTGTGCAGATGTGCGTATCTAATACTCTGGCGTGTGGTACTGTGTGCAGATGCGCGTATCTAATCCTCCCCATGTGATAGTGTGTGCAGAGGCCTGTATCTAATCCTCCAAAGTGTGGTACTGTGTTCAGATGCACATATCTAATCCTCCCCTGTGTGGTATTGTGTGAAGAGGCACGTATCTAATCCTATGGCATGTGGAACTGTGTATAGATGTGTGTATCTAATCCTACAGCATGTGGTACTGTATGCAGACGTGTGTATCTAATCCTATGGTGTGTACAACTGTGTGAAGATGCGTGTATTTATTCCTCTGGCGTGTGGATCTGTAAGCAGACGCACGTATCTAATCCTACGGCATGTGGTACTGTGTGCAGACCTGCTTATCTAATCCTCTGGTGTGTGTAACTGTGTGCAGATGCATGTATCCAATCCTCTGGCATGTGGTATTGTGTGCAGACGCATGTATCCAATCCCCAGCGGTTGGTACTGTGTGCAGACGCGCGTGTCTAATCCTCCGGCGTGTGAAACTGTGTGCAGACGCACATATCTAATACTACGGCATGTGGTACAGTGTGCAGACGTGCATTTCTAATCCTCCGGCATATGGAACTGTGTGAAGATGTGCATATCCAATCCTCTGGCATGTGGTACTGTGTGCAGATGCGCATATCTAATCCTTCCCCGTGTGATACTGTGTGTGTAGAAACGCGTACCTAATCCTCTGGCAGTGGTACTATGTGAAGACATGCGTATCTAATCCACCAGCGTGTTGAACTGTGTGCAGATGTGCGTATCTAATCCTCCCCCGTGTGGTACTTAGAGCAGACACACGTATCTAATCCTTCAGCATGTGTAACTGTGTGCAGACGCGCACATCTAACCCTCGGTCGTGTGGTACTGTGTGCAGATGCATGTATCTAATCCTCCCCTGTGTGGTATTGTGTGAAGAGGCGCGTATCTAATCCTACGGCATGTGGTACTGTTTGCAAACGCGCGTATCTAATCCTACGTAATTTGGTTCTGTGTGCAGACGCGCTTATCTAATCCTCTGGCGTGTGGTACTGTGTGCAGATGCGCGTATTTAATCCTCCCCTGTGTGGTATTGTGTGAAGAGGCGCGTATCTAATCCTTCGGCGTGTGGAACTATGTGTAGACGCGCGTATCTAATCCTTCGGCATGTGGAACTATGTGTAGACGCGCGTATCTAATCCTACTGCATGTGGTACTGTGTGCAGACGCGTGTATCTAATCCTATGGTGTGTACAACTGTGTGCAGACGCGTGTATCTAATCCTCTGGAGTGTGGAACTGTGTGTAGACGCGTGTATCTAATCCTACGACATGTGGTACTCTGTGCAGATGCGTGTATCTAATCCTATGGCGTGTACAAATGTGTGCAGATGCGCATATCTAATCCTCTGGAGTGTGGAACTGTGTGTAGACGCCTGTATCTAATCCTTCGGCATGTGGAACCGTGTGCAGATACACGTATCAAATCCTTCAGTGTGTGGAACTGTGTGCAGAAGTGCGTATTTAATCCTCTGGTGTGTGGGACTGTGTGCAGACCCGTGTATCTAATCCTCTGGCGTGTGATACTGTGTGCTGATCTGTGTATCTAATCCTCTGATGCGTGTATCTCAGTTTGGATATCAGTGTTGTATTGTGCATGTGGAGTGACCGTGTGTATTGCAGTTGGAATATGAGTGAAAGTCTTGCAGTTTTGTTTTGGCTAAGGGGGGGGGGGGAACTGTGTTTGGAATGCTGTATCTCAGCAACGGTACGTCCGAGCGAGTTGGAGTCTCATCTTAAACCTTCCCGGATATCTGAAGTATCTCTGTACCAAATTTGGTGAAGATCGGTCCAATCGTTTGGTTCGCATTAGAGAACAGACAGACAGACAGACGGACGGACAGACAGACAGACAGACAAGAATTCATTTTTATAATATAGAGAGATATACTAGCTGGTACCCGCGACTTCGTCTGCGGTGATTGTAGAAGTGGGTATATACAGGTGTGGGTAAGGTTTTCGTACTGTGTATAAGGTATGGGATATGAAATGTAACTTTGTATCTTGTTTTTCCTGTAATTCTGAGAACACGTGAGACTTTTGTGTTGAATGTAATTTGTATTTCAGCTGCTATACGTTGTTCTGAGAAACTGTACATAGTGTCTTTGGGACAGAGGTATTTCAAGTGAATATACTTCGACAGGGCCGGTTCCAGGTTTTTATGGGCCCTTGGGCGACAGAGCCTCAGTGGGCCCCCTTGTAAAGGAGGCGGGGGAGTCGAGACACTGTGCGTTGCAGATGAAGCAAGTGACGTCACGCAGGAGTGTGGCATCACCAACGCCATACCTCCCAACTTTTAAAGAATAGAAAGAGGGGAAAAATGTGCTCTGTGCGCCGCGGCAAATTTGTCTCCACCCACTTTTATGTTGACTCCGCCCACTCATTCATTTATCATGTGGTCCCACACAGTATAATCCTCCTACAGTCACCCGTAAATTATATGCCCCCCCTCCATCTCTCCCCCAGTTTCATATACACCCTTCCTCTGCCCCCAGTTTCATGTCCCCCCTCCACCTCTGTCCCCAGTTTCATCATGTTCTCCCCCTTCATCTGCCCAGTTTCATGTCCCCCGTCTCTGCCCCAGTGTCATGCTGTTCCACCCCCCCATCTGCCCCAGTGTCATGCCGTTCCCCCCCTCTCCATTTGCCCCCCAGTTTCATTGGGCCCCCTCCATCTCTGTCCCCAGTTTCATGCTGTTCTCTCCCCACCCCCTTCATCTTCCCCAGAGTCATGCGGTTCCCCCCCTCCCCTTCATTTGCCCCCCCCAGTTTCATTGGGCCCCCTCCATCTCTGTCCCCAGTTTCATGCCATTCTCTCCCCACCCCCTTCATCTTCCCCAGTGTCATGCCGTTCCCCTCCTCCCCTTCATTTGCCCCCCAGTTTCATTGGGCCCCCTCCATCTCTGTCCCCAGTTTCATGCCGTTCTCTCCCCACCCCCTTCATCTTCCCCAGTGTCATGCCGTTCCCTCCCCTTCGGATGCCGATGAGCTGAAATCGGGACAGGCAAGTGCTGGGGCGGGCAAGTGCCGGGGGGCCCCCAGAGGCTCTGAGGGCCCCGGCACTTGCCCGACTATGCCGTGCGCTGACGCCGGCCCTGTACTTCGATATACGACATGATATGATTTGTTATTTTCCGCCAGTACATGTAAGTTTTGGGCACAGGATACTCTTGAGCAAGCAACATAAATTCTGGCCCTATGCACGACAGTTTAGTAACTCCATGTGCCTCTTATTAATAGCAATTAACCCCATCATGTTTCTCACATTAACCCTTGTGTAAGAGTTACTGATATGTGAGTACTTGGAGGTAATAATTAAGTATCTTCATTATTGAGGTCTTTTATTAGTAGCTCCATATGTCTCACATATTAGTAACCTTTATATGAGGCACACAGGGGTTAATATGAGGGACATGATGGGGTTTATTGCTATTAATGTGAGACACATGGAGTTACTAACACTAAACTAATAACCCCAAATGCCTGACATTAATGAGAATAGTAATCCTATGTACCTGTGTGTTTTTCAGTTTCACTTTGCTAGCAGCTTCCTCTCCTCCTCGGGGAATCTTTGCAGGATGCAGACCACTATAGCAGGCACAGACCTGAGCGATTAAGCTCCACCCCCTGGGTTTCCTGCACCCCTCTCAAAGGGGAGTGTCCTTATGCCTCAGCTCTAGCAGAGCACTGAAGAGACTCGGACTTCATTTAACTCTTGCAGGTCTTGTGCTGCTGGCGTGCCAGTGAAATATGGCAGGAGTGCCACTCTTGGCACGTGTGCCAGGGGTTGCTGACCTCTGCTGTAGAGGGTAATATGAATTTTGTGGCTTGCTATGGTCCAAAGTGTGTGAGATTGCAGAGATAGTGATGTGAGTTTGAGTTTTGTGGGGGTCCTGGGAAAAACGTATGTGCGCTATTGTGACGAAAAGTAGCCTATTGCGCAATCCAGTGTAGTAACTATGTTTGTGCAATTTCAGCCAAATCGGTGGAGCGGGTTTTGCGTGATTGAGGAACAAACATCCAAACACACAAACCCACAAACATCCAAACTCACAAACTTTCACCTTTATAATATTAATAGGAGATATATATATATATATATATATATATATATATATATATATATATATATATATATATATATACACACACACACACACACACACACACACACACATTCATTTATGAAAAATTATTTTAAGCTTTATGCTGATTGGAGTTTTGAAATATGAATCACAACTAATGATACATATAGTGCAATCACTATATCAGTCAGTTAGCATAAAATGGTGACGTTTAGCAAAAGGAAAACCTACCATTGAGACTAATAGTAGAGCGACTGCCTTCATTACACCTTTGTTAAGTGTGTTTGTGAGTCAAAAACCTGGCTCATACCTAAAGAAAAATTGATCACACTAAACTTTTATACAGATTATTACTCCAGAACAGTGCTGGAATCAATGGACCAGAGCCTATTAACAGATGCTATGGATGGGAGTTGGTAGAGGTGGTGAAAGGTCCTCTTTTGCCACCACCTCTTTAGGAAACCTCTGTGAACTTTCAGTGAAAATTGCTCCGCAAAGCTACATGGGGCTTTAGCCTTAAAAAGAGTAATTTAAAGAAATTTGCAAATCTGAAAAACCTTTACAAAGGAAAATCTATTCTTTCTTTTGTTTTTTATTCCAAAACTGTACAGCTGTCTCCTCTAAATTCTATCCAGGAACTGTCAGAAGATTTCAGAAATCTGCTTATAATTGTCTTGTATAAACATGGACTTTATTATTTTTATTAGTCTCTTGGAATGTATATTTTGTTTTTATGCATATCAAACCCTAATGAATAATGAATTTATAACTTGCTCTTGTACCTTGCAGACAGCTTTTATGAGCGGAAATGTAAATTGTCCCACTTTCCTGTTGACATTTTATTACCTCATGTCAAATATGTGAGGAGCTTACTCTGACAACATTTGTTAACTATGAGAGATTGGATTTAGGCGAGGAGAGCTGAAGAAGTATTGGAAATTGAATAAGACAGCCTAGTTTCTAAATTATTATTGCTTTTCTGGTATAGTATTTTCAAGCTGGTTTTATACTATAGGTTGAAATCACAAGTCCAATGATGTTCTTGAGGTATTAAAGAATATTTCCCCCAAAAATGTAAATTGTCAATTATCAAGTATTTATTAACCTACAAGAGTTCCCATCAACTACCAGCAAATACTGGGCTACACCCAAACACAATAAAAGAAGCCCTACAAATAACATCCAAAATATCACAAAATACATCAAAATATATACAGTTTTTTTTATTATTAATAAATACATAAATTAATTACTTTATAGTAAAAGTATGTATTTTGATGCATTAATTGCCTGGAAAATCGTAAGTTTAAGCAATAGGCAATATTTGATATAGTAATTATATTTACTTCACTTACAAAAAGTATTAGCAGTTTTTTACGATTTGATGATTTGAGCCAGGAAGTGCGACCAGACTGTTTTTACCATTCAAATCCCTTCTCATAAGCTGATGGTTAAATCATTCTATCACTAACAGTTTGTTGTCAGTTTAAAATGATAACCAATACTTTCTGATACCACCTAGGAAAAACCGGCACGACAACAAAACTTTAATAATTTTGTAAGTAAAATAAATATAATTGCCAAACACTGGCTATTTCTCTAATTTTTGAATTAATAATAATAAGCCAAATTTAAATTTTAGGTAGAAATCTTGATTAACCCTTACTAATCACTGACCTGCTTTTCAAGGGTTTCTATCAATAAAATCACATTTTTAAGAAAGGCTATTTTTCTGGTACCTTTAGATGTCTTCTCCACGCTGCCATTTGGTAGAAATTCCGGTTTTCGTCTGTACGCAAATTAGTTCTCTCGCAGCACTGGGGGCAGTCATCAGTGCTCAAACAGCACTGGGGATGTCCCCAATGCTGCGAGAGAACACTCCAGTGCCGCCTCCATCTTCTTCAGGAACACCCTCTCTGCATGTCTTCTTCCAGAGCTGGGTTTAAACTTCTACAAATGCGCAGTCGGCTCTGCTATCAGGACTTCCAGATGCTCACAGGAGCTCACGGACGGACACTGACTGCTGTGTTTCCGTCTCCTGTCAGCAGAAGATGGAAACCCACAAAGCGGAGACCGGGTGCAGATGTGAACTCCCCTTTAAGTATATATTTTTTTATTTTGATCATTTTATTTTCATGATCATTTCTAAACAAACAGTAACCCTGTACATTTACAGCCTAGTCATAGCTACCATCCAGCCATGTCCCTTTTATCCCCACAATGTCATTTGTATCTTCCAATATTATTTACAGATATATCCATAAAGTTTGTGGAGGGAGAGAGTGAAAAAAGAGAGATCTACCAGAAAGCGAGCTTTTCTACAGTTTTCTTGTCTGATGTTATTTATACAACTCTGTTAAATGACTAGGAAAAAATAGATTTTTGCCACAGCACATTAC
Organism: Leptodactylus fuscus; assembly: GCF_031893055.1. NCBI lineage: Eukaryota > Metazoa > Chordata > Amphibia > Anura > Leptodactylidae > Leptodactylus > Leptodactylus fuscus. The sequence goes on along the minus strand of NC_134268.1, from coordinate 95,613,335 downwards.
CCGTATGACATGTTTGGCTTTTCCATAAAAGCTGTTCTTCACTAGAGCTTTTCATGTTTACATTTCATACCTGACATTTTAGGACGCTAACCTGAGTCTACACAAGATTAATACTGCATTAAGGACCAGCTATGTACAGTACTATGATTCTTCTTTGCAACCACATAATTGTGAAGACATGAGGTCACATTGTCTTTACTCGAGCATGGAGACAGAAGAGAAAAGGATATAAAGTAAATGTTGTGAAAGCCAGAGATACAAAGAGCTGATCCTAGCTGATTTTAGGCTGGGATCACATCACATTTCCATCATCTGCTTACTAGATTTGTTATAATGCATAGCTAAAACAGATGACAATGGTTGAGTGCGCCTTGGCATCTGTTTTTAATAGTACCATTTACTTACCCAACCTTTTGATAAAAGATCCTATCTAAACTGATAGTTTATTTAAATTCAAGTTTTCCTAAATGCATTGCCTTAGAAATGCTGCTTTGTTTCCTTCCATTGTTTACACAAGATTGTCAAGGAACCCTGCCTGTTAATTAATCTCAGGTCAGATTATGTGAGTCACTGCTCTCTGGAGGGGAGGGGGGCTTAGTTCATGGGGTTGTGCTTGCTTTCAGAGCTGCGTTTTGGTCAGGATAATCAGGTCAGCAATATGCATTTTGCTAATAAAGGTTCAGACAGTATGTAAATCTCTATATAAACACAAGGATAACATTGAGTTTACTGCACATCAGCTGTCAGTCCTGGCAGCATGTATACATTTTTTTTCTTTACAAACCTGTGTAATGTAATATACATTTATTGTGAATATTATTTACTCTGCATTTATATTAATCATAGTAATCATAAAAATCTCTTATAGTAAAGGTAATGCCTGTATCTACTGAGGTACTTCATAGTGTCCTGTCCAAAAAACGGTCAAAGCCTGCCCACCAGCTTGTGGAAGAATACAGGAAGTGAGAAATAGCAGACAAAACTGCTGAGAGAGGGATATGTGAAAATCTCTAACACTTTCTTAAATTTGAGAGGTGTTGAGTCCATAAATTTCTAAATGAGTTAAACGTTTTCATATCAATGTAGCAGTCAGTAGCCCCCATTGTCTTAACAGTATTGTTCTGCTTCCACCTACTGGGGTGAAGAATTATAGCCTGGGACTGTACTAATGTAAGAGACAATAATCTCCCTGGTTCTGCCTGCTGAATGGTGCAGTCCAAAGGAAGTGACATGGAGCAGCAAGCTCAGAGCAGCAAGTTTGGGCCCAGATTCTGATGCTGAGGACCTGTTAGATGCTATTGCTGATTTAGGGCACAGTAGAAGGCCTGAAGCACTGCAGAGACTGACAGGAGAAAGCAGCAGTGTTGCTGAGATTGTTCTAGAGACTAAAGCCAAGTTGAGAGACTTTCTATGTATGGCTGAAGCTCAACCAAAAGTGTGCATAGACTGTTTCCTGGAGTTGCTTTACCATCATTCTGGATTGCTGTGTGTGTTATAGAGTGTGCCTTAGACTGTGTTCAGACCTTCACCCAAGACAGAAGCAAGATAGAGTCTGCTGAGTTCCTGGACCCAGGCCTGCACCGAGGGAGCACCACAGAGAGCTAAGAGACTGTATAAACCTGGTACCATACAAATATTTCAGGGACAGATACGGCCAGTTTATATTGTGTGTTATTTTCATATTGTTATATATAACTTAGTTGTTTCCCTTGTTATTTCATTCCCATTTCCTATAAGTAAACTCTGTTATATACCAGTGAGTGTGCATCTGTCTCCTAGTTGCGGATCCTCGTTACCTGCTGGCCTGGACATCAAATGGAAAAATGTCTAACTTTCACCTCCTGATATAGACTCTGATCTATAAAGAATAAATTGTGGTCATATGAGATTTCCAAATCATTACATTCATTGTTCTCTTGCATTGCATTTTTGTTTCTTTAACATTTTACACAGTGTCCCAACGTATTTGGAATTGGAGTTGTAAATGATGTACAGCACATGACAACTGCTGGAAGTAAGCATAGTCTCGTGAGGATACAGGACACAGCCTAGAGAAGCAAAGACAGAAATAAAGAAATGCAGGATTTCACAGAAAAGAGAAAATATTTGTTAATAAATAGAGATGAGCGAACACTAAAATGTTCGAGGTTCGAAATTCGATTCGAACAGCCGCTCACTGTTCGAGTGTTCGAATGGGTTTCGAACCCCATTATAGTCTATGGGGAACATAAACTCGTTAAGGGGGAAACCCAAATTCGTGTCTGGAGGGTCACCAAGTCCACTATGACACCCCAGGAAATGATACCAACACCCTGGAATGACACTGGGACAGCAGGGGAAGCATGTCTGGGGGCATAAAAGTCACTTTATTTCATGGAAATCCCTGTCAGTTTGCGATTTTCGCAAGCTAACTTTTCCCCATAGAAATGCATTGGCCAGTGCTGATTGGCCAGAGTACGGAACTCGACCAATCAGCGCTGGCTCTGCTGGAGGAGGCGGAGTCTAAGATAGCTCCACACCAGTCTCCATTCAGGTCCGACCTTAGACTCCGCCTCCTCCGGCAGAGCCAGCGCTGATTGGCCGAAGGCTGGCCAATGCATTCCTATGCGAATGCAGACTTAGCAGTGCTGAGTCAGTTTTGCTCAACTACACATCTGATGCACACTCGGCACTGCTACATCAGATGTAGCAATCTGATGTAGCAGAGCCGAGGGTGCACTAGAACCCCTGTGCAAACTCAGTTCACGCTAATAGAATGCATTGGCCAGCGCTGATTGGCCAATGCATTCTATTAGCCCGATGAAGTAGAGCTGAATGTGTGTGCTAAGCACACACATTCAGCACTGCTTCATCAAGCCAATACAATGCATTAGCCAGTGCTGATTGGCCAGAGTACGGAATTCGGCCAATCAGCGCTGGCTCTGCTGGAGGAGGCGGAGTCTAAGATCGCTCCACACCAGTCTCCATTCAGGTCCGACCTTAGACTCCGCCTCCTCCGGCAGAGCCAGCGCTGATTGGCCGAAGGCTGGCCAATGCATTCCTATGCGAATGCAGACTTAGCAGTGCTGAGTCAGTTTTGCTCAACTACACATCTGATGCACACTCGGCACTGCTACATCAGATGTAGCAATCTGATGTAGCAGAGCCGAGGGTGCACTAGAACCCCTGTGCAAACTCAGTTCACGCTAATAGAATGCATTGGCCAGCGCTGATTGGCCAATGCATTCTATTAGCCCGATGAAGTAGAGCTGAATGTGTGTGCTAAGCACACACATTCAGCACTGCTTCATCAAGCCAATACAATGCATTAGCCAGTGCTGATTGGCCAGAGTACGGAATTCGGCCAATCAGCGCTGGCCAATGCATTCTATTAGCCCGATGAAGTAGAGCTGAATGTGTGTGCTAAGCACACACATTCAGCACTGCTTCATCAAGCCAATACAATGCATTAGCCAGTGCTGATTGGCCAGAGTACGGAATTCGGCCAATCAGCGCTGGCTCTGCTGGAGGAGGCGGAGTCTAAGGTCGGACCTGAATGGAGACTGGTGTGGAGCGATCTTAGACTCCGCCTCCTCCAGCAGAGCCAGCGCTGATTGGCCGAATTCCGTACTCTGGCCAATCAGCACTGGCTAATGCATTGTATTGGCGTGATGAAGCAGTGCTGAATGTGTGTGCTTAGCACACACATTCAGCTCTACTTCATCGGGCTAATAGAATGCATTGGCCAGCGCTGATTGGCCGAATTCCGTACTCTGGCCAATCAGTGCTGGCCAATGCATTCTATTAGCTTGATGAAGCAGAGTGTGCACAAGGGTTCAAGCGCACCCTCGGCTCTGATGTAGCAGAGCCGAGGCTGCACAAGGGTTCAAGCGCACCCTCGGCTCTGATGTAGGAGAGCCGAGGGTGCACTTGAACCCTTGTGCAGCCTCGGCTCTGCTACATCAGAGCCGAGGGTGCGCTTGAACCCTTGTGCACACTCTGCTTCATCAAGCTAATAGAATGCATTGGCCAGCGCTGATTGGCCAATGTATTCTATTAGCCTGATGAAGTAGAGCTGAATGTGTGTGCTAAGCACACACATTCAGCTCTACTTCATCGGGCTAATAGAATGCATTGGCCAGCGCTGATTGGCCAGAGTACGGAACTCGACCAATCAGCGCTGGCTCTGCTGGAGGAGGCGGAGTCTAAGATCGCTCCACACCAGTCTCCATTCAGGTCCGACCTTAGACTCCGCCTCCTCCAGCAGAGCCAGCGCTGATTGGCCGAATTCCGTACTCTGGCCAATCAGCACTGGCTAATGCATTGTATTGGCGTGATGAAGCAGTGCTGAATGTGTGTGCTTAGCACACACATTCAGCTCTACTTCATCGGGCTAATAGAATGCATTGGCCAATCAGCGCTGGCCAATGCATTCTATTAGCGTGAACTGAGTTTGCACAGGGGTTCTAGTGCACCCTCGGCTCTGCTACATCAGATTGCTACATCTGATGTAGCAGTGCCGAGTGTGCATCAGATGTGTAGTTGAGCAAAACTGACTCAGCACTGCTAAGTCTCTGCATTCGCATAGGAATGCATTGGCCAGCCTTCGGCCAATCAGCGCTGGCTCTGCCGGAGGAGGCGGAGTCTAAGGTCGGACCTGAATGGAGACTGGTGTGGAGCGATCTTAGACTCCGCCTCCTCCAGCAGAGCCAGCGCTGATTGGTCGAGTTCCGTACTCTGGCCAATCAGCGCTGGCCAATGCATTCTATTAGCCCGATGAAGTAGAGCTGAATGTGTGTGCTTAGCACACACATTCAGCTCTACTTCATCAGGCTAATAGAATACATTGGCCAATCAGCGCTGGCCAATGCATTCTATTAGCTTGATGAAGCAGAGTGTGCACAAGGGTTCAAGCGCACCCTCGGCTCTGATGTAGCAGAGCTGAGGGTGCACAAGGGTTCAAGTGCACCCTCGGCTCTCCTACATCAGAGCCGAGGGTGCGCTTGAACCCTTGTGCAGCCTCGGCTCTGCTACATCAGAGCCGAGGGTGCGCTTGAACCCTTGTGCACACTCTGCTTCATCAAGCTAATAGAATGCATTGGCCAGCACTGATTGGCCAGAGTACGGAATTCGGCCAATCAGCGCTGGCCAATGCATCCCTATGGGAAAAAGTTTATCTCACAAAAATCACAATTACACACCCGATAGAGCCCCAAAAAGTTATTTTTAATAACATTCCCCCCTAAATAAAGGTTATCCCTAGCTATCCCTGCCTGTACAGCTATCCCTGTCTCATAGTCACAAAGTTCACATTCTCATATGACCCGGATTTGAAATCCACTATTCGTCTAAAATGGAGGTCACCTGATTTCGGCAGCCAATGACTTTTTCCAATTTTTTTCAATGCCCCCGGTGTCGTAGTTCCTGTCCCACCTCCCCTGCGCTGTTATTGGTGCAAAAAAGGCGCCAGGGAAGGTGGGAGGGGAATCGAATTTTGGCGCACTTTACCACGTGGTGTTCGATTCGATTCGAACATGGCGAACACCCTGATATCCGATCGAACATGTGTTCGATAGAACACTGTTCGCTCATCTCTATTAATAAAGTATATTATAAAATGTATTAAAGACACAAATGCTAGCAGCGACGCAAATGTTGTTTGAAAGTTTACACACATATTCTACATGGATAGAAGCCAGACCTTCCAAATAATCTCCAGTAGGCCCAAGAAATTCCATTGTGACACTGAATACAGGATGCAGTTGAAGAAAAGATAGGATTCACTTTAAACCATGTGCAAAGTAGATGTAAACTGTTTGGCCAATTCTAGGTACAGTATTATATTAACAAATCTTTGATAAGGGTTAGTGATCCAGAATCATTTCCTTCACTTTATATGTATTACTAAATAAAATGTACAATGCACATAAATTGTTTATTATGACTTTTACATAAAATGACTGTTTTACTATGAACACTGTTCTTTGTTTCCATAAACAAAACTACTGTGAATAACTGCAGAATGTTGCTAGAATAAGCAGCCAGTGCGACTTTCCCCTCCTATTCACTCTGACAGATATTCTTTTTGTGTTTATTAACTGTGACTAAAGGAGCGGGATATCTCCAACAGGGAATAATTAAGGGATTGTCTCATTCATTGCGGCTCAGACAGTTTTGTTCTTTGTCACATCAAATATTACTTTGTGTTATAATATTATGTTAATAAACATTCACAATTGTCAACAAGATAAATATTCAATTTATATTCTGGCTCTGGTTCTCAATGCCTTTATTTCCATATTCATAAAATGTATTACATTGAACTAATAAAGAATGGCATCACACACCGCATTCAGCTAGGGTACAGAAACATGAAAAAAAAACAAACAATATTGGCCATATAACTTTCAGGATGTCATTACTTTATACAACTTGACAACTTGTCAGGTAATTCTCCCTTTTTTAAGCTATAAATGACATGTGTTGAGCTGGATGATATTGGTTGCTATCCATCACTTGTGGTGTAGCTTTAGTGGGTGCAGTGGTAGCTATTTTCTATTTGTTATCGGGCACTGAAATCTCAAGGATTCCAAAGATTTCCCTATAAAATAAGAAAACACCAATATTATGGATAGCACATGGTAAGGGGGCGTTCACACTTGCACCCCTGTGAGCTCTGTATCATTCCGCCAGGTTTCTGTCCTAAGCCCTGGCGAAACTGACCGCCGGGAAGCAGTCCCTTGTGCTGTTTCGGTGGGGCATAGGACGGAAAACACCTGGCAGAATGACACACGGCGCACAGGAGCGCAAATGTGAATGCCCCCTTTATGCCTTTGCCCATCACATCAATTATCCATCCATTGTTTCATTAAAGCTGGGTTCAAACAGCCACCTTTAGACCAGGAAGAGTGATTCATGTATCAAGTGCATTTGCTGGCATGTTCGCAGCTCGGTTGCTGAACTGACTTGCTGAGTTTAGTTTAACAGAGCTGTGGTCAGTCCTGTAAATGCAGCTGATATACAGGCTATGTTTCCTAGCCTGAACATGCATATGTGAAGGTAGATTTATGATACTGGCACAGTATTCATTGTTCTGATCCATTAGATGATCAGAATGAAGGACATTAAAGTTTTTCTCTAGTTTTATCTGCCTCTGTCCTCATTCAGGTCTTCAGGTCAATGTTATCCTTTCCTACTGACTTTGGGCGTTTTTTGTACAGAGGAAAAAAACCACAAACTTCTTGTTTACTTAGATGTTAAAATAAAATGGAAAGTCCCTTCCATCCGCTTCCTGTTTGTTTGTTTTTTGTTTTGTTTTTTTAAAAACTAATGCAGACTGCGGTGCTATTTTTTCTGTCTAAGAAGTGAAAACTAAATTAAAAATTATAATCTAATTTACAAAAAATTATGACTTGAATGTATACAATACAACGGGCAAGATATACTAAAGACAAGGCCAATAGGATAATTCTGGGGTAGTCTGTGCCAAAAAACCCCCCAAAAAACGGGCTTACATGCTCTACATCCTATTCTCTACACTTTCTAACAGTCTCTGAATCCGGCAATTGTGAGAAGCTTATCCGGAAAGGGGCATTGCTTGTAAAACAGAGCAGGATTTAATATACAACACCATGCACTTAAAAAGAATATTGCTGCTTTTTTTTTTTTTTTTTTTTTTTTTTGTTATTATCAGAAACTAAGCCATCTAAACACTGGTATAAAATTAGACTACACAGGGTAAAGGAGTGCAAGATTTTTCAATCAGCAGTATACTTTAAAAAAATCTACCACAGATTAAGACTGTCAAAAAAAAGCAACAAAATCTGCAACAAAAAAAGCTGTATTTCCGCAACATGGGGCCTCAGCCTAAATGACAGACTAAACAAAAGAAACAGATGTTACTAAAAGAGATGAAGATAGAGATGACATTCTAAACTAAACCTTGTATTTAAGATAGTCATATGAAAAATAGGTTGTCCTCAAATGTAGGGCTGTTTTCAGCACCCAGCAAGATCAAGCCATGAATAAGGAACGTAAAGGTTCCAAAACGCGTCAGTCTAACCCATGGACTGTTTTTTTTATCATGGTCTTTTGCACGCAACCTTGATTTTTCATGCATCAACATTAAACGTTAAGTTTTAATTTTTATTGGATTCCTCCTTGATTGCTGGACCCGGTTTTTGCTTCTTTTTTCCGTATAACATTGCCCCAAGCCGAAGGGGGTTTAGGATCCGTGCACAGTAGTGTTTCCAGAAAAGATTGGAGATTGTTGTCTATACATGTGAGTTGGGCTGTGTTCACATTTGGGTTATTTTTAAACAAAAGAAGTAACAGATGTCAATAAGAGATGAAGATAGAGATGCCATTCTAAACTAAAGCTTGTATTTAAGATAATCATATGCAAAATAGGTTGCCCCGAAATGTAGGGCTGTTTTCAGCACCCAGCAAGGTCAGGCAGTGGCCAGGGCCCTCATGAGGAGAGGGGCCACTGCTGCTTCCTGCTCTGCATATCCAGCAGGAGAATCTAGACGGACACTTCCCTGTACTTATGTTACATGTAGATTCTCCTTTAGCACAGTGCAGTGCAATTTTAGCGCTAGCTGAGGACTCACATTAACAATAAATGCAGTACATGCTGAAATACAGTTTTCACACCACAGAAAATAACAGACCTATTTGGTAGCCTTGTAACTGGCTCACCTTCTGCAATACAGTAAGCCATGTTATTTGAGGTGATTGCTAAATTATACAAATAAAACTGGCACAATAGACATCATCTGCTTTTCTTTGGTAGAAATGACAGGAAAATATATTTGTTATGGAACAAAAGGGTAAACAAGCAGCAAAAACTGTTAAACAAATTAGTTCCATTATGGGTGCATATTAGGCTGGGCAAATACAATGATTTTGTAATCCTACCTGAGATTGTCATGGTCACAATTTTCATTCCCAAGCCAAAAAAACCAAGGGCACACATTCTGTTTGACTGAGAGTGGCAGTTGCTCCAGTCCCATTCACTTACATTACTTGTGATGCTGCAAGGTCAAAGGGCAACTTGTAACATCAGCTTTATAAGGGGTAGATACATTTGAGACATAAAGGTGCCCACTGTGTTTATTTAGAAGAATGAACAACAGAAGCACATCCATTTTTTTAACTGATGCATCACACCACTGCAATTCTATGGGTCTGGGAGACAAAAAAGTGTTTCATTCATTTTTCATGGATATATAAAATATAGAAAACTAGACAAAAAAAGATAGCCTAAAGCTCCATGTAGTGGGATACAGCAAAAAAGTGCTGCGGGGAATAACGCAGAAGAAACCCATTGCTTTTTTTACCGCAGTATTTTTCATAGAAAATCCACAGAGTCCACATCATTTTGTCATGTTGTTTACATTAGTGTCAATAAGAACTGACACAGAATCAGTCTGTGTCTGTTCTCTGCAACAATTTAATGTCCTTTTCTGTCATCCTATGATGGAAGACAGCAACAGACATTCACAATGGAAGCCAACCTTAGAAACCTCCTTAAATCACCTTATTTTCAAAATGGCACCCATTAAATAAGTCAAACCATCATATACAAAGTATTTAACCCTATAAGCAGGGATTAAGACAATTTGAAGTGAAACTTACACGTTTCAATTTCTTTTACTAATATTTTCATTTAGCCCTAGACTATAGACCCCCTATTTTAGAAATTACTCTCCTCAAGGAATGTATCAAGGGACATAGCAAGCATTTTTACCTCTCAAGTACTGCATTCATTTAATTTCCAGAAATGAATGCACAGTGAAAAGTTAAAATGGTCCAATATGCTGTACCTATCTTGTGTCACAAAAGACCCATACTCCAATAACTGTTTAGCGGGTTATCCTTGGTACAACAGCTTTTGGAGTATTCGCGTTTGACACAAGCCAGGCAGAACATATTGTGAACTGAAATGACGTATTCCTGAATATATTGGCTTTTTCACTTTGCACATCTGATTATGCATTGTTTTCTGGAACATAAATTGATGCAACATTTGTGGGGTAAAAATACTCACTGTACCCCAGGATAATTCCACGCTATTTTACCACTACTCCCATGACACAGGTGGTGGATTCCACTTTGGAGGAGCCAGTGCCACACGTCAAGTCAAGCCACACATATAGTTAACCCCATTCTGTACTAGTTAGAGTTTGGAAGAGTAGGAGTTTTGTTTTGCCTTTTGCCTAAAGTTAAAGAGGACCTTTCATGGCCTCGGGCACATGCAGTATTATATATTCAGCGCACTATAAGCTTTCCCGTTATGTGCCTCTGGTGCAGAGCTATCGGTGCCGTTACTGTAGCGCTTCACTGTCAGAGGGGCATTTCTGACAGTCTGTGAGCAACACCTTCCTGACAGTAGTGTCCATAGCGCTGTACTGACACAATTGTGTCTATGTCCAAGCAACCGGATACTGAATGCAGTGTGCACCTCTATGGGAATGGGGTAAAAAACTCTCCCTGGCACTACCACAGCTGAAAAGGCCCTGCCTGAGGGTGTTGGTCGTCTGTTCCCAAGCTAAGCCTGGCCCCGACAACTTCTGGCTCTCTAAACAAGAAGACCTAACGGATAGGTAGGGAGAGAGCTGGAAGAGGCTAGGGACTGGGATATTTAAGGTGGTCACCCTAGCGAAGAACAGGTGCAGCTGCAAACAGAAACAACTAGGACGGGACGTGCTGGTAAACAAGCACGCAGCACAACATAAACACACAACAGGAGTATGAAGGAAGGAACAGTGGAAATAGTGAGGAAAGGGTTAAACAGGACAGGGGCAAAATAAACTTGGAACCATAAACAAAACCTCACTAATACCCAGACAGTGTCAGGCAACCAGAAAATGTAGGACAGGGGTTGAGTAGAAGTGTTGAGGGAAAAACAGACTCTCACACAAGGTAATAGAGGTAATAGAGATGAGTGAGCGAGGATCAGCCGATCCGAACAGCACGCTCGCATAGAAATGAGTGGACGTAGCCGGCACGCGGGGGGGTTAAGCGGCCGGCCGACGTCAAAGCGGAAGTACCAGGTGCTTCCATTCATTTCTATTGAGCGTGCTGTTCGGCTGATCCGAACAGTACTTGCTCATCTCTACAAGGTGACACCACTTCCAAATCAGTTCCTTAACTGTGCAACTTCCACAAGTAACTCCTCCTAACTGGGCCACAAATTCAGATTGGTAACAACAAAAATCAGCAAAGACTGAAGCCAGCCCTCTGCCTTATACAGACCCCAGAACAATCTGATAGGGTGATGAATATAACAAACACCTGAGGCTCACATCAAAGAGACCTCAAGTGTACACTAAAGGCAGATACTTAACACCCCAATGAATAGCCCAGTGGTAAGAAAACCACCAGAGAGCAACAGAACACCAGCTCAAATCCCCTACAAAACACAGACAAATTTTTATAAAGTACTCAGGTCCTGACATGTACTGTCAGAGGGGGCATTCTTTACCGCCCAGTGATGATGCTAAGCGGTGAGAAAGGGGGGTGTTATTGACTTCAATGGGTCCTGTTTAACACGCGTAACACATTGAAATCAATGGGTTAAAAAGCTCCCCATTAGAGATGAGCGAACACTGTTCGGATCAGCCGTTCCGAACAGCACGCTCCCATAGAGATGAATGGAAGCACCTGGCACGTACACTTTGCCGGCGGCCGGTCGCCGTGCCAGGTGCTTCCATTCATTTCTATGGGAGCGTGCTGTTCGGAACGGCTGATCCGAACAGTGTTCGCTCATCTCTATTCCCCATCAAATTCAATGTGTTATGCGCGTTAAATGAAACCCATTGAAGTCAATGGGATTCTGTTAAAGAGCGCTGATTCTCATGCGAGTTATCGTGCCAGAATCAGTGCTGCGTTACTCCGTGTGAATGCCCCCTAAAGAGGTTTTCCCATCTCCAGGATCATATTTAAACTTTTAAGTTAAGCTAGTTTTATGTGTCTTGCTCCATTTATCACATATTGCTTATTACGCCAGCTCAGTGTTTACAGCTTGTTACCTAGCTTTCAGACCACCTCTCATCTATTTATAGTGTTTGGGCCTAAGACTACGATCACCTATATTCTCTTATGTTTCCGGCCACCTATATCCTCTTTTTACTCTCACTCTGCAAAGTCCTCTAAGGTACTGAGCACTAATGATGGTTAGAACAATGCTTGATCAGTGAAGCTGTTATCTCTGTAAGTAAATCTACAGGTAACTGTATAAGCACACTGCTGGCCTAAGATGAGGACTCACAAATCAAGCACCCACTTCCTGCAAATCAAGTCATATTTTCTAAATATTACTGACATTTAATATGGCTGGTAGAAATTCAATATTTGCACTGGTGATTTATCGGTCTAGTGGCCAGCCTACTTGGACCCCAACCAATTTAATATTTGCCATCTACACAGTGGATAGGTGATAAATGTTTCTTGTTGGAATAACCTTTTAAATCTAGCTAAAAAGTACATTAATGGAGGGAAAGTAAAAGCCCAGGTAGATTAGATGATGACTGATGCACCCAGAATAGTAGAGAAGCCATTCGGAAACTAGACCCAATTTTGACAAGTGAGCTTTTCCTTCTGGTGCAGAGCTTTAAATGATAAATCTCTTTGTGTACACTTTCATGCATCACTGACTACAGTTATAAATGTGAGGTTTGTAACGCACAGGTAAATTATGCGAGCCCATCTGCCACATCACGGCGACAGCATTCTGGTTTACTTGTGTACTAAATTCTGTACTTCCCTATAGACAATACCAGTGTCGGGGGAAATCATAATACCCCAGAGATATGCTGTCTGTAAAGGAAAATTAATTAACAGGCCAAGATCGGCTGCCGCCATCTTTAGCCCGGAGAATCAACAGAGACACATGGTGGTCGTGTATCAAAATGGATTCTGGTTTAATGGTGGCTAGAACAAAGTATATATCACATGGCATAGACAGAACAGGATTGGCTAGTATAATTAGCATACATCTATTGGTGGAGAAGTTTGTAACAATAGCCCTGATGCATATCTATTGGATAAGAAACTGGAGAGAGGTCACACCCCCCTGAAGGCTAGTTTTACTCTAAAATGGAGTCAGTGACCTCATGGTAGCCGCATGTATCAATCAAAATGGCAGCCATCAGCACATGTCTCAAATACACATCCTAGATGTCTATCTCATGGTATTCTAAAGACAATAGACATCCTTGTTGGAGACAATTAGCTTAATTACCCTTCTCTTGTCCCTTTATCTTTGGAAGGGTCTTTGGTCTTTGATCCTTTCCTAACAATGCCCGTAGTCCCTGCCGAACTGTCTCCATTTTAATTAGTTTCTTTGTAAGATAGCACAGTACATAGTGTCTTGCATAACCAGTCTGGCAAGATCCAAACTGCATCTCTCTGGGAGAGAGATGGACAGATAGAATAATCGCTGCCTCTACCTCTATACATAATTTTTCATAAGATATTATTAGCCCCCCACAATTCCCCCATTAAGACATATGTATTTGTATCAGAAGAGTACATTCAACTAGCTCCCTAGCTGCCAGATCTTCTGGATTCCCCATCTGATACCCATACAAGGTCTTTCAATCATATCTATCTTTATCATAACATCTATTAAGACATATCAAAATTAACTTGAAAGAAAGTACTATATACACAATATGCCCATGGCAATTTGTACAATGTTTTGCCATATCCCCATTATCTTTTAGGAAAGCAAAACAAAAACAAATAATGTCCATTTCTTCATTCCTGCCGTGATTCAGGAATCTTTGTACAATGGGAAGCAGGTATCCTCCAATTTGACGGCAGTTGTCATCAGCACTTGGGAGGGGCCGTCTTTCTGATATCTCTTTTCACTATCACCCAATCACCACCTGCAAGCTATGTGCTCCTGGAAAAAATCAAAAGATCAAACGGGGTCTAGAATAGAAGAAAACGCCTGTTCATGTGTTACTTTCAGTCTTTGACACAAGTTCTGGACATAGCTGGCAGTACTTATCATACTTAAGTTGTGAAGTCTGGGGAAAATACAACCCTTAGTCTAAGCACCCTTCCATAAAGCACCTTGAGTGTGCACTTGAACCTTTTCTACTTTGCCTGAACTCTGCTCAATCCCCAATACATACATTATTTTATTCATTATTTCACTTGTGAAATGTGTCCCTCTATCAGACTCTATCATCTCAGGTATCCCCTATCTACACACAAGCTCAGATATCAATTTCTTGGCAGTTACCTGCGTCGTTGCTCGGCTGATCCAACCTGAGAACAAATCCACACAGACCAACACATTTGTACGTTGTAGATTCAGGCAACTGTATGTAATGGATACAGGGGTTTTGGTGTGCATGCGGTGTGTCTTAACTACCTGTCCTGGATTGTGTAGAGCACATATGTGACATGCTTTTACGTGACAAGAAAAAATATATATATATACCGAGCAACCCAGATGATTCCCAAACATACACTTAAATATATTTGAAAAGATCGTGTACCAAACACAAGGGAGATTTACAGCAGCAGTAATAACATCCAAATACCCCTTAGGGAACGATAAATGAAGAAGAAAGACCGATGGATGCGAGGATAAACTGCGCTACTCTCTTGAGATAAAATACGTTCTTTATTCCGCTTTTCTTAAAAACACGACGCTACATACAGTGTTTCGGGGGATTCCCCTTTCTTAAGTGTTACAGAAACACACAATGTACCTTAATAAAAACAAACAAATATCATAATGAATACAGGATATAGTTTCCTACAAAAAAAAAAAAAAAAAAGAAAAAGGTAAACAACTAAACATGGATTTTAAGTCTCTTCCAACCATTATTAAAGACCTCAGTGTTACCCTCCAAAATAGTTGTCACTAATAAATGGTCTGGGTAGCTAAAGAGGCAAACCAACACAGATACAGAGTATAAGTCATCAAATGTAAATCATCCAAAACCAACAACATATAAAATACAATAAAATACAATGCTCCTGATCCCTGCTCCTGACTTTGTGTCTGGTAAGAAAACTTACCCTAACCCTCTTCCTATCTAGCTGTATTGTATTTTATATGTTGTTGGTTTTGGATGATTTACATTTGATGACTTATACTCTGTATCTGTGTTGGTTTGCCTCTTTAGCTACCCAGACCATTTATTAGTGACAACTATTTTGGAGGGTAACACTGAGGTCTTTAATAATGGTTGGAAGAGACTTAAAATCCATGTTTACTTTTTTTTTTTTTTTTTTTTTTTTTTTTGTAGGAAACTATATCCTGTATTCATTATGATATTTGTTTGTTTTTATTAAGGTACATTGTGTGTTTCTGTAACACTTGAGAAAGGGGAATCCCCCGAAACGCTGTATGTAGCGTCGTGTTTTTAAGAAAAGCGGAATAAAGAACGTATTTTATCTCAAGAGAGTAGCGCAGTTTATCCTCGCATCCATCGGTCTTTCTTCTTCATGCTTTTACGTGATTCCCTGCAGCCCTTCCAACCTGAGGCAAACTATAGTTTACCCACTAATGACTCCATGGCATTTCAAGAGGCATGCACCTTACCGTGGGCCAAACCATCCATTTGGGGGTACACTGATTTATCCCCCATTTTCACATTCCTTCACATTCTCTGGCACCAGCCTTTGTCCATTTCTCAATTTCCTCACCAGTCACCTTAGAGTACAGCCCCTTGGGGTCTGCTAGGTCAATGTCTC
The DNA here is from genome assembly GCF_031893055.1 of Leptodactylus fuscus. Lineage (NCBI taxonomy): Eukaryota > Metazoa > Chordata > Amphibia > Anura > Leptodactylidae > Leptodactylus > Leptodactylus fuscus. The sequence continues at coordinate 95,597,633 of NC_134268.1, read as the reverse complement.
ACCTGGTTGAGACCCTTCCATGGCAGTAGTGCCGCTGCTTACTCAGCCTTTCTATTTCCAATACTCTCAGGGTCTCTTCCCTTTGTGTGAGCTCTGACTTTTACAATTGCCAACTGCTTAGGGAGCAATATGGCCATATCTCAACTGACTTACTAAGTTTCCATTCTTAATTGGTTTGCCCTGTGCCATCAGGAAGTTCCTGGACCTCCATATTGGACCATAACTATGTGCAATGCCATACGCATACCTGGAGTCAGTGTAAATGTTTTCTATGCTATCAGGCCTCTCTAAGGTCAGGCCTCTTGTACTGACATGTGTGGTGGAAGGGCTTCTTATACTATGGTGTCATGTATAATGACTACAGCATACCCTGTATTCAAATTTGCCTTTTTCTGTTAGGTACCTGGAACCGTCCACAAACATATCATAGTCAGGATTCTCCAATGGGGCGTCAGTGACATGACCGAAGCCGACTCTTCTGAGAGGAGTTTAAAAATATCTCATCTACTAAATATCTCATTATCTACTCCCCCTTTGAATCATGAACTCCTACTGGTATAAGAGTTGCAGGATTCAAAAGTCAAATAACGCTGAAATGAGATGTTTGAGGAGGATGTAGAGCAAATTCCATGTTACTCTATCTTGCCAAAGAAATATGACATCTGTCTATCTGTGTGAGGATTGCCTTACCACCGTTCTGATAGAGGAAAACACATCAGGTTCAGGTCTGTCTATCTGTAGCACAAAAAAAATTAAAATTATCAACATATCACCATAATATTCACTTAATTTCCCATAAAACATTTGCCTAATCTTTTAATACTCTGCCTATTTCTGGCAGTGTCACATCCCCTATTACTTCTCTTGACTCTTTTTAGTTAAGGTGACAATAAGAGACACTTCTAATTAGATTTCCAGTGTCTCACTTTAAGCTATACAGGGCAATACAATACTCTATTTACCCTTTAGCCATTATACAATAGGACTTTTGAGACCTAATTAAGACACTAATTAAGACATTGTAGTATGAGGGTACAGCCATTGTAAGTGGCTGGCTGGCTAAAACTTGCCAAACCTGTATTCAGACTTATTTATACAATCCTAAGTAAATTCAATTCTCTACAACTTCTAATTATTCCAGAATTACAACTAATTCATTAAATGCTCAAAATATATCAGCAGAGAAGGCAAAAACTTTAAGGGATCAATCTATCTCCCCCCTCCCCCGTCATAACAAGAATTTATACACAAAAACACATTACAGAGCAGATATTCGAGTGACTTCTGATCTACTTAGTCAGATGTCTATCACCTTGTAGCAAACAATGCCGCAGAAATACCACTTTTGTTTTGCAAAACTATGATTTATCTTTACCTGCGTGTACATATTAAGATAGCTCACATGCATTGCCTACCCCTTATGGTGCCTAATCCCATATCAGAAGGATCATCTAAATAACAATGACTAAGTACATCTCATATTTATCAAAACACACATATATGTATTCAGCAATGGAAAGAAACTCATATCTACTTGTCACCACCCTCTGTGGGACTATCAGCATTCAATTTCTTCATCTGCTCCCTGTGGAGACTAAAAATGTAACAATACAAACATGGACAAACAGAGCATGTGCATATAGCAAACACATGTAACCTGTACATATACTTGACACACATATGGGCCCATTCATTTTCCATGCAAACTTCACACTGGAGCTCCACACACACACATCCATTAAATCATAAAGATTATGACTCTTCAATCTGCTCAAAGGTAAGCGCCTTCATGTTGTGTTTTTGCAGGAAACTCACCATTACTCTACCAAGCCATACAAGTTGACTAATGCTTGGTTTCCTCATGCATATCATAGCTCTTCTCCCGACCCGAAATCCAGAGGGACTAGTATCTTGATTTCTCGCTCCCTGCCTTGGGAACATTTGGAGACTCGCACTGATTCTGAGGGGAGACTTGTTATGGTCAAGGGTCGTATCTCCTCTCAGCTTTTTACTTTTGTTTCTTTGTATTTACCTAACTCGGGACAGGGTCGTGCTCTTAGTTCTTACTTAGGACTGTTGGACGGCTTTGTGGAGGGCTTCCTGGTGGCGGGGGGGGACCTCAATCTGGTCCTAGACCCTTCATTGGACTCTTCTGCTGGCGTCTCTTCTCACCCTTACTCGCTCATCAGGAGGGTTAAGAGGGATCTTCATTCCCACCAACTTGTGGACTCCTGGAGGTTACTCCACCCATTAGATAGGGATTACTCCTATTATTCTCCGGTCCATCACCGCTACTCTCGTATCGATTACCTCTTTATCCGTCACCAACATCTCCATTCTTTATTGGCTGCGGAAGTCGACAACATTACTTTTTCCGACCATGCATTGGTTACTTTGTCTGTTTCCTTGTCCTCCCCTATTCCCTTCCAGCGTCAATGGAAACTTAACGCATCACTTCTTGATGACGTAACAATCTTGGATGACATTAAGACCCGGTTGGGGGAATACTTTGAGAGGGAGGAACTGTCGGGGATTGCTCCCCCAATGGTGTGGGAAGCTCACAAATGTTTTATCCGGGGTATCCTGTTGCAACATGGTTCCCGCTTGAACAAGGAACGCCGGGCTTGCATTGAATCTCTGCTGCAGCGGATCCGCTCATTGGAACTTCTTCATAAACGCCAAATCACTCCTGATGTTTATTCTCAGCTTGCCAACGCCCGAGAAGAATTGCGTACGCTTGTCACTGATAGGGTGAAGGGTACTCTAGCTAAATGTAGACGTCATTTTTACGAATTCGGAAATAAGAGCGGGCGTTCCCTAGCTAGGGCCCTTCGGGTTCAGCAGTCCTCCACCTATGTTTCATGCATCGGTTCCGCCCAGGGTACTCGATTACACATGCCCCTCGATATTGCGGCTGCCTTTCGGGACTACTATGCCTCTTTGTATTCTGTAGACTCTGGCCCTTCTCCTCTCCCTGAAACGGAGTTCCGAGATCGCATTCGCTCTTATCTCTCCTCCTCTGGTCTCCCGTCGCTGTCCCTAGAGGACTTGACGGCCTTGGAATCTCCTATTGTTGAAGAGGAAATTTCTTTAGCTATCTCCAGTATGGCAACGGGTAAGGCCCCAGGCCCAGACGGCTTTACCTTGGTATACTATAAGAAACTTGGCCCTGAACTCCGCCCCAGACTGTTGAAAGTTTTCAACTCTCTCACCAATGGCTCGGCCCTTTGTCGTGACTCCCTCTGTGCTCACATAGCGGTTATCCCCAAACCCGGAAAGGACCCTCTTCTGTGCTCTAACTACCGCCCCATATCGCTAATTAATGTTGACCTAAAAATTTTAGCCAAGATCCTTGCGACCCGTTTATCGCCCTTGTTAGGAAATATTGTTCACCCGGATCAAGCTGGATTTTTACCCGGCCGTGAGGCTCGAGATAATACTACCAAAACTATCAACCTCATGTATGGAGCTAAACAATCGGGCTCTCCTCTCATGCTTCTTTCAACTGACGCTGAGAAAGCCTTCGACAGGGTCAACTGGCGGTTCATGGAAGAGACCCTGTTACATATTGGCCTTGGAAATCGCATGATGAGTTGGATCATGGCTCTATACTCTCTCCCTACAGCGATGGTCAGGGTGAACGGTTTATTGTCCCAATCCTTCCCTATCCGAAATGGTACTAGGCAAGGATGCCCCCTCTCGCCTCTCATTTTCATCCTGACTCTTGAACCCTTCCTCCGCCAGGTTCGAGCCGACCCGAACATCTCAGGCGCTGCTCATTCTTCCCGTTTATACAAAGTGGCGGCTTATGCAGACGACTTGCTGTTTTTTCTCTCCTCCCCGCATGTCTCTCTTCCGGCTCTGATGCTCGCCTTTCAGGTTTACTCGACCCTTTCGAATTTTAAAATCAACTTTTCGAAGTCGGAAGCCCTTAATGTGACCCTTCCCTCTTCGGCGGCTACCTCCTTGAGTCAATCTTTCCCTTTTCATTGGGCCTCCACTTCTCTCAAATATTTGGGGGTTTATCTTACTCCGGAGCCGAAAGATCTCTTTCGTTGCAACTTCCCCCCACTTCTGGCGTCTATCAGGGCTGATTGTACTCGATGGTCCGCTGGAGCCTTTACTTGGTTCGGGAGATGCGCGATTTTTAAAATGAACATTCTCCCTCGTCTTCTCTACTTGATGCAGGCGCTTCCCATTCACATCCCTCTGTCTTTTCTTAGATCCCTCACTTCCGTCCAATTGAAGTTCATCTGGTCGGGCAGACCCGCCCGAGTGAGCAAGGCTTTTCTCTTTCGTCCCAAGAGTTGCGGTGGTTTATCGCTTCCGGACCTGAAGTCCTATTACTTGGCTACTCACCTGACTCGTGTCGTGGACTGGTGTAGGCATGCTGTTTCTAAACCTTGGGTCTACATCGAACAGGCATTCTCTCCGATCCCTTTGCAGGTTGCCCCGTGGTTAGACTCCTCCTCATTGTCATCTCTCTTTTCTCACCCTACCCTTGGTCCCACGCTTCGGATTTGTTCCAGAGGCCTTGTTCGCTCCACTCTCCTCCCTGAGGATTCCGCTTTTTTTCCAGTGCTGGGCAATCCTGCCTTTCCACCTGGAATGTTTGACCGAGTTTTTCGTAATTGGCGCCGTCATGGGATTTTCCGTGCCTGTCACTTCCAGGACGCAGGGGGATGGACTACACTTCTGAATTCCCAGGCCCCTCCTGAGCTGCCCCCTTTGGATGCTTGGCGGGGGATGCAACTTCGTCACTTTTTACATTCTCTCCCTGCTCCTGCAGTGTTCCGCGTCGAACCTACCCCCTTGGAGAAGATTTGTGTTGGTGCTGGCCCCCTTCGCCACTCCCTCTCGCTCACTTACCGAATCCTGGTTGAACCTCCAGAGGATTTTGTTCCGCAGTTCTTGCTGAAATGGGAATCTGATTTGTCCCTTTCCCTCTCTCAGGAGCAGCGTAGGCGCATTTTTCGCCTTTCTCATACTGCTTCCATCAGCTCTCGCCACCAGGAGGCCAGCTACAAAATCTTGTCCCGATGGTATAGGGTTCCTACGAGACTCCATGCTATGTTTCCTCAGGTCTCCCCATTATGTTGGCGCTGTGGCGATGAGGAAGGCACACTGCTACACATTTTTTGGTCCTGTCCTGCCCTTTCGTCCTTCTGGGAGGGGGTCAAGCGGATAACCCTCCAGCTTACTGAAACTTCTCACCATTTGGGCCCTGCCCTGTTCCTCCTTAATCATTGTGAGTCTTCTGTAAAGGTCTTTAAGCGCTCCCTACTTAGATTCCTGATCCTTGCTGCCCGGACTTGTATCCCCCTTTTTTGGAAACGAGTGGATCCTCCTCCTCTCTCCCTCTGGATTTCGAAGGTCAACGAGATAATGCGCATGGAAAATCTCACGTCTTTCCTGCATGGCACGACTGAGGCGTACATCAAAACCTGGTTCTACTGGTTCAGGTTTCAACAGTCTGCAGAGTACCGGACGCTTCTGGGTTCTGACCCCTCCTCTGATTGATGCTCTTGTTCGTCTCAGGTATTTGACCAGTGGTTCCTCCCGAGCCCTTCCCAACTGGCTGTGGTATGGATGACCTGACGAGCGCTCTCACTGGTTTCCTGACTGCTCACACTCACCCCTACCTACCCTTTCACCCCCCACATTTAGTCCTCTCCCCCACCCATCTGTCCCACTAACCCCCTCCCTCCTCCTCCCCCCCCCTTTTTCCTTTTTCCCTTTTTTCTATGTTGTTTTCTTTGTCTTTAATTTTTTTTTTTTTTTTTCTTCTTCTATGATTGTATTTTGTGTCGCACTGTGTGCTTTTTCTGTTCGCAGGGCGGGTGTTCGCCCTGTACCTTGTAATTGTTTTTTCTTTTCTTATTGTATAAAAAAAAAAAAAAAAAAATTTCAATAAAGTTTGAGTTACAAAAAAAAAAAATCATAAAGATTATGATAAATTATTTTCCTACAAATAATCACAGGGTTAGTTATAATTCCTGCACAGCTGAATATTGAGGAAAAATAAACAAACATGTCATTAGTTGGCTTCGACTTCTTATCAATGTGTATATCACTGAAAAATAAACATAATAATGATTATCTAAAATTTATGCCATTAATCCAATTCTAAAGACATTAAATATGATTTAAACAGCCAATACTGATACCAACATTACATATTAATATCTTTGTGCAGTTTTTGAATATGTCTATGGCAAACCCCTCTCTTCTAATTACCACAGATGTTCAGAACCTTTTAAACTATATTTGAGGTTTTGCCTTAAGGGCCAACTGCCAGAATTTTAACATTTTTTCTTTATGAGATTCCAATCAAAGTTTTTACCACTGTTACACAAGGTTTAAAAATCAAATACTGGCATTTCTAAAAACAGCTTACATTATACAGTTACAAATTATTAAACCATATATTCATAATTCTCCATACATTATACCAATGATGTTACATTGTATCACTCATAGCTGAAATCTTAGCTACCTGCCGTGTCTCCCCTCCCCCCTTCTTGCTACCAAACCTGTATACCATGATACCTCTGCTGTGGATATATACGAGTCACACTGGGGGGAGGGGCCTGACCTTCATCATCACTCACATGGCACTAACAACACAATGCCATGTGCAGAACGCATTGATCTTTTAACTGGACTGAGTGTGTGTCCACTATGCATTTCCTTACACTAAGGAAAATATACAAACACTTAATACCTTATTTCTGTAACCAATCCTTACTTAATTTGTTTTTCCAACTATCCAACATCTTATCAGCAGTTTCTCACCTCCATTTCTAACTGCTCTTTCCTTAAACTATCTTTTGGGTGGATTTCCATACTGGCTGACTCTGCACTCCCCCCATTCTGTTCTTCAATCAGAGCTTATTCCTCTTTGTAACTTATGCTCCTGTATCTGTCCTGCATGATCTAATCTCCATTGGTTCCCAACATTTACTATCAAACAATCCTATCTTAGGAACCCCTGCTCTCTTAAGGATTTTTATTTATTTATTTTTTTTCCTTTTTCTTTTACTTGGGCGGCAACTTCTCTCTCTCTCTCTCTCTTTCTATTAGTTCATATGGGGTGTACCATATCTCAGAGGGTCCCTTCCCCATACTAGCTGATGGCCAGTCAGCTGTGAGCTTCCCACTCCTCTAGGGCAATTAAGACAATAGAGGGTCACCCTTGACTACTCGAGGGTCATACATACTGACCTCTCTTAGTGGGATCTCCCAAACAGTCACTCTGTTTTCACTGAACTAATCTCTAATGTACAAGTTTCCGGTATCTGTGCTCAAGGCAAAACCTATTCTGAACACCCCTGAATCTTTACACGTACTTGCGCGGATTCTACTCAGTCCTTAGTGTTTAAACAAGGACTTTTCAATCACTCAGTATTAAGGATGGAGACTGACTCTCCCTTCTATGCCTCCCTATACACTTTATAACAGATGTATCAATCAAATTACAGCATGGACAGTATACAAAGAATGAGGTATAACATTCCCACCCCCTTTACAGACAATATATATTCTTTTGGTTCTTCCGAGCTATATAAAAAATGGCGTTGATTTTATACTATATGCAGCACTAACCTCACTTATCAACACACAGGATCCGGGACACGTAGGAACTCAGATTAATTATTTGGTAAAGCAAACGCTTACCTTTCTTTCAGCGCTGATTTATTCATCTGAAGTCCTCCGGGCCCGTCTCCAAATCGGTTGGTGAGTGGATCAGTACACTATCGGCTGCACATCAAACGATCATCAACGCCCTCACGTTGGGCGACAATTTCTGTCGGGGGAAATCATAATACCCCAGAGATATGCTGTCTGTAAAGGAAAATTAATTAACAGGCCAAGATCGGCCTCCGCCATCTTGGCCTGGAGAATCAACAGAGACACATGGTGGTCGTGTATCAAAATGGATTCTGGTTTAATGGTGGCTAGAACAAAGTATATATCACATGGCATAGACAGAACAGGATTGGCTAGTATAATTAGCATACATCTATTGGTGGAGAAGTTTGTAACAATAGCCCTGATGCATATCTATTGGATAAGAAACTGGAGAGAGGTCACACCCCCCTGAAGGCTAGTTTTACTCTAAAATGGAGTCAGTGACCTCATGGTAGCCGCATGTATCAATCAAAATGGCAGCCATCAGCACATGTCTCAAATACACATCCTAGATGTCTATCTCATGGTATTCTAAAGACAATAGACATCCTTGTTGGAGACAATTAGCTTAATTACCCTTCTCTTGTCCCTTTATCTTTGGAAGGGTCTTTGGTCTTTGATCCTTTCCTAACAATGCCCGTAGTCCCTGCCGAACTGTCTCCATTTTAATTAGTTTCTTTGTAAGATAGCACAGTACATAGTGTCTTGCATAACCAGTCTGGCAAGATCCAAACTGCATCTCTCTGGGAGAGAGATGGACAGATAGAATAATCGCTGCCTCTACCTCTATACATAATTTTTCATAAGATATTATTAGCCCCCCACACCAGCCAAGTGATCAAGTTCTTACAGTAACTATATTGCATCGTAATGGTGAGATCACAGATGACCGTGCAACGCACACTGCACAAGTCTGGAATGATTGCCCGAAAAAAGTTGAAGATGCCTTAACTTCAATATCGTCATAAGAAGCCTTGGCACAAGTATATATAGCACTAACTTCTGCCCGCGACTTTGTCTGCGGGTTGTTGGAGTGGATGATCCACCTATATTCAGCAAACTGCGGCCATTGATGGTTTGCCTGCTCCGGCGTTTTGTTAGCTCTCATGCTGTCTTGCTCCTGAGCTTGTTCCTCGCACTGTGCCTATGATTGTTCCGGCATCTCAGCAGCTCGCTGGGACACCATATAATGAGTGTGTTGGTGTTGATGATCCACTTGCTCCGGCGTTTCGACAGCTGTCAAGCTGGCTTGTCGCTGAATGCGTTCCTCGCACTGTGCCCGGGATTGTTCCAGCATGTCTGCAGCTCACTGGGAAGTCATATAATGAGCATGTTGTGGGCATTGATAATCCACTTGCACCTGCGTTTTGGCAACTCTCAAGCTGGCCTGTCGCTGAACTCTGGCGCTGTGCCCGTAATTGTTGAGGCATCTCAGCTCGCTGAAACGCCATATAATGAGCGTGTTATTGCTGTTGATGATCCTCCTGCTCCGTTGGCCTAGCACTGAAGTTGTTCTTCCCACCGTGCCTGTAATTGTTCCAGCATCTCAGCAGCTCGCTGCAATGCCATATAATTCATGTGTTGGCGTCAATTATATCCCTCAGCTCCACTTGAAGAGAACTCTGTTGACTTCTGGCTTCCTTCATAGCTGTCGTTGTTTGTGACAAATTAGATTTTGTTTTTCCCGGCATGTTTAAAATTGACAAACTGCCAATTTGGATTAAAGTTGTTTGTCCATGTCAGTGTGCCTACACTGCCTGGAGCAGTTCAGATAATATACAAATGTGTGTACACAAACCACTGAGGGTTAGCGTGTGTTTACACAGAGAGATAATAACCCTGGCTTTCTCAGAAGCTGAGATAAGAGCAGGTAATATAGTATGTGAACATAAATTCATAACAGTCGTGAAGCTATGTCATTTACTGGGATAAAAAGTAGCCTATGTTTTAATCGAGGTTACAGACTATATATGTGCCGAATTTCATTCAAATCCGTTCAGTCATTTTTGGGTGATTGACTAACAAAATTTATAATAGTAGGATAGGATTAGTAGGATAGGATAAGATAGGAAGGATAGGATAGGATAGGATAGGATGAAAAGTGGACAGTAGAAGATGGGCCATGGGGCTACCATAGAGCGGCTGCCTGCACTTGGAATTCAGAAACTGAACCACAGTTGGATTATTCCCTTAGGATACAATAGCTATTCTTTTTAACTGGTCAGATAAAATAGTTAAGTGACCATTCACACAAGGATTCGGAATACTGTGCATCTATGAGAGCCATTTACCGCTTTAGAAATTCTTTAGCCTAATAGATAAAAGGAGAGATAAGGGTTATTGAATGAAAGCCATTTTAATATGTGGCCCATGTTAGAATGGAAATATCTTCTTAGCAGCCACGTATCATCATGTTCTGATTAATTTTGTGTTAGAATATACTGTATGTAAATGAGCAGTGTATATTTAAATATTCAAACCAAATGAAAGAAAATGCAATTAAAATCTTGAGGCTGTGAAATGACAAGGTGAAACCAATTCACTTATTGTGTAGACAGAAAGTAATGTCCACATCAGTGCAAATTGTACAAGTTCATTTTCTCTAGATCATCTTCATCGAAAGGTTCACAATATTCGCTTTAATGACTGTAGGACCTGTGACTTCCACAAGAGCCAGGCTGTGTGCCAGGTTGATTGAGGGCACTATTACTTATCCACCACATATCAAGCCAAAATGAATAGAGCTGGTTATGTTCAGAATGAGAAATTATAGAAATCATAATTAATTTAACCCCGCTCTTACTGCTGTATTCCAGGCACACACTGCAGTGTTCTGTATCTCTTCCAATGAGGCCAACACATAACATTTATGTTTTATTCATTGATATAGCTGTAACGTAAAGCAATAGAATAAAGATTAACACCTCTTTCATGGTCTCCTGCATCTCATAATAATCCTGCAAGCCAGTTCAGGTACATTTGAGTTTTATTGTTATTTACAGGCCGTCAGGGCGATATTTATCATATATGCAAATAAGATAGCACTTCAGGGCAATAGCTTAATTTTTTTCCCGTTTTTTATTGTTCTTTTTGCTTTGCAAATGAGTATTTTTAGTTCTGAAGAAGGGTATTTCAGGAATTGAATGGAATTGATTGATAATATCCTAAGAATCGCTGTTATCAAAATATTCTCTGACATACTGCAGAAGATTTACTGTATGTGTAATATGTGTCATATTTTATAGTATATACCTCTTTGAAATGTCTTAAATACAGAGCCATTGTTCGTCAGTGGAGCTCTATGGCTTTATCTTTTTACTTCTGTACAAAGAAGCATAATTTAATTTAACATAAAATTAAAGGGGCTATGAGTCTGAGGCAAAACAGGTCCTAATTAGAGATGAGCGAACAGTAAAATGTTCGAGATTCCATATTCGTTTCGAGTAGCCCCTCAATATTCGACTACTCGAATCGAATATCGAACCCCATTATAGTCTATGGGGGGAAAATGCTCGTTTCAGGGGTAGGCAACTTTCGATCAAATTATACTTACCAAGTCCACGAGTGAGGGTCGGGCTGGATCCTCCGAGAAGTCATCTCCGTGCAGCGTCCCCGTGGCATCTTCCGGCTCTGAATTCATTTTGCCAGGCATCGGGCCTGGGCAGAGCCGACTGCGCATGTCCGCACTACAAGCGGGCTTGCACAGTCAGCTCTGCCCAGGCCTGATGCCTGGCAGAGTGAATTCAGAGCCGGAAAATGCCGTGGGGAAGCTGCACGGAGAAGACTTCTAAAGGTAGGAGAAGAACCAGCGTTGATTGGCCGACTGTATAGCATTCGGTCAATCAATGCTGGTTCTGCATCGAACTTTTCCATTCGAATAGCGAGTGGTACTTGATCGAGTACGAGTATTTCGAATACCGTAGTATTCGATCGAATACTTACTCGATCGAGTACTACTCGCTCATCTCTAGTCCTAATCCTAGTCTATGTTGAAACCCGCCCCGACGCGCATTTCACCCAACGGCTTCGTCAGGGGGACGAAGCCGTTGGGCGAAACGCACGTCGGGGCGCGGTACGGGTGGTAGGTGCTTTACACCTTTTCTATGTATGCAATTTTCACATATGTCTCTCAGTTGTGCATTCTTACTGATGGGATATTTTTATCTGCTTTGGAAGAGCCACACTTGCAACAACATGTGAACCCTTATTATATGACTATCATATACATACTTTTTTCACCCTAGACCTATATACTATTTAATACCACACACCACCCGCCTTTTTGTGAAGCATTTACCCCGTTGTTTATGTGTAATTTATGTTTTCATATTTATTATCACTTAATAAAAATTGTCATTTTATTTATTGCGTTGATTCTGTCCCTTCTTTGACATAGTCATACTTAGTTTATTTCTGAAGCAGTCGCTTTTTTGTGTGCTTTGTGTTGCAAAATTTTTGTATGTTCTAGTGCAGGGAAGGTAGACAGGTGGGCCCAGCTCAGGACATGAATGTGGCTGAGGGTCTTCGCTCAGACTGGGGAGAGGAGGGTATCCGTGAACCTGTAGCGGTTCAGTACCGAGACTAGGATGGGAGAGACTCTGAGAGATTGCCCGGATGGAGTCTCTGCCATGGTACCTCCAGAACCTGGGGTTATGAGTATGGATCTGCAGGATGTCAGCACTCTGGAGAGGGCCAGGAGCAGGCCAAAGGTAGCCAGTTGTGCAGGGGCCCGCTCTCCCAGCTAGTGGTTAGTGTGGGAGGGGCCCTTGGAGACTGCCAGGTTGGAGTCTCTACAATGGTACCTTGAGAACCTGGGGTTGTGAGTGTGGAGCTGCAAGATGCCAGGACTCTGGAAGGCCCAAAGCAGCCTGGGGTAGCCAGGGGTGCAGAGTTCAGAATGGGAGCCTTAGAAGAGTCTCTACTCAGACTAGTGGGGAGGAGGGTACCAGTGAGCCGGGAGCGGTTCAGGTACCAGGACCTGCCTGGACAGTGTGAGGACATGGAGGTGCGTGAGGAAGGTGATCTTAGGACCCTCCTTCCTCCCAGCACGCTCTAAAAGGGGGAGGTGTGATGAATGGCCCAAAGTTATGTTTTTTTTTTCACTGCCTTCTCAAATATATTTACCTTTTGCCCTGTTAATTGACTCGACCTGATTAGCAAGATGCCAGAGATAGTGTCCAATTGCCCAAGCCTAATTCCTCCCTGGAGGTAGTTGGCTCATCTTTTTGTCTCAACCTGGGCACAGCATTGTCATGATTGTGCTAACTTCGTTACTCTTAGCAGGGGATGTCTGGGATCAGTGGACTGAGAGCCTTGCTATCACTTTTTAGCAGACAAGCTGACTCCATAGGAGACTTTCAAAGAGTTATGACCGTATATGGTCATACTAGTACAAGGTGAGTGGAAGAGCTGCCCACCTTGCTGACCTCATTGTGGGAGGGGGCTGAGTGGAGATATATTGTCACACATGAGAAGACCCAGGGTCTTGTTGTTCTTCCTGGACTGCTGGGATGTGTCACGAAGTGCTGTGATGTTGTGGAAGCTAATCCCTTGGACTAAGGTCCCGATAGCCTATGGAGATACCATGCACCCTGGACTATTCTGTTAATGGCGTAGTCAAACCCTTACCACCTAAGGATTACTTGTGGACTCTAAAGGACCATGCCCTGGATTTCATGAGGTGAACTCCGGAGACCCAACTGGGTATTATAATTCTGCTTCTAATCTTTTATTCTTTTTATCTTACTGCACTAGAACATACCTTTCTGTAACCATATAAGCTTGTATCCGCTGGCATATATCTCTATGTATGTTGGTTGTCTAGTATCGACCCTCTTGGGTTAATAAATATAAAACTTTAGAAAGCTCGTCTCATATTATCCTATAAGACCCGGTCTCTCTCTCAGGGTGAGAGCGGATGGTAAAGGTAAGAAGGTGATCGAAGATTTGCCCGTGGCAAGGCCAGGTAGGCCAGAGGCTGGGTAAAAGTGGAGGTGGCTAGGCGAGATCCTTCACACCTACCTCTTCTTTTTTCTTCTTTCGGCAACGCCCTCTTGGTCCTGTCTCTTCCCCGGCTTCATCGTCTTCTTCTGGTGGTTCAAACCCGATTGGTTCAAATCTGGCGCATGGGCACTGCCATTGAGAAAAATGGCGTCGGAGCGTGCGCAGTAGCTCCGGAGGGAGGGCTTCTGCGCACGCACCGGATTTGAACCAATCGTATTTGACCCGCCGGAAGAATAAGACGATGAAGCCGGGGAAGAGCCAGGACTGGAGGGTGTCGCCGAAAGAAGAAGAAAGAAGAGGTAGGCCAGAAGATGACGTCAGATCGTGCATCACCGCCCAGCGTGCACGCTAAGGTATGATTTACATATATGTTTTTATGGTTTTATTTTAAAACGAGGGGGGAAGTTTAAAATAACATTAGCGGTGCCTGAATAGCCTTTTTAAAGGCTATTCACGCATATATGGGGCTCATACAGCATAATTTTGCTGATAGAGCCCCTTTAAGCATAACATAATTTTTGTACCCCAATGCACAATCTATTGTATATACAAATGAGGTCACACATAACAGAATGCATCTACAGATAAAAAATTTTGCAGAAAAAAAAACTGTGGAAACTCAGCAGGAAAAAGGACAGTAAAAACACTTACTTTTTCTATTGCGTTTTTCATTTTTGCTTCCCCAATATGAGTATATGGGGAAAAAACACAGCATGCCCACAGGTAAAATAAATATGCTGTGGTTTTCAAAAATGTGTGTGTCTTTGAAAGCGCTCCATTTCCATCATCGCATGGATGAGATTAAGACTGCATGCACCATAACGTGTGCATCTATGGGTCCATGGGAAAATGGCATGGACAGAGCATGGATGAAAACTTACTCTCCATGGGCCTATTTCATATTGTAAACCAGGGTTTCAACATAGATTAGTATTAGGACCTGTTTTGCCCCAGACTCATAGCCTATTACACGGACACATGATAATACATGGGTGCGTTTATGGGGCCATAACAAAATAATGGCTTAGTGTGCGAGCTGTTAAAGCACATAGCTGCGTGTATATAACCTTAAAGGGGTTATCCAGCTCTAAACATTGATGGCGTTTCTTTAGGATAGGCCATCAATATTAGATCTTTGAGGATCAGACACCCAGGACCGCCACAAGTCACTGGTACTGAGACAGCACAGTTCGGTTTACATACCGTGAGCCACGTTGCTCACTTGCCATAAAAAAATGTAGCGGCAAGTGTAGGTATTGTAGTGCTGCCACATGGGATTTCAATGGAGCAACGTTGCAGTACCTACACATGCCATTACAGTTTGTATGGCAGATGAGAAGCAAACCATGCTGACTCGGTATCGGTGACCTGGGGTGTTGGACTCCCGTGGATCTAATATTGATGTCCTATCCTAAGGATAGGTCATCAAAGTTATAAACAGGATAATCCCTCTAAGGAAATCTCTTTCACTTTGCATAGACTGTAAAATACAGCATTTTTTTTTCTTCTGTGTTTCAGCAGCGTTGGTGAATCTAGGGTGTTCACATACTACTAAATACTGCCCCTGTCAGAGCCAGTCAGTTATTTTACAGATGTGTGTTAAGTGTGGTGCTTTCGGGTGTGTGTATATATACCATTAAGACAGCTGACTGTATGTTCAGGATGGATGCATGTAGATACACACATAACTGGGAAAGCTGCTCCTTAAAATGGAGCTATATATTGTTTTCTCAGCATAAGTCATTCTTTGTGTGATACTTAGTTGTTATATTTATAATAGTTTAGCTTTTTTTCAATATCATAATATCACAATATTTGATATTTATACTAGCTGCCCCTATTGTTGGTGCTTAGTATTGCGGACAATTCACCTGGCATTATTCTCTCTTCCTGTTTTTAGTCTCTGTTCCCCCACCAGTAGGTATTTATTGCTGATCCTAAGGGTTAGACAGACAAACCTTATTTCTGGACAACCTCTTTTAGGTTAAGTTCACATGGGTTTTTTTGGTCCAGAACCTGAGGCGGAGGCCGCCTCAGGTTCATGACCAAAATACAGGTTGCTGTGACCGGCATCCAGTTGTGCACTCCACTCTGGATTAGGCCCAAGTGAAGGGGCCTAGTTGGGAGGGAGTGTCTTCAGGCGGATGTCTCAAGGCGAATCCGCCTGAAAGAATGAGCATGTCACTTCTTTTATCTGGGAAGTGGAACAAACGGCTCCCGAAAAAAGAACTGACCGGCTCCCATTGATTTCAGGGGGAGACGTCTTTTTGGTCAGGATTTTGGGGCGGATACGGAGCATATGTAGGCACTTCCCTGTTGACTGTCATGAATCCATACTTGGGGATGGTAGAAACCCGATTTCTCAGAACGTGTTATATATATAGGACACCATCACCAAGAGTCCACAAGTCAGCATTGGAGTCTGTAGGCTGAATGCCCTGACCTGGAGCCAGAAGTGTTATAGACTGGTACAGAAGGTAGGAAGCTCATCTTATACCATGGGCGTGGAGATGCCTCTGACAGTGCCACAGGTGTGGAGGATCCAGCATCAGGGCTGCTTTAACCATAAGGCCAACTGGGCCTTGCACTGGGCCCTATGGTTGCAGGGACTCCCTTCAGTCCTGCATTCGCTGTCCCACTGTTCCGGGCAGTGGATTCAGGTTGCCCCAACTCCGGACATGGATGAGTTGAAGATAAAGATGAAGCAGGCAGTCGCGATGTGGTGACGTCACTTACATTGTGCCTGTTGCTCCCTGCAGACTCCAGGATCAGAGAGATAATTGAACAGGGGGACAGGAAAAGCTATAAATAAATATGGAGCAGCGCTGCATCCACAGGGCCTCCCCAATCCACCGCTCGCTTCCCATGTCGGACTGCCGAGACGGTGACGCTAAGCCAGTCCAGGACAGTTTGTCCTGCACTGGCTTAGGTAAGCAAAAATGCAAAAATGGGTCAGGTGTTCCTAAGCGTTGGTGATGGGGAAGGGGGGCACTTATACAGTCTTTGCACTGAGCCCACCAATGTGTTACAATGGCGCTGTCCAGCATCACTTCTTATCCAGATCTTATCTTTTTCTCTGTACTGTTTCTTTTATCTAGTTTTGCTTTCACATGTAATTCTTGCTGTTAAAGTTCCTTCAGCCCATTCGTTGTGATTTTTATCAAGTCCTGAGCATGTTCCGATGTCTTCAATGAGGACATGTACTAACAATATACTTTGGAGATCTAGGCCTTGTACAGCAGTCAGCTAGCAGGGCTGTGAGGACACCTGAGTACTGACTAGCACAGCCATAGATCCCTCCAGTACTCAGCAGCTCCAATCCTTTTCATGGGTTATGCTGCCCTCTAGTGTCTCAGGGTCGTATCAGCGTTAGCGTCAGAGTGAGTAGAGTAGGAGCGCGTGAGTAGGCGGGGCGAGTGTCTGTTCCGGCCCCGCCTCTCTCCTTGTGACTGTGACGCTATGAGGAAGATGAGCCGCGCTTGTTGCCGGAGGGGCTGATGCAGCGCTGCCCGGAGAGTCGCATAGCTGACGCCTGACCCTTGTCGCAGCAGGATGTTTGAGAACCTGAGGGAGCGACTGCTCAGTGTGCAGCAGGACCTGACCAGCGGGTAAATCTGTGCGGTCCTGTGTGTGGCTTGGCTGTCACTGTGCGCCCGGGGCATCTCGGTGCAGGGAGGCTGATGCTTGTAGTCAGGGCTGGAGGTCACATCACTAGTTTGCGGGACTGCTCACAAGTGTTGTGTGTGCATGAGCCGGGGAAATCCTATTGTATAGTGTGCCCCTGCCTCAGCCCTGGCATCATATCCAGCATGGTCTGTGCCAGGTGCTGGCAGCTTTATGGGAAACTCCTTTAGAACCCCATCTCTTAGGCTGCACTGTGACTTTGTCTGCCATTCCCATTGTGTGACCAAAGGTTGCCATGTCGCTCTATGACGCCTTCATTGATGTTAGTGAATGATATTGGCACGACTTCAAGTCGCAAAAAAGTCAAGCAATGGTAAACTTGCAGCCATGGCACACTCAGTGGTACAATGCAGCTACAATCGCTAGCCTTAGTGAGTGACACACGTAGTAACTCAATGATCGCTGGTCCTATGATGGGAATTGTGGCCAAAGTCACCACATGACCCTAGCCAGTGTCGGAATGGAATGTATGGGGGCCAACCTCCAGGACCCCTGCAGATCAGCTGTACCAAGTCAGCGCGGCCACGGGAAATAACACTACCGTACTGCACACCCGCCATACGATGTGCACTGCCTAAACCCACAACTACACTTTATATGGCACGTGAACAGAGTGGCTCCTGGAATTGTTAACATTACCTGTAGCTGCACTGTCCTGGAAAAGCTGATGTGCAGAGGCCCTGACTGTCGGACCCTTCAATTATAATATTGATGGCCTATCCTAAGGATACATCAAAACTCAAAAGATGGATAAACCCTTTAAAGGGGCTGTCCAGGATTTGGAGCAACCCATGTGGTTTTCAGGGAGGAGTAAAGTTAAAAAAAAAGACATACTCGACTGTTCCTAATGCTCCATTATCTGTCGCAAATGTCTATTCAGTGTCATGGACACTTCACTCCCCCCACAGTGACCTTTTCACCGATCCGCCATACTGTATGGTGACCAGTGATTGCACCATTATATTGCGTATAAGTACTGTATGCGTCCAGTAATGGGAGCTAATTAATTAGTGGGGAATATTAAAAGGGTTGTCCAAGCTTAATTTTTTTGTACCTGATTTTTAGGGGGCCGACACACTGTTCCATTAGCTCTATGGAGCTGCTTCCAGCACCTGTCCTGTACACAATACAGGGCTGGAAGCAGAAGGCTCTATTAATGGAAAGCGACATGGGACCTTCACTGTAGCTCAGCTCCCACTGACTTCAATAAGGGCTGAGTTGCAGATAAGGCGCTCGGTCCCTATAAAGTGAACAGAGCTTTCTGCTTCTGGCCCCATTTTGTATAAGATAGCACCACAAGCAGCTTCTTGGTCCAGCCGTACGAGCCCTGAGGACAGGCCATAATTTATTTTTTTTTTTTAAGCCCGGACAACCCCTTCAATATTTTCCCCCAATGCCCCATGCTTTAATTCCCCTCCCCCGCTCCACAGGATTTTGGCCCTCATCACTGCCCCCACACAATATAGTGGCCCCATCACTACTTCCCATACAGTATGGCGGGCCAGTGAAGAGGCCATTATATGGCGGGGAACTTGTGAAATGGGTCAGCTGCAGTATGGGGGGGGGGGGACGACAAGTGAAGAACCCCTTCACTGCCCCCCCTCCCCGTATGAGGTCATTACTTACCTGTCTGCTCCATAGGCCTGCTCTTCCTTGTTGTAGCTGCACTGTTGTGACATTACCAGACCTCCACTGCCTAATAAGAAAGCAGTAGGGATCTGGTAGGGCACCCAAAAGGCACAGGGCCCACCAGGGGATTCACCCATACCCCAGTGGGCCAGTCTGAGCCTGGCCTTATCCATAATGCAGGAGTCTCCTAACTGCATATTTGTCAGCCAGTCATCAGTTAGGAATATAACAATGTGTCCTTTGAGAGGATTCAGTTTCACTTTCTCTTTATGTAAGTATTGATATTTACTATAAAGGTGTTTTCCAGACAAATGATATTAATAACCTGTCCTAGGTTACTATCAGGACTCCTGGGACCACCCACCTGATGACTGGTCATCAATATAATTTGCCTAGAAAACCCTTTTAGGCCAGGACCCCATGTTGTAAAAAAACACTGTTTTGTAGTACCTGCAAAGTGGTTGGGATTCTGGTTAATCCCATCCACAAATTGCAGAAAAAAATCTGCAACACAAAAGTTGTGCTTTTGAAAATCGCCAATTGTCAATTACAACTGCGGAAACGCTGACTTTTTTCATATAGTTTTAATAGGGGCAGAAATTCTGCAAAATCTTCCTTTCCTCTGAAAAACACTCCAGAAAAAAATGCAGTTAGTTTTCACTGCATTTTTCTGAAGCATTTTTTGCTGCGTGAACCCCACATTGCAGAATACCTGCTTTTTTGTTGCAGATTTTGCTGTAATCATTTGAGCCAAAGCCAAGAGGGGATTTACCAGAAGGTAGAAGAACTTCCTTTATATTTCCCATTCCTTTTCAAGTCATTCTTGTCTTTAGCTAAGAAAAAAAAAAAACTGCAGCAAAATCTGCAAAAAAAAAAGCAGCTTTTCCGCCATGTGGGTCCTTGGCCTAAGGCACTATGTAGTGAAACCTATGCTAAATATATAGGGAAATCCCTTTGCAATTCCGCAGCTAAAAAGTAATGTCGTTTCTGCAGCTCTGCTTCTCCCTCAGTTTGTGGATGAGGTGAAATGAAAATCTTATTCACTTTGTTGGTTCTGTAAAATGCAGTGTTTCTTTCCACTAGGTTTCTTCAACAGCCAAAAATGCTGTGTTTCTGTAACATGAGCCTGTAGCCTAAAGGGAGTCTGTGTCCAGAAGCCAGCCCTGCTAATAGCTTAGGTTCACTTGAGTAGATGTTGTTGTTTTTGTTATTATGTAAATGAGCTCTATGAAGCAACACTACTCCACATGGGTAATCAGCAACGTGGTATTACTAGCATACCCTGCACGCTGTGGTTTCATACAGTAACTAAATGAGTACAGTGCTCTCATCAATACTTTATAGTTTAACTCCCATTTTACTTTTTTTTTTTTTTTTTTTTTTGCTATTGGGTCAATAGAATATAAAAAAAAAATCTTTTAGAAAATTAAATATTAAATAAATATTCTAATTCCCCTTTCCTAGATCACAAAATATATATATATATATATATATATTAAACATCTGTGTCCAAAAATGGCCAAATTATAAAGATATTTATCCCCATACGGCAAACACCGTAGCGGTAAGGGTGAGTTCACACTACCATTATGTATTATCCATTGCTCTCATCCATCACATTATGAGATCAATGGACATTAAAATACAGATGCAGATGCAACCCCCTCCGTCTAGTGTCAATCTGCATTCACCCACATGTATAAAACATGACGGAATATGTCTCCATCATGTTTTTTACTTTTCTGACAAAAGAGTCCTTAAAGCGTCACCTCTTGGCATTGAGGTACACCCACCTGGCAGTACTTATATTGTCTTCCACTATGGAACGGGGCTGTACGACCACCCTCCTGACAGTACAGTGACATCGGTAGCAAAACCAACAGCAGTGAAGTCTTTGTTCAGCACAAGAACAGCTTGTAAAAGTATGTAACATATCCTGTGTTTCATGAGAGGACATGAAAGATCCCCTTAAACAGCTTGCAGTTCGTGAAGTACTTTTTGCTTCCTGACGCTAGGTTCACACCTGCGTTCAGCTGTCCGTTCTGTGGTTTCCGTCTTCTGCATGCCAGAAGACGGAAACTACAGACCGGGTCCGGCCGTGAGCGGCGGTGAGCGTTTTATGCTCTCCGCCGTGAAACCGATTTTTTAAAATTCGGACACAGAGTACTGCATGTCCGACTCTGTGTCTGGATTATAAAACCCGGTTTCGTGGCAGAGAGCATAAAACGCTCACCGCCGCTCACGGCCGGACATCTTTCTCACCCATTCAAATGAATGGGTGAGAAAGACTCCTGCAGATTTCCGTCTCCTGCTCTGTTTTATGCAGGAAACGTAAACCTGAAGTACGGACACCTGGGCGCAGATGTGAACGAGCCCGTAGCCTTTTTCTTTAGACCAGTTTTTTGTGGACAGCCTCTCAAGTGAATGAGATTTCTTCTGATGCCCTACAAACATGTATGAACCTATAGAATATTACTCATTAAACAGGAAGTACAGGTTCTTCTGGATGATAGATTAGTTTTATTAGGCATTTTATTCTCTAATGTTGTTGTAGTATGTAAATGATAAAATGTTACTTTCAGTTACACACCTTATTGTACGTGTGCTGCCGCAGTGTGTAGATGGTGTTCTTTGGCCGACTACAGTTACAGTGGTAAATGGGAAAAAAAAACCATTGATACAGTATAATATTGCCATTCTGAAAGTCCATAGTAGAGTAGAGTGCTCAGAACAGTGGATGGTTATCTGCCTCCAAACCTCACCACCAAACTCTGTCTGCTGTCCTGTGGGACCATTCACATCACATTTTAACATCCTTTTAGCAGATAATAAATGAATGCAAATGGTTGGCCATTCATTGTCATCCATTGTTGTTAAAACCGGGATGTGAATGACTCCATTCTGTTTATCTTATAAATGATAATATGTGTTCTTTTCACTTCAAAGGCATATTCCAATTCTAACAATTTATCATCTATATCCTTCATAGGTTGAAACTATGACAATGGTGGGGGCTCAATCCATTGAGACCTGTATGTCTTGTTCACCCAGGCTGGAATCGGCAGCCTAGCAAGCATACCACCGTTCCATCCAAAGTCTATGGCAGTGACCAAGATATTCAAGCACTCTCTTTCAGATTTATTTAGTGGTGGTGGGATACTGGTATGGTGCTGTTTTTTAGGGTTTGAGTCCTCTTTAATTCCAGCTTCTATGGTAGGATGTGCCCCTGTTATCTATTGGGCAGTTGGGACATAACAGCACGGACCCCTGGCTCAGTGTGATACATTTGGTGTATCTAGCTACATTACTTGGGCCATTACTTTCTAGTAGTCTTTCACAAGTGTTGGCTATATGTGAGATTCATACACCGGTGACTACATGGTTTTCACAGTACAATGCCTTCTTTTATTCTGGAGTTTGTTCCTGATCACCTGAATCTGGCCTAAACGTACATACATACATACATACATACATACATACATACATACATACATACATATATACAGATCATAAATCCTAGTTTCTTCTTTCTGGAAAAAGGCATAAAATTGTCTGCTGGTTATATCTCGCGTGATCTGTCTATCCTGTGACTTGTGTTTGGGCACAATACATTCTGTGTCGCTCACTAGGCAATGAATACTTGTCTTTGTAATCCCATTTTTGCTCTACTGAATTTTCAAAGTATTTGATCTGCCACATTAACAGACGTCCCTTTGTTTAATCTAGCTTCGCTCAAAGCATATTCTCAGGTATTTACGTACCTTTCTAATAAATCTGCTACATTTACATTTTAGACTAGATTCACACTTGGGCTGATCTCTCTGTCGTTGAGAGACAAATGGAGAGCCCGTCCTATAAAACAGCAGTTACCTGCAGCGCTCCATAAGTCTGCGCTCATTAAAGATGTCCAAGATGACATATTGATGGGCTGTCCTTAGGTTAGTGGGGGTCCTGAACCTCTACGGATCAGCTGAAATCTGCACCTTATGCAGACGGCTCCATACACTGTGTAGTACTGTGCTATTGCCGCACGCATGGCTGTTCTCATTATTCTGTGCTGAAGGACATTTCCGTTCATGTAGCTGTTGGTTCTGAGGTAACAGCTTAACAATGATGAAAGAGGGAACATCTGCTGACGCTTCTATATGAGGACATTTCTGTAAAGGCAATTTCAGAATTTGGTGACCATGGCTGCTCTAATATCTACACTAGCGCTTTCTTTCCAGTCAGAAATCACTGTGGAAAATGTTCTCACAGGCTGGCGGCAGAGCAAATATTGGCTGTCTGGGTCAAGTATTTCCTTGAGCATTTTTTTTTTATTGACTCTTATATTCTCTTTCTTCTGTTTACCCAAGTAAGTGGGACTGGGTGCTTTACGTATAATGTTATCAGATGTGTGCCAACTAGAAATTTAGACTTTAAGTATCTGCACCTTTATTCTACTTTATGAAGCCATGTCTCTTATTACAGAGGTTGTCAAGGAACTCAAGTATTTTGGATACTGCTGACTTATCGACAGGATAGGTCACCAGTATGGAAGATGAAGTGACATGTCCATCAGCATCCACCTTTGAAGCGCACTGCACGTACACTAGTTTCCTGGATATCCAGGACTTGCACAAGTCCAGATAAAAGTGGTCCCTTCATCTGTTGCCATTTTTTGTGATGAGGAAGAGGCCTTTGTTTGAGATAGAAGAGGGGCATGGCTTCACTTAGTGTAAAGAGGCACAGAACTTCTAACAAGTGTACATTGGTGTGGTGTGCTGATTTGTCTATGTTAAATGACAGATTTGTAACATTAAATTGAAAGCAATCTAAACATATAGTGTACACACGTTTTGTGTTCACTAGTGATGTATGTGTAAGTATACTGTAGGGTCTAAAATGAAATAAAAAAAATAAAAAATCTACTGGAAAGCGGTAAACATTTATAGGTATCGCAATACTTCTCAAGCATATATCTTCTTGTAAGAATTGTGTGAGTCAGTAATTTTGTTGTCTCAATTGCAGGTTGAAAAGTCTGGGTGACAAGTCAAGAGACGTGAAGATCAAAAAACAACACAGGTACAAACAACAAAAAATAAAGCTTAAAGAGGCTCTATCCTTGTCAAAAGTCATTTGTAACTAATCACATCCTTGTATAGCCTTTAGAAAGGCTATTCCACACCTACCTTTTGTATGTAAATTGCCTCAGTAGTGTTTGAATAAGTCTGTTTTTATTCATATGTTAATTAGCTTCTCAGTGCACAGGAAGTTGTCAGCCAGCTCTCCTCTCTATGCTGTGTATGAGCGCAGGGAGGAGGAGTCAGCAGCAGCCTGTGCTGTATATACAGCAGAGACTACCGTGGTGCACGGAATGGCTAATTAGTATATGAAGAAAAACGGACTTATTATGTTGCATACACCGCAACACAAGAAAAATAAAAAAAAGAAAAACGGACTTATTCAAAATCTACTGAGGCAGCTTACATACAAAAGGTAGGTGTGGAATAGCATTTCTAAAGGCTATGCAAGGATGTGATTAGTTAAAAATGACTTTTTCCAATGATAGAGCCCCTTCAACTCTTCAGATTACCCCTCCCCATCCTTAGTAGAACTCATTTGCCGCTATAGGTGCAGACATGCCTGTTGGGAACATTTTTCTTACTGGTGGTTTAGTTTTACATACTTAATAAACAATCATTCTGCCCTCCCTGTAGTAAAATGTTTTCTTCATACACAGACTTAGACCCAGTGTTTTATATGCCGCAGCCAAACTGATGAGGCATAATAAAAGAGAGGGGGAAGACAACTGTTGTCTTCTCCTAGTACATCCTGTATGAAGAATGGCCAAACAAATAAGATTTATGTTGAATAAACTGACAGTTTTCAGCGCCGATGGACGTTGATGTGTTATGTGTTTCCTGGGTATTAATATGTGATCATGGGGGCCGGTCCCTGCATTGATCAACTGTATGGGGCCACAGGAAGACAGAAGCAATTGGCTCCAATGCAGCTCAGCTCCCACTGAAGTTAATACAGGGTACAGAGCCAACTGCTTGTGGCTCCATGCTGTATATAGTATGGGCAACAGAAGCTGCCATGTAGAGCTGATCTGTCTGTGGGCCAGCTGTCATTCCCCCTCCCTCCCCCCAATCAGATATTTATGGTGCTTCATAAAGACAAACCTTAAAAAAAAAAAAAAAAATCCTGGTCCGCCTCTTTTGCTTTCTTTGTCCCGGAAAACCCATTTCCTCATTGAATTAAATATGCTAGCTCTGCCAATGGTGGGAAAGGAGTGTGTTGGTCAAATGAGCTGTTTGATGATTTATGACTGCTCGGACCTGTCCAGTTTACGGGTTCTACCACGAGATTACCTGCAGTTCTGGCTAATAGTAGTCACTCCCTGACAGTCCTTTACTGCTTATTGGTTTCCCTGACAGCAGATACTAGCAGGAGCCAAGACTATAGAAGGATAGCTTCTTGTTTTGCAGCGTCGTTCCAGTATGTGTTTACATGGCCTTCAGCACTCAGAGCTCCTAAAGGGAGGATAAATCAAAAGCATAGACATCATGTGCTGAAGCTGTTGGGTATAACCAAACGCTGACCACATCTATGTATGTCCTAGATGTCCTGCATAAAATTGTGGGAGAGGAAGCAATTACTGCAAAAATTAAGGTTATTTATTTTTTAACCTTCAGTGTGGCTTCACACACAGTATTGCTGTGAAAAAATTAAACTGTAGTTTTCAATGAAGTTTACTGACCTAAACACAGGAAGGGGAAGTATGTAGAAGTCCATCCTTTTTTGTTTCAGCCTTTTTTTGAAGCCACTCCTTACTTTGGCTCAGAAACCTACAAAAATTGTAGTAGCAATTTTCCCAGAAGTGCCATATATGAAACCGCTCTTACAGTAAGTTCACACAGGGTCTTTTGGTCCAGAATCTGAGGCGGAGGCCGCCTCAGGTTCTGGACCAAAATGCGGGTAGCTGCGACTGGATGCCGCTGCAGTGTCACGCACTCCGCTCCGGATTAGGCCCAAATGAATGGGACTAGTCGGGAGGGAGTGTCTTCAGGTGGTTGTCGCGAGACAAATCCACCTAAAAGAATGAGCATGTCGCTTCTTTTTCCAGGAGCTGGAACAAACTGCTCCCAGGAGAAAAGAACTGACTGGCTCCCATTGATTTCAATGGGAGCCGTCGTTTTGGTCAGGATTTTGAGACTGATACGGCCTCAAAATCCTAACCAAAAAACCCGTGTGAATTTACCCTTAGGCTGAATCTATGCAGGATGGATATGCTAATAGAATTCAGCAGCATGTTCCCCTGAAAGATACTCTAGAAAAAGGCACCTGAAATAACAAGCAGATTTAGGCTCTGGAAATGTTTCTTCATGATGCCCACATAGCTCCTAGTTATATGCCATCACATACAATTTGGGAATACCCTTTAGTCTGTAGTGCAATGACTGGCACAATTATTTCAAATTTATTTATATTATGTCTAAAGTAATAGCTTATAAAAGTTTTTTTTTTTTGTTTTAACTTCATAGGCCATCTGAACAGTTTGTCAAGTTTCCAGCTGGTTTGGAACTTCTTAGCAGGTAATGGCTTCACCAATCTCTAATCCCTTTGATGTGACTGCAAAGAAAAATACAATGGACTATAAAATCCGGATTACTGAGGGCTCATTTAGCTGAGCACTTTGAGCTGCGTTCCAAACGCTGCACACAAGAAACACGTGTGTGGCGTGGGATATTGATCTCTGTACCTGGACGCCTGTTTGGTTGTTTTCTCTATAAATGATCAACTTTTGCTGAGAAAGAGAAACCAAATAGAAGACCAGGCAGTCCTCAACACTAAATCGGAAATGCAATACTTCCGCCCCTTGTTTTGTCTGTTTAGATGTTTGTTTGTAAAGCACTGAGCATTTCAAGCATTTTCAATAGCTTTTCTTTATAAGAATTTTGGTGGCTTTTTTGTGTTGTAACCATTTGTATAAACATTTTTGTTTGACAAACACTAGAGAAAATTCCATAAATAATGCAAAACAGTGTCTCTTTAATTTGTGATGGTCAAGTCTCAACATCCTTGTGGAATGTATATTTCCTTCACAATAAAATGAAGTTGCTTAGGTTGGTGGAGTTCACCCATTTTTGTTTTTTATAGTCAGTTGAATCTGAGCTGTGAGGCTCGCCCCTCTAACAGTACAGTGATATTGGTACCAAATTATCTTGCACTGGGGCACATACCTGCAAATTCTGCTTTGCATATTAGAGAACATGAAAGGTCAAAAAACTTCCAGGAAATCGTATAAAATAAAGAATTATTACCCTTACTCACCCTTGAAATTCTTCTGGCAGCTTCAGTGACAGTGCCGAACGTTATGTTACCACTCAGTCAGCATCAACATGAGGAATTTACTTATCTTGCTGCGCCAGTTTTCTAGTATACTGGTGTGTGAACTTCTCACCCTGAAAGATTTACTATAATTTGCATAAAAAAAACTGGTATGAGTTAATAATTCGTGTGCATCATCCACCAGTGCACACTTTATTAAGACTGGTGCACAATGCAAATTCCCACTAGTGAGGGCAAGACCTTGTTCACATGATGTGGTGAATAAAAGCAACGTGATGGTTGTTTTATGAAAGGCTGTTTAAAAACCCATGAATATTTATGGGTCTATACACATATTTGTTACAGCTCTTATTCTCTGTTACATGAATAAGCCCCTTCAACAGACTGATACATCTATTTTTGAGATGTTTGGTACATGAAAAAGGCGCAATTCTTTGGATGTAGTTTAAGAATAATGAAAAAAAAAAAAATTCTCAAGTAATTTGAATAAAATGTTAATAATTTAGAAAAAAAGTTGCCCATGTTAGCTGTTAACCAGAGTCCATAGGGAAGAGCTATCAATTTTAAAGTCAATCACTTTCACAGCAGCACAGAGGATACCCACGCACCCGGGACAGGGAACAACACTAAATGGTCCCTGCAACCATAACACTGCGAAAGTCTTGCTGTCGGTACTGACTGACTGCTTTTTCCTGTGTCCCAGCCTACATTATTCCCTGGCTTGCTAAGAGGGCTGGGCCAGAGAACAGATATCCTGGGTAAGCAGTTCACTTCCCTACCTGTTCTTTGGTATAATTCCATGGTCCACGGCAGCCCAAGGTCTTCTCCTCCTTCCTATGTAGGGCGAGGGAAGGATTTGCTGTTTGGCCAGATTCAGAGCCTCCCTGGGGTTTGAGATGCTCTTGCCCCAACGTTACTGATATCTCCAATATACTGGAAAAGCTGACGGTGCACTGAATTCATGACAATGTCTGCTTTTTAGTGGTATGTAATACCGCACATCTTTGAGGACATGAAAGGTCTTCTTCAAGAGCCCACTCCACTATGGCCATGGCGGCCTCTTGGTGGATGGGGCCTCGGCCTCCATCAATTAGATTTACTGTTTGGTGGAACCCATTCAAGTTCTTTTATGTTAGATGTCATAGTCAGAAAAGATCTATCCTGTTGCCCTATGGTGCTATCTGCTGTGGCCCAACCCTGATTTGACTAGTCTGTTATTCTTCCTGTTGGAGCCATCTTTTTTATGACTTTTTAAAATCTTGTATTTGGGTAAATCTGGGGTACATCAGTTTGTCAGGTTAACAATACCTGCTTCACACCCACTTACTGGATTAGGTGGTGGAAAAAGTTTCTGTACAAAAAATGTTCTTCTTCTTCTGACTTTTTGATAGCATGAGTCATAACTGTAAGGCTTGAATTTGCCCCCTGTAGTGCAGTTTAAGCAACAAGACAACTTTTCTCAATATGTTCAATAAATGAGGTCTCCTGTCAATACTTACTTATAGTGTGGCACATAACTGTCACCTGCCTTAAGAGTTATGAAGAATCTGATGTAGTGAAAGGCAATAGCCACTCTGCTCTTTATAAGGTCGTACAATAATTCTGTCTTTTATAATGGCACCATATACTGATTCCTTCTTCTTATACAGGTATGAAGATTCCTGGGCTGCACTACATAGAGGAGCCAAAGAATGTGCTAAAGCTGGAGAGGTAAAGGTTACCAGTGT
Organism: Leptodactylus fuscus; assembly: GCF_031893055.1. NCBI lineage: Eukaryota > Metazoa > Chordata > Amphibia > Anura > Leptodactylidae > Leptodactylus > Leptodactylus fuscus. The sequence goes on along the minus strand of NC_134268.1, from coordinate 95,568,561 downwards.
GTATAACCTGAAACTTATTTCTGTGGCACAGTATGTCCTCTCTTCTGATGTGTCACAAGTTCATATCGGGTGTAACTGCAGTATTGACCCCTGACATTCTGAGGTTGGTTTGCACCTTTAAATTTATATTTATTAAGTGAAAGCAATCCATATGACTTCATATGTGATGTTGTGGTCCATCTTGGACCATATTATGCTACATGGCTCCCAACCATTGCCTTCCTATTTTCTGCAAGCCGACGTCTGATTAGGTCCAAGATGGACTGAAACGTCACAGATTAAGTAACATAGATTGCTTCCATTCAATAAAGCTAATTTAAAGTGCAAAACAACCTCAGAGTGTGGGGGTCATTAATTCATCTGTAGATTGGAATGAATACCTCCCTAAACACCTATACTCCTAGAAATGCCATATTACCTTGATCTTCACTTACACTGTAAAACAGCAGTATCTAAAGCAAACAAAGAGTTTCAGTGATACAGCACAATGAGTTAGAGCATTATGGACTGTGTGTATGGTACAATTGTGGATGGGGTGTATGTCTCACCTGGTTTCCTCAGCCAGGCGGGATAATGGAAATCCAGAAGGATACATGTTTCAGCAGAATGTAGTCTGCTAAGGCTCTTTATTGAAGTTACATGAGCTGAATTTCCTGGACCAGAGGACAGGTTGGCAGTGGGATTCTTCCAGTCCACATGCGTAGTCTGTATGCAGCCTCTCCGCGGGAAAACCGTTTTTTTTGCACGGACACAAAGTCCTGCATGTCCAACTTTGCGTCTGTGCAAAAATACCGATTTCACTGCGGAGAGGCTGCATATGGATATCGACAGTCTGCCTTAAAAATCCATTCAAATGAATGGGTTTTTAAAATGACTGCCGGTACGCCGTCCCCTATTCAGTTTTTCTGGGGATTAGGACGAAAGCCTAAAGGGCGGACAGCGGCGCAAGTATGAATGCTGCATTAGTGGTCTTTCATTGATAATGTTTATCCCCATCCACAGTATGATCACAAAGAACCCTGATAGTCATGAGAACTGGGGTAAATGGAAAATCCTTTTAAGAAATGGCCTTAAAGATGAAGCAGGTTTTTTTCTTTATAGCTGTAATTTATGTTAGCTGTAGGTTTTTTTATTTTTTTATTTTTCTGTGGGGCATGAGTCATATTTCAGTAGCATCATTAAAAACAGCAGCAATTCCACCATCTTTTCAATTCGGAGTGAGCACCATTCAAAGCTCAAGAATTTTGTTACAAAGCAGAATGGTAGGGAAATAAAGTCTAAAACATAACTTTTATTTGTGATGAAAGGATAAAACTAGGTGAAATGTCTGCATGAACAGATATCAAAAAGGAGCTCCCATCCAAGGGTTAGGCACATGGGACAGTTATTTTTGCTGTAGGATGAAATTCACTCTAGGACCTCTCTCGTCAGATAATCAGTCACCTCTTTCATGTGATTATACTATCCAATAAAGTGGGCCTTGAATATGTATACACCATAGCTTAGTCAAATCTAATAATATTATGGCCCTATGATTCAAATGTCCCCCAAATAAACATTATGACGGGTGTAGTCCAATAACAGACTAGTCTACAACCCCCCGATAACAGGAGAAGGACAATCCCCATCTGTTGACTTACACATCCAAACCCCAGTAGTTGAAGCACAATGCCTCGCACTAAGGAACAAAGAGAACCCAGGAGGGTACTCCTGTCTCAATGCCTCAAAATCTCAACGCGTTTCCCCCTTAATCTATAATATATGAGGGTTCATGAGGAACAGTAATAAATGTGGGTACAAAAACAAAGGAACAGATCAATAGAAAGATACGCAGTAAAAACTGCCAATCCCTTCAGTACTTAAATAGCTGACGTCAGCACTGACAAGGCTTGGCCTTATAAAACCGAATCCATAGAGATTGCGCTGCCCCCTCTGAAGAAGACTTAAGGTGGGAGATTATCAAAAGAATGCACCCACCGGTCTCCGTACACGTCATTGGAAGGGCACAGCCGTAGTACTGGGTGTATAGACACGCTCATGGCTAGAGGAAGGGGTATGCACGATCACACCACTTATAACAAAGTGATGCGATCGCACTGTGTCTGTTCTCCATGGACCAGTCGTGCAAACATGTAGCATAAGTAAAGGTTAGAAAATCTACATGAGGAGCATGTGATATAGTGCCAAAGCCTGTACAACAGGCTAAATGGAAGGACGCTCTGATCAGAAACATTTTCTGAGGTCTCAAATGAGCCAGGATAGGGTAAATATTCATAAAGTTCTTTAGTTAGCTCTAGATAAAAATTTACATACATCTTTAACTATATAACATGTTATTTATTCTATGGATTGGTATGATTATGACGATACCACATACCGTATTTTTCGGACTATAAGACGCACCCAGGTTTTAGAGGAGAAAAATAGGGAAAAAAAAATTTCAGGCAAAAAATGGTAAAATATTTAATGTATGGGAGTTGTAGTTTTAGAACAGCTGCAAGGCCACATTGACAGGTGACCCTGCAGCTGTACGGGGATGTATAGGGCGTTTGTTTTTTTTTTGTGGGGCCAGGTGTACTTTTTAGTTATACCATTTTGGGAAATGTTTAATGCAGTTTAGCACTTTTGATTTTGACGTTCACTGTACATAAAAATATTAGTAGACCGGGCATTTTCAGACACAGGGATACCTAATGTGTATGTTTCACAGTAATGTTATACTTTTATATGTATTCTAGGGAAAGGAGGTGAACTTTTATTTTATTTTTTATTATTATTTTTTTAAGTGTTTTTTTTTTTACTATTTTATTATCCCCCGCCTAGGGGGCTTGAACCTGCAATCATTTGATTGCAAGTCCCATAGACGGCAATACAAGTGTATTGCCGTCTATGGGAGATTCTATACATTACTATCGCGGAGGGTCATAGACCAGCCGCGATAGTAATATATATCTATGACAAGCCTCGGAGCCTTCATTAGGCTCCCGGCTGTCATCGGAACAGGTCGGCTCCTGCGGCCTCGCCGTGCAGGAGCCGGCCTGCATCACTAAAGGTATGGGACCGGCCCCGGGGCTAACTGACTGCCGGGACCTGTGGAGGAGGAGCGGATTTGCAGCATGGCCGCGCTACTGCCACCGCTGGATTTCTTCAGCGACAGGAGCGTGGCAATCTGCAGGCCCCGGCAGCTAAGACAGTCTCCGGCATCTGCTGTAATAGACCGGCGGATGCCGGGGAGTGTCTTAGCTGCCGGGGCCTGCAGATTGTCACGCTCCTGCCGCTGAAGAAAACCAGCGGTGGCAGTAGCGCGGCACATTCGGACTATAAGACGCACCCTCATTTTCCTCCGAAATTTTGGGGGAAAAAAGTGCGTCTTATAGTCCGAAAAATACGGTAAGTATTGAGGCATGTTTTTCTGGCATAACTGCCCAAGAGCTATAATAATTCATTTGACATTTCATGCAAGTGTAATGAATAAATACAGTGCATCATTCTGCCACTAGATGTCATCATCTACTCCTGGAAATGCCTATACACATTGCTAGCTTTTCAAACTAAATGTGTATCTATAAGACAAATGTAATATTTTGGCTTTTTTTGGTTATTTTTTTTGTTGTAATTTTTTTAATGTTTGCAGCTAATAGACAGTGAGGTGGTTATGCTGTCTGCTCACTGGGAGAAGAAGAGAAGTGGCTTGGTGGAACTACAGGAGCAGCTACAAAACATGCCAGTATTACTCGCAGATATCGAGTCGGTCACTTCCAAACTTGGTAGGTAACCTTGTATCTCAATATTTTTTTAAAACTTGATAGTGGGATATATAGCACTTTTCAATCTGAATCAATAAAGTCTATGGGAGAGTTTTCTAGGAATGCATAGAGAGGGAATACATAAACTGTGACATCATCTATTGTCAGTTGTGGATGCAATGATGGGTCACTATGGATATTGTCTATAGACATGTTGCTTTCTATTTCTGTCTCGTGTAATGTATATGAGGCGACTGTTGCAGAAAAGAAAACCCCTACAGAATTGGAAAGTGTCAATCTTTGACTTAGTGGCCAGAATAATCATTATAGGATTTTTTATTTTTTTTTATTCTAGATTGTGAAATACATTTTTTTTAAAAATCATCAAACATAATAAAAATTTTTTGTTTTTAAGCTTTGATCACTGTAGAGCATGTCTCAATGCTCAGATGCTAGGTATTTTTGGACAGCTTATGATTGGAACGTGGAGACGAGAATGCTACATTTCAAAAGTGTTTCAGTATAAGATTAGGAAGCAGCCTGCTAAGCAATAGACATATCAGCAGCAAGACCAAGTAGGACACCTCAATGACACTAAGCCTCCTGGTAGGCCAGTGAAGGGGAACCCCCTTCCCCCTCTGCCTCCTAATCTGGAATAGGCAGAGGGTGCATATCCTTTAGGATTGCTATTTCACACATACCTTTTTGTATGTAAATTGTGGTTTTTGAATGAGCCTGTTTTTATTCATATGCTAATTAGCTTCCAGCCAGCACAGGAAGTTCCCAGCAGCACTCGTCTCTGCTATTCTTTGTGTGTGCAAGCAGGAAGTCATCAGCAGCAACCTGTGCTGTACCTATGCATAGGAAAGAATAGGCAGAGGGTGCACAATCAGACTTCTGGGATGCACCGAGAGGCTAATTAGCATATGAATAAAAACAGGCTCATTCAAAAAACCACTGAGGCGATTTACTTTCAAAAGGTAGGTGTGGAATAGCCTATCTAAAGACTATGTAAGAATGTGCTTAGTTAAAACTGACTTTTCCCAATGATAGAGCCCCTTTAAGAGCCCGGAGAGACTGCTGACGTGCCCCTAGTGAAGAAGAGAAATTCTTTGGGCTGTAACCCCTGTTGTACAATATTGCTTTATCTATGTTCTCTCAGGATATTCGCCGTATCAGAGATAGTAGAGTTGCTGCAGTCAGCTGGCTGGAATGGCACAATGTACATTTCTGTTTTCGGCTGAAGAGAAACATTTAGCATATCTTCAGTCTTGGCTCAGCCCCTTGTGTTGAAGAAAACACAGAATGATTTGTTACTTGTCTTGGTCTTTCTACATAGTCTGCTGATCTGCATGGAGCAGACCTTCTAATGTACCACTGGTACCAGTCCCTATGCTGCTTTTATATTTAATCCCATAGATTTAGTACTGTGAATTAAACCCTTTAATAGGTCATTTGTATTGCTGTAAATGTTAGCATTGATTCTTGAGCCTATTATCTGTGTCTTTTAAATAAAATTAAAAAAATTTATTTTTTTTTCCTTTTCATGTGTTTTATTTATTTATTTATTTTTTTTGTGCTGTAACAATGTTTTTGTTCACTGATCAGTTTTGCTGGAAGGAAGTTTTGAAGATGTTGAAAAACGCTTAGCAGACTTAGAGGAACTATGCGAGCAATGTGAATTTCAGCGGTTCCAGCACATGCAGTACAGACAACTAGAAAACTACAAGAAAACTAAAAGGTTGGTGTCAACATATGCATAGAATCATAGTGACAAAGGGGAAGATTTCTGAAGACTGGCATATTCCGTGTCACTCTTCATGTCCTTCTCACTGAGTACTTGCATGCCTCTTCATAAATCAGACACACCCTCCACCAGACTGCACGCCTGCATACTGAATTGTATTCCAGTGTGTAGCTGATATAGATTTCAGGGATCATTTGAGACAATAAACTGGAGGAAATGATAATAAATCTATTGGCATGTATAAAGAGATATATGTGGCTGTTTACGTGAAAAGGGCCCAGATCGTCGATACTAATTATAGAGAAAATAGTCCAAAACATATTTGGGTAAAAAAAATCACAATTTTGTTTTATGCAAAAATTTTATTTAAAAATATGTCAATTGTGCTTTCAATAAAAAATTTTTTGCTGTTTCGGACAATGTTACACCATAACCGTTACAATGATACCAAGAACTCCATATCGACAGTGTGGGCCCTTTTCACATAAACAGCCACATATGCTGCACTAAGAATTCACAATCTTTAGGGTGCTTCAGTAGGGTGGCAACCTGGATACAAGTTATAAATCTACTTCACACCATTTGTGCCATATTTAGACTTATAGTTACATCGTAGATGAGATTGGATGAAAACATCAGTCCTTCAAGTCCAACCTATAACCCTACAGTCCCCTATAGTGTTGATCCAGGGGAAGGCAAAAAAACAACAACCCATGAGGCTCATGCCAATTGTCCCATTTCAGGGGAAAAAATTCCTTCCCGATTCCAATCTAGCAGTCAGTGTAAAAACCCTGGATCACTGTCTCCATTTAGACTTATGGTTTGGATTAATTCACATCAGATATAAAGTGATCTGTACATTGCAGAGGAAATAGTGTGTATGTAGTGTAAAAAAAAAAAAAAAAATCCTCCCACTTCTTTACCTGGTCAACCGGGATTTTGTATGGAATTTTGTATGTACTTTTACCTCTACATTCATTATAGTGCAGGTGAGTGGGTTTTTTATTCTTTCGCTTGAACCTATTTTGCTCTTTATTTATTGTGGCTTGCTATTTATACACAATGTACAGCCCTTGATATAGCCTATGATAAATAAACACTATGGTTTTACAGATTATGTAGATGATAATCTAGTATAAACGTGTGTTACCATTATATTTAATTAAACCACAGGAGGTGTATATATGTATATAGTACCAGAATACTGAAAGTCATATATTATTGATCTATGATATTGTACATATAAACTGTATAGTCATGGACTGACAATATTATAGTTATAGTATCCTATTGTCTATTCAGATTATATTATAGAGTATGAGGAAGGCTAGACAGGCTAAAACTTTACACTGTTTTCTGCAATATACAGATCACTTTATATATTTGATTGGCACATAACTAAAAAAAAGATTAAAATGTGTGCACAAAACCCAATTTGCGTTAAAAAAAAAAAATTGTAATTTTTAATCCCTATAAATCTGTCCCACAGAATGTAGTTATAGTTTTTCTGTGTAGGTTGATTAGGCTGCTGTGTCTTAATGAACTTGACACATAAAATTACAGACAGCATGCAATAGAGATGTTACATATATGTTTGTCTGTGTATGGATGTGAATACTTTTGTCACGTGAACTCAATTACTTTTACCTTAGTTGACATTTACAGCCTCCGCCTGCACTATGATTGTCTGTAGACAACTTTGGCAAATCATGTCCGCCTCTAGTGCACTTGCTCCTGCAGGCAGCATGCTTTGTGCAACACAAAAAATAAAATCATTTGTCAGCAACATGTCAGAATGAGTAAACGGGGATGTTGCTGCCGGCAAACATTAAAACTGTATGGGGGCCAATTGATTGCTTTAGTGATCATTTCTCCTCATATAGTTTGCAGCACCCTGTGTAAATGACAGTGCAAACAATTGGCTTGTTTTATCATTGGCTGACACTCATCCTTCCCAGACTATTTTAGGCACAGCTTAAAAACAAATGGCACCGAGCAGGGCATAGCATAATACTGTTGGCCAGGAGGTGAATCTGTTAAAAAGAATAGCAAGACTCTCACCTTATTTGGTTGTAAACCCAGCCACAACTGCTGAAATGCTGATATTAACCAGATAGATTTGAAGTAATGATTTCCTGGAGGGACTGGAGCAGCAGATTCCAATGATCACTCAAAGGAGTCAGGAAGCATAAGGATATAGGACCAATTCCCAAGCCATTGATTGTGAAGGTAGGAAATTAACAGTTCTTGTCTATGCATATCCCATACGAGAAACAGCTTTATTTCATCCAAACACTGTGTTTCTCGGATTACTCCCCTTTATCAAGTGTAACAGAGGATAGCATGCTTATACAGTAGTTAGCCACAATAAGAAATATACACTGCTCAAATAAATAAAGGAAACACTCAAATAACACATCCTAGATCTGAATGAACGAAATATTCTCATTGAATACTTGATAACAAAATCACACAAAAATCATCAATTTGGATTTGGAGTCACCAACAGGCTGATCCAACTTTGATGTAATGTCCTTAAAACATGTCAAAATGAGGCTCAGTGTGTGGCCTCCATGTGACTGTATGACCTCCCTACAATGCCTGGGCATGTTCCTGATGAGGTTGTGGATGGTCTCCTGAGGGATCTCCTCCCTGACCTGGACTAAAGCATCTGCCAACTCCTGGACAGTCTGTGGTGCAACGTAACACACTGGAGGTGCTACTAGGAGACAGGCCAATACACCAGGGGACGTGGAGGGCAACAACCCAGCAGCAGGACCGCTACCTTCACCTTTGTGCAAGGAGAAACAGGAGGAGCACTGCCAGAGCCCTGCAAAATGACCTCCAGCAGGCCACAAATGTGCATGTGTCTGCATAAACTGTTAGAAACAGACTCCATGAGGATGGTTTTAGGGCCCGACATCCACAGATGGGGGTTGTGCTCACTGACCAACACTGCAGGACCCTTGGCATTTGCCACAGAACACCAGGATAGGCAACTTTGCTACTGGCGCCCTGTGCTCTTCACAGATGAAGGAAGGTTCACACTGAGCACATGTGACAGAGTCTGGAGATTCCATGGAGAGCAATTTGCAACTTCCTTCAGCATGACCAGTTTGGCAGTGGGTCAGTAATGGTGTGGGGTGTCGTTTCTTTGGAGGGCCGCACTGTCCTCCATGTGCTCGCCAGAGGTAGCCTGACTGCCATTAGGTACCGAGACGAGATCCTCAGACCCCTTGTGAGACCATATGCTGGTGCGGTTGGACCTGGATTCCTCCTAGTGCAGGACAATGCCAGACCTCATGTGGCTGGAGTGTGTCAGCAATTCCTGCAAGATGAAGGTATTGAAGCTATGGACTGGCCCGCCCGTTCCTCAGACCTGAATCCGATTGAGCACATCTGAGACATCATGTCTCGCTCCATCCACCAACGTCATGTTGCACCACAGACTGTCCAGGAGTTGGCAGATACTTTAGTCAAGGTCTGGGAGGAGGCGGCCACCCGCAACCTCATCAGGAACATGCCTGGTCTAAGCAACAAGCAGAAAACACTGAGGAGATATAGTCAATTGTCTTTGACAGTTGGTTCAAGATGAATTAAGCTAACTGAAGTGTTTTACCTAATACATTGCTTTAAGAGGTTGTCCAACATCTGAATGTAATTGATACCAATGATCTATCCAAAGGATAGGTCATCAGTATCAGATTGGGTGAGGTTTGACACCCTGGCCCTGTCCCCATTATATTCTTGGGCTGCTGTAAGCCACATATACGAAGTATACAGCCGAAAGAAGCCTTGTTCCTATTCAAGTGAATATAGTGTATAGATCTTCCAGTCTATCCTGTGTATAGATCATCAGTATCAATTACTTTCAGATTCTAGACAACCAATTTATGCTATAATTGTAAGTATGATCCTGGAGATGGGAATACCGCGGATCCTTTTCATAAAATCCTGTACTAAAAATCGGTCTTCTATCCCCCTTTTCTTTCATTTTGCTTCTCTCACACCCATATTCCAGTGAAAAGCAGTATGGCCTCAACTATTAACAGGGACATGGTTTTATCTTGGACACTATAAACCTTAAACCAGTGCTTCTTGGTGAGGTGCTGAAGAAACTGCTTTTAACCCACGAGTGTCATCTTTTTATGACTTTTCTAATTGTCCTGCTAGTTTAATTTCTGTTTTTTTTTTTCTTTTTTTCTTTTTTGTTTTTTTTCCGCTGAATTTTATTGTGCACCAGGCTCATTTTTTCACTAAATCTGTTTTTGAAATGTGTCATTTTAGAGGAAGTTTACAGACCCCATGGCAGTAGGATGCCAGGAGACTGTGGCTAAAGGCCTGTACACATTTCTCCCACACTCGGAAGCTGGGATGACTTAACCCTCTCGAGACCACTGAATTGAGATTCAGATTGGTATTAAACAGTGCTAGGCTTGTGTTGTGTCTGCTGTAGAATTGCAGACAGATGGCAGAAAAGACTGCTTGATTTCTTAAAGGTTGCGGACATTGACTCCAAGCATAGAAGTAATTGCTTCTAAGCAAATTCAGGTAGATTCTATTTATTCCATGACACCGTTATGACATCTAAACAGTATGACCCATATTTCTTCTGATGGCAGATGTCTGCCAGTCACCAAACATGTGCGACTGTAGGGGATGTGATGAAAATAATTTTGTATATGTTTTATCAATCTGTGCAGCTTTTCATATACTGTGTGGAGCTTTTGGTCTGTCTGCCTTCTGACACCACTAGAGGGAGAGCTTAGGCACCTATTACACAGTGCAGTAAAACAGTTTGTGGATGTGCCCCACCTCCCCACTTAAAGCTGCTGAAGGCCAGTATTTTATTATTTAACCCTGCTGTTCTGTTCGGGTCAATATGACCCAAAATCATTTTTGAGACCCTGCAGATTTTTTAAAATGTGGATTTGAAACTAGTGGTTCCTTGACTTTTCCTCATTTGTGGAGCTCTACATTTTTTTTTTTGTTTTCTTTTGTTTACTTTTTGCTACATGCTGATTGTTACACTTGTACTGTTCGGGTCAATATGACCCGATAGCATTTTATACTGTTCTACAGGTCTCTGATTATTTCTTACTGCAAAAGTTATGGTTTTTTATGTGTTCTTCATCCCCAAATGTTGGTGGTTTCACTGTTCTTATCAGTAAGCAAGTAATTATCTAGTCTGTTTGTGAGAGAGGAGACTGGTTGTCTATCATTCAAAGGGTAAAAGTTTGTGGAATTGCGAAACCGGTCGCCACATATTTAGAGCTACAATGTGTCTTGAAAGTTTTCATGACATTTCGAGAGTACTGTGGTTTGATTCTAAAACAGATAGAATGGAAAGAAGAGCTAAAGATAAACTAGCCCCTAATAGAAATGTTTGGAATGAATGGGTAGAGATTCTACCAAAATTGTATAACAGTGGTGAAAATGTAACTGTTGATGAGCAACTGGTGGCATTCCGAGGTAGGTGCCCAGTCAGACAATATATACCAAGTAAGCCAGCAAAATATGGCATCAAGATCTGGACACTTTGCGACGGCAAAAGTTCATACGCTCTAAATGTTCAAGTGTATACAGGAAAAGCCCCTGATGAAAGACCTGAAAAAAATCAGGGTATGTGTGTTGTTCTAGATTTGATTCATGGACTAAAAGGACAAAATGTCACATGTGACAACTTTTTTACATCCTATCAACTAGGCCAGATGTTGAAGAAAAAACAACTTACCATGCTGGGTACTATGAGAAAAAACAAACCTGAACTACCGCAAGGTATCCTTAGCAAGAGAGAGGTCTACAGTTCTACTTTTTATTTTTCTGGAAATACAACTGTTGTTTCTTATGTTCCGAAAAAAACCATACAGGTAATTCTCATGAGCACAATGCACCATGACAATGCCGTAAGTGATAGAGAAGACAGAAAGCCTGACATTATTTTGGATTATAATGCCACAAAGGGAGCAGTTGATACTTTAGACCAAGTAATATCAACATATACATGCAAACGCAAAACCAATCGGTGGCCAATGATTTTATTTTATAACATACTGGATGTTTCTGCATACAATGCATTTGTCTTATGGAGAGAAATCGACCCTGATTGGAACCGGAATAAGCTGCATAAAAGAAGATTATTTCTTGAGGAATTGTGAAAATCCCTGGTGAGGCCATATATTGAGAGCAGAAAAGTGACCCCCAGAAGTGAGGGAGCAGCAGCCATTGTAAAAAGTGTCCAGCATGCTCAAGAAAGAGACTCCACATCCACGGCCTCCACCAGCACAGCTACCAGCAAACAAAGGAAGAGATGGAGCTTCTGTCCATCTTCCTGTGACAATAAGACTAATCTGACATGTGCTGGATGTTCAAAATATCTGTGTAAAGGACATGGGTCTTATTATTGTGCTCAGTGTAAAAACGCATGAACATGTTCAGTTTTTTATTTTTTCTTTCTAAAATGGTTGAAGTTTTTATGATTTTTCATTTGTCGATTTATAAAATTTGTTTTCAAAAAGATAAATTTCATGTTTTAGTAATAGTAATGTAAAGCTGCTTTATTATTTGTGTGCAGAATGTCAACAATCGAAGATAATTGCAAAAAGCCCGTGTAACCTTTTTAGGAAAAAAAATAAAAAAATAAAGTTTGAATTTAAGTTTTTCTTATGTTTATGATCAAACATGTTCACATAAAGTATTTGAATGAAAAAAGTATTCAAATAAAACAATTAGAGTAGCTAAAAATCAAGAATTAATAGGTCGGGTCATATTGACCCGGGAACAGTACAAGTGTATAGCAAATGCGAACAGAACAGCAGGGTTAAAGGGGTTTTCAGGATTTTTATATTGATGGTGTTCTTAGGATGACCTTTCCTAATCAGCTTGATGGCCAGGGTGGTAGCACTGTAAAAACACAGTGTATACACAGATCTGTATCATCAACAAGAGACCTGTGACCAACTCTGCTTCCTCTTTCAACAATAGAGCCACCTTAAATGGGTGCTGTTTTATCTTCTTGCCTATCTGCAGAATGGTAGATAACAACTAATTTCTAGGGGGTCTGTCTTCTGGGACCTTGTCAGTAATGGTAATGAGGGTTTTGAGTCCCTGTGTTGTAATAAAATGGCAGTTGCATGTATATAGATGCTCTATTCACTTCTATGGGATTGCCTTAGGTAGCCCAACAATGTACTTTTCTTCGGCAGTTTCATAGAGATTAATGCTGCCTCAGTGCACATATGCGACTGCTGCACAATTCAGAGGAATTCAGGACCCCACATTCTCATGACTTGTACACCCTCTCCAATCACACACTTTATCTCCTTTCCTGTGAATAGGGAATAATGTTCATTTATGGTAGAAACCCTTTAAGACATTAGACACAATACTCTTTATTAGTACTTTATATTCTGGAAAGTAACGATTTGCGGACAACATAGATCTGTCATACAATAGTATGCATTACCCCAAGCTTTTCTTGCATTAAAAAATAAATGTATTCTTTGTATTGAATTCTGCTGTACATGGTTGCATTGTGCAAATGTAAAATATATGCAGACTTGAATTTTTTATGGGGAAAAAAAAAATGAATGTGTCTCCACTAATGGCTACCTTCAGTGTAATAAAACTTCTTCTGTGTTGAACATCCCCCAAACTGGCTTTTACCTACTAATTTTATCCTGACCTAAAAGAAGAGATTGAGATGCTTTTAATTTCTGGTAAAATTAGACTCCATTTGTCTGCTTTAAGTACAGAACACTTGAGCTTTGTGGACAGGATTAGAACTGCCACAATAGTCTGCAGAGAGGCAGGAAGTGAGATAATTCCACTTTCTAGTACTCTTTGTCATTTCTTTGTTCTGCAAGTGAAAAATGCCAGATAATCCCTAAAGCATTTTTTTTTATATTCATCTATAGATGCCTTTCTTTGCCTGTTGCTCTGGCTTTTAATACAGTTTCCTTAATTACAACACTACATTTAATATTTTAGTACTGATAAATGTATAAATATATTTTTAGTTGGGAAGGGTAAGGGTTGTTAGCATTCTGCCTTGGACTGCGGCTCCTGAAAACCTCCCATTTCTCTGGAGGAGCTGGTTGTGCATTACTTTCTACAGTATAGTTTCCAATGCGCTCTGAAAGTCTAATACTTGGGGTGCTGAGGAACCCCTAATCTGTATGAGGTAGAATGTTTGTTTTATCCAGTGAAGATATTCATTTAAGGCTGAGGCCACACATGGCTAAAGCGAAGACTGGCTTCAAAAAGAAAAGGAACTACATTGAGTGGCCAAAAGTCATGGGAAGGTACCGGATACACTGTTAATAGAGCGGGGTCTCCCCTCCCCAGCCCTGATAACTGCAGCAAGACGACGAGGCATGGACTCCATGAGGTGTTAGAAGACTTCTAAAGGGATATTGATCCACACATTCTGCACTGCAGCTCACAGTTGGTCACGTGTAGTTGGCTCTGGGTCCATGGAGCGGACACTGGTATCCACAGCATCCTATAAATTCTCTGTGGGGGTTGAGACTAGGTGAGCGTGCAGGCCAATCGAGGGTCATGAGATCACTGGTGTGTTCATTAAGCCAGTCCCCTGCCAGCAACAAGTGATGACATGTTGCATTGTCCTGTTGGTACACAGCATCCCCATCAGGGAACTCCAACACCAGAAAGGGATGTAGATGGTCTGCCATAAGTTGCATGTATCGAGCACTGGTCATTGATCCCTGCACCCGGACAATTGGGCCCAATTGCAACCATGTGAACACGGCCCAGACCATGACGGAGCCACCTCTCACCTGGACACGTCCCTGTTGGCTTGCAGGATTCATGGCTTCATCGGGCATACACCACACTCTCACATGCCCATCATCTCTGTACAACTGGAACCATGATTCATCAGACCATGCCACCACTGGCCAGTGACGATGGTCGCGGGCCCTTGCTAGTCTTTGAGCTCTCAGCAAAGGGACATGGGTCAGGCGTTGACTGTTGAAGTCTATGCAGTGCAGTTCTAAGCATACAGTACTGGTGGAAATGGGGTCCTGGCACCCCACATCCAAATCGGTGGCGATTTCACCCACAGTAGACCGTCGAGAGCCCTGTACGACTTGCGGAGGTGACGTAACATCCATTCATCGAACACTCATGGTGGACCAGTGCGCAGGTTTATGCAGCTCCCAACTTTTGTCTCTGCGATATTGCAGGTCTACCTGAGACACTGTTGCCCTTGGAAACCCAAATTCCTGGGTAATCTCCAAAATGCTATGCGTCTTGCACCGATTATCATCCTAAGTTCAAAGTCACTTAACTCGTAACGTGCTGCCATGTTCACGAGACACCTGTCTGCATCAGACTGCTCAGATATCCTGGCGACACTAGCGCCATAGGCTATATCGTGTCACACTGAGCGTCATATCTGACACAACTGGCAGTGGGACATGCCTTCCCGAGACTTTTGGCCGCTGAGTGTATTAAGAAAGCACTTATACTGTGTTTCTCCTGTCTACCAGATCCACTTTTGGTTTTAGCTTAAAAATAAATATATATTTATTTATTTATTTTCCCCTCATCGTAAAAGAGTGCAAAGACGGGAGTAGGGAGGTCCAGGCTTTGTTGTAGACTGTCCTCTAAATCTCCGTATACATCAGCAACCAGTGGCGTAACTAGGAATGGCGGGGCCCCGTGGCGAACTTTTGACATGGGGCCCCCCTGACACCGAAGATCTTGACCGAGCCCCTCCTACGCATTCCTGCGCGCTCTATTATGACCAATAATGGCCCCTGCACACAGTATTATGTCCCATAGTGGTCCCTGCACACAGTATTATGTCCCTTAGAGGCCCCTGCACACAGTATTATGTCCCATAGTGGTCCCTGCACACAGTATTATGTCCCATAGTGGCCCCTGCACACAGTATTATGTCCCTTAGTGGCCACTGCACACAGTATTATGTCCCTTAGTGGCCCCTACAGGACTAAATACTGTCATGTCACCGCTGACCGCTATACCAGGACAAATTGTGGATAAAAAATCTGGTCATGTGCATTACAATTTAGTAACTCCATGTGCCTCATATTAATAGCAGTTAACCCCATCATCTCCCTCACATTAACCCCTGTCTGCCTCACCATAAGAGTTACTGATATGTGAGAGACATGGAGGTAATAATAAAATATCTTCATTACGATTACCCCCATATGTCTCACATATCAGTAACTCTTATGGTGAGGCACACAGGGGTTAATTTGAGGGACATGATGGGGTTAACTGCTATTAATATGAGGCACATGGAGTTACTAAAACACAAGTAATCCCCCCAAATGCCTGATAGTAATAAGTAACCCCAGTACGTACCTGTGTAGCTTCAGTTTCATTTTCCTGGAGCAGCTTCTTCCTCCAGTGCAGGACGGCAGGGATCAGCCCCGCCTCCTCCTCTCATTGGTTGGCAGAGGACAGCAGAGAAAGGGAGGGGGGAGAGAGGGAGAGCGTCCTGAAGCGCTGACAGGAGCCAGACCTGCAGCTCCTGTTTCTCAGCCGTTGCTGCAGCTTCGGGGCCCCCTGTTGGTGGAAAGTATTCCACCAACAGGGGGCCCCGATCATTATACTCGGGGGTCCGAAAAGACCTCCGAGAATAATGATAGCAGCGGTAGCAGCTGTCACCGGGCCCCTAATGTCCCGGGCCCTGTGGCAGCTGCTACCGCTGCTATGGTGGTAGTTACGCCACTGTCAGCAACGACTCCATCACAGATCTCCAGGGTGGACATCTGAGACTAAATTAATCTGCCAGCAGGGAGACAAAACCATTTGCCACTCACCACCTCTCAACTCATGTCACTGAGTCAGCGGTGTGTCAAAATGGCAATGAGTCATGTGGCTTCCAACGGGGAGTATATCTTGGATGATGAGCAGGAGGAATTGGACACCAGCTTCCACTGCATTTGGCTCAACTGCAAACGATTATGAGTAAATGGGTCAGAAAATTTGCACCTGGTATCCAAGAGAAGGAAGCTGCCATTATGTTGGAAACTCTGCACAGTATACAAACTGATGTTGTGGCCCATGGTGATAGTCTGGGTGAAGCAGAGCAGCGGATTTCATCCCTTGAAGACAATGTGGCGACAGCACAAACTAATATCAGAGAGCTGTTGGTGGACAATACTAAGATGGCCTATAAAGTTGATCTAGAAATCCACTCCCAGGGCAACAATCTGAGCTTGGTGGGGCTATCTGAGTCCCTACCAGCGAGTGCCCTATACCATATATGTTCTGTACAGCTGCTGATTGTGCTAGGCCTAGAACCACACAGAGTGGAGAGTTGGTCATTGCCTAGTCCCAGGATGGTCGCATCACAGAAAGGATTCAAAATGTATTTAAACTAGAATATTACAGAATGTATTTATGGCACAAATACTGGCAGACGATCAAAAATTGTTAAAGTTTGGTTGGGCTTTGACCCCTTCTTTCCACTCTAAGGCTGAGTTCACACGGAGTTATTTGATCAGGAAACTGACTCAAATTCCTCCTCCTAAAAACGCCTCACCATAGAACTGTACGGGGAGGTGTTTTTTGGAGGAGGAATTTGAGTCGGTTTCCTAACCAAAAAACTGTGTGAACTCAGCTTAATCGTATGTCATACAAATGCTGATATTTTGCAATGCATTAGTGATGAGACTTCCTGGGATTCATGATCCTTAGGGGGGTCTAATAAATACAAAATAACAAAATAAATAAAAAGTAGAAATTCAAATCACCCCCACCCCTTTCCATAGAATTCATATAAAATTTAAATAAATACTATGAAACATATACACATTTAGTCATCCTCGTGTCTGAAAACACCCTGGCTGCAAAATATATATAAAATTGCTGAACTGCCCATTCTTTGTTGTTTCGACTTTGGAAAAAAAATTAAATAAAAAGTGATCAAAGCAATATACATTCCCCAAAATGGTATAACTAAAATTTACACGCAAGAAAATGGCCCTGCAAAAAAAAAAAAAAGACACCCTATGCTACCCCACACACGGAAATAGAAAAAGGGTGCCAGAATATGGCGCCATTTTTTTTTTTTTTGCAAAGTTTGGAATAATTTTTTGGAAAATTTGGAATAATTAAAATTTTCAGGCAAAAAATGGTAAAATATTTAATGTATGGGAGTTGTAGTTTTGGAACAGCTGCAAGGCCACATTGCCAGGTGACCCTGCAGCTGTACGGGGATGTATTAGGGCGTTTTGTTTTTGTTTTTTTTGTGGGGCCAGGTGTATTTTTTAGTTATACCATTTTAGGAAATGTTTATTGCTTAGATCACCTTTTATTTAAATCAGAGGCAAAACGGTGAGAAAAACCCGGCGGTTTAGCACAGTAATGTTATACTTTTATATGTATTCTAGGGAAAGGAGGTGAACTTTTATTTATTTTATTTTTTACTATATTTTTTTAAGTGGTTTTTTTTTTTTTTTTTTTTTACTATTTTATTATCCCCCGCCTAGGGGGCTTGAACCTGCAATCATTTGATTGCAAGTTCCATAGACGGCAATACAAGTGTATTGCCGTCTATGGGAGATTCTATACATTACTATCGCGGAGTGTCATAGACCAGCCGCGATAGTAATATATATCTATGACAGGCCTGGGAGCCTTCATTAGGCTCCCAGCTGTCATCGGAACAGGTCGGCTCTTGCGGCCTCGCCGTGCAGGAGCCGGCCTGCATCACTAAAGGTATGGGGCCGGTGGGGACTGGCCCCGGGGCTAACTAACTGCCGGGACCTGCGGAGGAGGAGCGGATTTGCAGCATGGCCGCGCTACTGCCACCGCTGGTTTTCTTCAGCGGCAGGAGCGTGGCAATCTGCAGGCCCGGCAGCTAAGACAGTCCCCGGCATCTGCTGTAATAGACCGGCGGATGCCGGGGACTGTCTTAGCTGCCGGGGCCTGCCGATTGTCACGCTCCTGCCGCTGCAGAAAACCAGCGGTGGCAGTAGCGCGGCCATGCTGTAAATCCGCTCCTCCCCCCCACATTCGGACTATAAGACGCACCCTCATTTTCCTCCGAAATTTGGGGGGGAAAAAAGTGCGTCTTATAGTCCGAAAAATACAGTAATAATTGTTAAGGGGATAAGGTAAAGTAAAACTATGTAATCTTGATATCCCCGGAATCGTACCGAAACCTAGAGTACAGGAGACATGTAATTTTGGATGCACAGTGAACGTCATAAAAATGTAGCCCGTAAGAAAGTCGCACAAATGCACTTTTTCTCATTTCCCAATTCTGATATATAATTTACAGAATGTTTAGGTTTAGTATCCCGAATCAACCTGACAGGTTCTCTTTAGGGTGCATGCACACTGAGTAACGCCGGGCGTGTATGAGAGCCATACACGCCGGCATTACAGCAGACTGCCGAACACTTCCCATTCACTTCAATGGGAGCGCTCGTAACAGCGGCGTTTACGAGCGCTCCCATTGAAGTGAATGGGAAGTGTTCGGCAGCCCTGCTGTAACGCCGGCGTGTACGGCTCTCATACACGCCCGGCGTTACGTAGTGTGCATGCACCCTTAAACAGATGTATTTTGAGTAGTATAATACACTGATTTTAGATTTTCCTGTTTCCTTTTTTTTTTTGTTTTGTTTTTTCTTCACCAGGAACAGTGCCTGTTAGGGCTAGTTCACACGTGAACTGCCCGCGCGGGTTTTGACACAGAGAGAGACGCGGCGATCGCGGTCGCGGCTTTCACCTCCGCTGTTGGCTCAAATGAATGAGCCAACATGGAGGGTGCTGCAGCCGGGTGGAAGCCGTGCGGCGCAGCCCGCGCGGCTTCCGCCTGAAGAAAGAGCATGTCGCTTCTTTTCTCCGCTAGCAGCAGCCCGCCGCTAGCGGAGAAAAGAAACCCGGCGGTCTCCATAGACCACCATTATAAGGGGAGGTTTTGGACACGAAATCCGCTGTCAAAAACCTCCCCTTATACTCACGTGTGAACTAGCCCTTAGTTTGTTGTCTGGCAGCGAAGATCACCCACATAGAAGAATTGTGACATCAGGTTCACCCTAGTGCTATCGTCTTCATTGTTTGGGTCTGCCAGTGAAAACGAATGACAGAGTGCCAGACATTGGCGGCCCCCCTTGACTATAATGGGGTCCTCCGGATGTCTGCCATTTTAAAACTGATAGCAGAGGAGAAAAAAGTCCTACATACAGGACTCTTCTCTTCAACAATTTTAGGCACTTTCTATTAATCTGTGTACAATTGAGATTCGGGTTCCGGATGTGAACCTAGCCTTACAAGATTTCATGTTTTTATTTTGTCAGGTCCAGTTTGTCAATGGAGTCTTTGTCCTTGTATGGAATGTACATCCTGTCTGTCTTGAATAGTCCTAAATGTGTATGTATGTGGATATTGTGACCTGCGATTGTAAGATGGTTTTTGTGTTCTCTTACAGGAAAGAGCTGGAAAATGTAAAAGGTAAAGGATTTTCTATTCTTATATCTTAATTCTGAAGTCCATATTTGTGAATGGATGCTAGCTATGTTCTTGTTGCAAATACACAGAATACAAAATGTCTTGTTTTTAGTTTTTTCTGGCAAAAGTTTCTCAGACTGGAGGTACACTAAGGTTTTTTTTTTTTTTTTTTTTCTTTAAGGTTACCTAAGTTTTATTAAAAAGTTGAAATCTCTACACTGACAAGCAAAAGGGTAGCAATATTTTAAATTTTTGACTTTCAGGCTCCATATCTCACCATCCACTACATCTTCGAATGTGAGACTACCATCAATCTATAGATAATCATCTTGGCTATCTCATACATAAATTTGACTTGTAACTATTTAGCATATGATTAGTTATGCAGATTCTTCTCATGTAACTGTATTGTTACTGTTCTGCTTCTAAAAATCTAAATTTTAATTTTTATTATTTTGTTAGTGTTTTGTAAATCCACCTTTTGGCTTTCAGTGTTGCCGTAATCCCTTTAAGGTATGTTCTCTCAATCAGATTGAAGCATGTCTTGACCGAAATCTGATTCCAGGTTTCTTCTACACATTCCCAATATTGGTGCATACTGGTGGACTCATTTGGGTATGAAACAGCTTTTTCTTTAACTCTACCCAAAAGTATTTGATTGGGTTGAGGTCTGGGGACTGTTTTAAATGTAGATTGTGAGCCCCATATAGGGATCACAATGTACTTTTTATTTTTTTCCTATCAGTATGTCTTTGTAGAATGGGAGGAAATCCACACAAACATGGGGAGAACATACAAACTCCTTGCAGATGTTGTTCCTGGCGGGATACGAACCCCGGACTCCAGTGCTGCAAGGCTGCAGTGCTAACTACTGAGCAACCGTGTTGCCCCTTCACCTCTACTTCATTGTCATTGAACCATTTCTTTGCTAATCTCAACCTATACCTCAGGTCGTTGTCCTGCTGGAACACTGTTGTCCTTTTCATACTCACAGTACTGTATGAATTAACTCATCTTTTAGGATAATCGCATATGACTCAGCATTGAGACCACTGGTCAGGTATCCGACACCTTTGACTATGAAACAACCCCATATCATCAGGTTTCCTCCACCAAACTAGACAGTTCCTTCAATTTCTCAATCAGTTAGCCCCCTTTCCTCTTGTTTATTCCAGACCTATTTACACCCATCATAGTACAGTCTATTGACTTTCGTCTCATCACTCTAAATTGCCTGTTTCCAATATTTTACCGTCTACTTTTCGTACTTTTTTCGTAAACCCAATCTGATACTTCTTATGACTGTATTAAAGTTGAGGCTTCTTCACTTATTTCGGGCCACCAGACTTGTGTAACACGTGTCATACAGTGCTTGTATGGACGTTTGTGATCTCACTATTATGAAGCATACAAGCCAACTCCAGTGCTGTGTTTATTGTGCCAGAACTAATAGACCTTGTGAGGAGCCAACTTGTTGACGCCAATATTTTGCCTAGACATCCATCTCTTCGCTTTTCAATGGATGGATGGACTTTATTACTGTCATGGCACTCACATAATGCAGTGTGGCAATTTTCTTGGCTCAGAGGCCGCTATCAATGCGCTGAATGAGGCTGTTTCTCTTTTTTTCGGGAAATCTTCTTCATGGCTGATCCTAGATTTAAACCAGTGTCCTTTCGTTTGAGGATCAACCTAATAACACACTGAGCTATTAGGGAATGTCAGAACGGGTTGTAATTTATAGGGTACAAAAAAATTTCACCAACAAGAGCAAAACTATAACAATGCAGTTACATGACAATCTGTATAACTAATATGCTAAATAGCCAAGATGATTGTCTATAAAATGATGGTAGTCTCACATTCAAATCTGTAGTGGATGGTGAGATATGGAGCCTGAAAGTCAAAAGTTCAAAACATTCTTACCCTTTTGCTGATCACTTTACTTGGTGTCCTTTTAGTTTTTCTGCTGCTATTGTGTCCAATTTGGCCAAAACACTTTGTATACTCAAAAAAATAAAGGGAACACTTAAGGAACACAATGTAACTCCAAGCAACACTGATTGACAATCAGTTTCACATGCTGTTTTGCAAATGGAATAGACAACAGATGGAAATTATTGGCAATTATTGAGACGCACTCAATAAAGGAGTGGTTCTGCAGGTGGGGGCCACAGACCATATCTCAGGACCAATGCTTTCTGGCTGATGTTTTGGTCACTTTTGAATGTTGGTTGTGCTTTCACACTCATGGTATCATGAAACGGACTCTATAACCCACACAAGTGGCACAGGTAGTGCAGCTCATCCAGGATTTCACATCACTGCGAGCTGTGGCAAGAAAGTTTGCTGTGTCTGTCAGCGTAGTGTCCAGAGGCTGGAGACGCTACCAGGAGACAGGCCAGTACACCAGGAGATGTGGAGGGGGCCGTAGGAGGGCAACAACCCAGCAGCAGGACTGCTGCCTCCGCCTTTGTGCAAGGAGGAGCACTGCCAGAGCCCTGTAAAATTACCTCCAGCAGGCCACAAATTTGCATGTGTCTGCACAAACTATTAGAAACCGACTCCATGAGGATGGTTTTAGGGCCCGAGGTTCACAGATGCGGGTTGTGCTCACAGCCCAACAACGTGCAGAACACCAGGATTGGCAACTTCGCCACTGACGCCCTGTGTGCTTCACAGATGAATGCAGGTTCACGCTGAGCACATGTGACAGAGTCTGGAGACACTGTGGAGAGTGATCTGCTGCCTGCAACATCCTTCAGCATGACCGGTTTGGCAATGGATCAGTAGTGGTGTGGGGTAGCACTTCTTTGGAGGGCTGCACAGCCCTCCATGTGCTCGCCAGAGATAGCCTGACTGCCATTAGATACTGAGTTGAGATCCTCAGACCCTTGTGACACCATATGCTGGTGCAGTTGCCGCTGGGTTCCTCCTAATGCAGTATAATGCTAGAACTCATGTGCCTGGAGTGTCAGCAGTTAATTGCAAGATGAAGGCATTGAATCTATGGACTAGCCCACCCGTTCCCCAGACCTGAATCCGATTGAGCACATCTGGGACATCATATCTCACTCCATCCACCAACGTCACGTTGCACCACAGACTGTCAAGGAGTTGGCAGATGCTTTAGTCCAGGTCTGGGAGGAGATGCCTCAGGAGACTATCTGCAACCTCATCAGGAGCATGCCCAGGCGTTTTAGGGAGGTCATACAGGCATGTGGAGGCCATACAGGCATGTGAAGGCCACACACACTACTAAGCCTCATTTTGACATGTTTTAAAGGGGTATTCCCAAGTCGCCCAGTCACCAACTTGCGGGCTGTAAACTCTGTTCTCTTCCTGGTTTTCTCCGTAAATTGGTGAGCGGGGTTTCACTTGCTGTCTCACATGTAAGGCCAGTGGTGGGTCGCTTCTATGCTGATGGCCTTGCATGCCTGTGTGCTCCCTTATCAGCAAAATTCAATTAGCAGAGCTGATAACTGGAAAAGCAGGGAGATAAACAGCTCAGAAATACAAGCTGCTCTGAGAACTCTTCTTTTCCTCTCCTCCTGAGAGCAGGGAGCTATGTCACTTTTCCTGGGAGGAGAGATAAGATCATCCCATGGTTATTGAAACACAGTGTAAACAATGAAGTGATTAAATTAAGATAACAGCTGAACAAAGCAGTTTTACTAAGGCACTGTATTTAGGAAAAGTCTTGAATCCACATAAGCTAGCAATATAGATAGGATCCTTGAGATGGGACAACCCCCTTTAAGCTGTGTGCAATGTTGTGTTCTGCAACGGTCACTGAATGGTTAAAATCTATCAATAGTGCTACAAAAAGGCACAATGTAGCCTTGGTTTTACTAGTTGCTATATGAATTAGAAAGGAAGTCTGTATTGCAGCCATGACTTGTTATTGAGTACTGTTCCTTGCTGATTTCTTTGACAAGCGTATAGAGAAGAATTCCAGGATGTAAGCAAATGTTACCTGCAGTTCTTTGTGTATTGTATGTTTAATTGGTAATGCTTTTAGCCCACTTCTGTCTCAATGTTTAGATCCAGAGCATTCTTGATGGACCTTTTTGTTTGGGCACATTTTAAGAAGCGACTGTTCTTCTCTGTAAAACCTTCCTCTGCTGATATCTCCTTTAATTGCCTATGGTACATTAGAGCTGAGGAACTAGAGGCAATTACAGCCTAATTATGAGGAAAAGCCGGCTACCTCGAGCAGCTACAGATCTGTTCAGGTTGGTTTGTTGTCACTTGTAGTTGGATCTGCCTTTGTTTTCCTGCTGATTCTACTGGCCTATTGAAAATACATTTACTGAATTGTTCACAGTTTGCATTGGCTGTTTTTTTTTTTTTTTTTTTTTTTTTTTGTGATTTGAAAAATGGCTAATAGACGTCACAACATATGGATCTGAGTGACACAAGCCAGTGATGATTACATGCTATAAATATACCAGCATAGTATTTACTGAATGCCAAATCACGGTATAGTGTTTCGTCCACATTCAATAATTGCCAGCTTCCGTTCCATGGCTTTCTAGCTTTAGAATATACTTTATGCGAAAATAAAACCCTAAAAAAATAAATGATAAAAGCAAGAGGGAGATAAGATGCTATCCCACTGTTTGGAAGGCTAAAGCATTTGTTTTGCAGAAATGAATTTTATTTTTTTATTTTTTTTATAAATTAGTGATCATATCATTTATAACAGGTTTTGCTCTTGCACTTGAGACAAGTGGGTGGTACTTGGTAGGAGTGCAGATGGGCCACCAAATTTTGATATTATTTAACCCCTTCCTGACATCCGCCGTACTATTACGGTGGATGGCAGGTGATTAACTATGGCGGCCGCCGGGTGTTACGGGGGCCGGTGTCACGTTGCTACGACAGCTGGGAGCCTTCACATAGCAGCTGTGAAGGCTCTCCGGTCTGTCATTCTATTTCTTCTATGGTGGCTGTTAACACTTGAGGCCGCCCGGGCACAAACTAAGTTCGTTACTCCGCTCCTAAAACTTGTTCATTAACGTTGTCGTACCTCTGATGAAGCTGTCTGTTTAGGCAGACAGCAGAAACGCTTTAGGAACAATTTATTGTGTGCATGGGTTCCTGAATTGAAATTATAGTTGACCCAAGTTAGCTTCCTACCCCCAGTGTACAATCACCCACTTAAAGAAGGACTTACGACTCTGTATGCATGGGTTCCAGATTTTGCATCATATCAGATAGCCCTAGCAAGTGTCCTATCTTTAGGGTAGAATCATATTCTGGATAGGTGTGTATGAATGGGAGACTATGAGGGAGAAGTAGCCATATATCCCTTCACTGAATGTAGTGAGAGAGTCTTTTACACGACTATTAGCTATCAGGCTATTTTTTGTTGGGGGTCAGCGAGCAAATTTTCTAACAGCTGGTCTGACTACGGACTACTCCCTAAGGGTGCATTCACACGATGTAACGTGCAGCGTAATCTGGCACGTATACGGCGTGTCAGAGTTTGCGTGCCGTAAAAGCTCCCATTCATTTCAATGGGAGTTAGGGACTCTCTCACTACATTCGCTTTTACGGCGCGCAAACTCTGACACACTGTATACGTGCCAGATCACGCTGCACGTTACATTGTGTGAATGCACCCTAACTTTGATAGAGATTGGTAAGGAATTAGGTGGGTCAACTTTTTTCTGTTCGTTAGTTGGGATATGGATATATGAATATGCCAGATATCCTCAGGTAGACCCATCCCATATTGGTACTGTGATTTGATTTTAATTCATACATTGAAAAACTTTTTAGAATCAACAATAAAAGTTAGTGTACAGAAATCCCACAAAATATCTTCACTTTGTTTCTCAACCTTAAGGTGTGCTTTAATAAATGTTGGTGTATTGTACTCCAGCAACCTTCATGTTTATTGATTTTAGTTTATTTGTTTGGCTAAGGCATGGTTCACATCTGCACACATTAAAAAAGCGGTTACCTAAGGAAACCCATAGACCAGGGGTGCTCACACTTTGTCAGCGTGTGAGCTACTGTATTACATGACCAAGTTGAAAGATCTACTACCCACTTCTTGTGGGCGGGGCCGGACGGACCTGTGGGCGGGATGGGCATTCTGTGGGCGGGGACTGGCATGTGGGCGGGGCCTTGCGGAGCGTGAGAGCAGGAGACAGCGGAGTTCTGTGGCTGCCCAGGGATTCCCGATGTCTGCTTCTTCACAGCGCAGGCTGAGAGTTATCTCTGGACACTGGCAGGCTGGGGCTGCGGCAGCCCCACCTGCCAGTGTCCGTAGATGACTCTCAGCCTGCGCTGTGAAGAAGCAGCGCTGCGGCCCCCTCCATCCCTAAGAGCGGCCTGCAAGTGTCGGGAGTGCCTGTTCACAGCGCAGGCTGAGAGTCGACTCTCAGCATGCACTGTGAACAAGCAGACACCGGGGATCCCTGGCTGCATCCCGCGATCGACCCATACGTCCATTGCGATCTACTGGTAGATCGCAATCGATGTATTGGGCACCCCTGCCATAGACTATAATGAGGTCTGTGTGGCGTCTGCTTCTGCATGAAACATGCAGAGATAAAAAACGCAGATGTGAGCCGGTCCTTACTTATATAGCACCATCATATTCCATAGTACAATACAGATATTGATAATCACGGTCCCATATAGGTCTCACAATCTATATTCCTATCAGTATGTCTTTGTAGTATGGAAACCAGAGTACCCAGAGATAAACTACGCAAACATGGGGAGAACATGAAAACTCTTTGCATATGCTGCCCTTGGTCGTGTTTGAACCTACAGTCATGGCCAAAAGTTTTGAGAATGACACAAATCTTATATTTTCACATGATCTGCTGCCCTCTGTTTTTTATATGTGTTTGTCAGATGTTTTTATCACATACAGAAATATAATTGCAATCATATTATGAGTAATAAAAGCTTATATTGACAGTTAGAATGAGTTAATGCAGCAAGTCAATATTTGCAGTGTTGACCCTTCTTCTTCAGGACCTCTGTAATTCTCCCTGGCATGCTCTCAATCAACTTCTGGACCAAATCCTGACTGATGGCAGTCCATTCTTGCACAATCAATGCTTGCATTTTGTCAGAACAGAATTAGTAGGTTTTTGTTTGTCCACCCGTCTCTTGATGATTGACCACAAGTTCTCAATGGGATTAAGATCTGGGGAGTTTCCAGGCCATGGACCCAAAATCTCTTTATGTTTTGTTCCCTGAGCCATTTAGTTATCACCTTTGCTTTATGGCAAGGTGCTCCATCATGCTGGAAAAGGCATTTTTGATCGCCAAACTGCTCTTGGACAGTTGGGAGAAGTTGATCTTGGAGGACATTCTGGTACCATTCTTTATTCATGGCTGTGTGTTTTTAGGCAAGACTGTGAGAGAGCCGATTCCCTTGGCTGAGAAGCAACCCCACACATGAATGGTTTCAGGATGCTTTACAGTTGGCATGAGACAAGACTGGTGGTAGCGCTCACCTCATCTTCTCCGAATAAGCTGTTTTCCAGATGTCCCAAACAATCGAAAAGGGGATTCATCAGAGAAAATGACTTTACCCCAGTCCTCAGCAGTCCACTCCCTGTACCTTTTGCAGAATGTCAGTCTGTCCCTGATGGGTTTTTTTCTGGAGAGAAGTGGCTTCTTCGCTGCCCTCCTTGAGACCGGGCCTTGCTCCAAGAGACTCCACCTCACAGTGCGTGCAGATGCACTCACACCTGCCTGCTGCCATTCCTGAGCAAGCTCTGCATTGCTGGTAGCCCGATCCCGCAGCTGAAACACTTTTAAGAGACGGTCATGGCGCTTGCTGGTCTTTCTTGGGCGCCCTGGAGCCTTTTTGCCAACAATGGAACCTCTCTCCTTGAAGTTCTTGATGATGCGATAGATTGTTGACTGAGGTGCAATCTTTCTAGCTGCGATACTCTTCCCTGTTAGGCCATTTTTGTGCAGTGCAATGATGACTGCATGTGTTTCTTTAGAGGTAACCATGGTTAACAGAAGAGAAACAATGATGCCAAGCACCAGCCTCCTATTAAAGTGTCCAGTGGTGTCATTCTTACTTAATCATGACAGATTGATCTCCAGCCCTGTCCTCATCAACACCCACACCTGTGTTAATGGAACAATCACTGAAACGATGTTAACTGGTCCTTTTAAGGCAGGGCTGCAATGATGTTGAAATGTGTTTTGGGGGATAAAGTTCATTTTCTAGGCAAATATTGACTTTGCAAGTAATTGCTGTTAAGCTGATCACTCTTTATAACATTCTGGAGTACATGCAAATTGCCATTAGGAAAAGTGAAGCAGTAGACTTTGTAAAAATTACTATTTGTATCATTCTCAAAACTTTTGGCCATGATTGTAGAACCCCGGGGTTGAAAATAGCAATATAAACTTATATTGCCCATGTTGGTAATAGCATATAAAACTCCAGCCTTAATAAATTTTCCACAAGCGGTCTTGTTACATTCCTTTAGAGAATAAAGTGATTCTTTCATACATATTTCAGATTAATTTAAAATATGAGATAAATAGGATCAAAGGAAAGTTGGAGATTAAAGGAGGAAGTGCCTTGATATTATTTATTTTTTTTTTTTTGTATATTTGTTTTGTGCTTCTTTGAAGAAGTTTTGTGGACTTAAAGGGCTAGTTCACACAGGGCAAAATGGTCAGGATTTTGATGCGGAATCTGCATCAAAATACTGCCTCCTCCCATTGAAATCAATGGAAGCTGGTCATTTCCTTTTTGTGCGAGCAGTTTGTTTCTGCATGCAGAAAAAAGAAGCAGGCTGCCCTTTCTTCAAACGGATTTCACGGCTGATTCAGCCGCGGTGTCCGCCTCGCGACACCACCCTTCGGACTAGGCCCATTCATTTGGACCTAATCCGCAGCGGATAGCTGCGACGGGATGCCGGTGCACTGAATATGTTCACGCGGCACCCCGTGTGAACTAGCTCTAATATTGATGGCCTATTCTTAAGGTGTGGGAACCCCACAATATCATATTGATGATCTATCATTCCTGCAGATTAGCTGTTTGAAGATGCTTTGGCGCTCAGATGAAAGTTGTGGCCTCCTCATTGCATATCAAATAAATTCATATACTGTATACTGACTATACTTTGGTATTGCATCTCAGACCCATTCATTTGACATGTGACAAATGAATATTACTGGCCCCAAGCGCTTTGGCTTTTCACACAGCTGATTAGCCGTATGCTGGGTCTTTGAAAAACCCTTTTAGGCCGGGGCTTCAATGCATGTAATCGCCATGATTTGAAAAATCACGGCGTTTTATAGTCAGAGTAAAGTGGATGGGATTCTAGTGAATCCCTTGCTCACTTTGCAGTAAAGACTGCGGTGCGGACACACTGCAATTTCCAAAACTGTTGTGGCATTGGAAATCACAGCATGTCAATTATATCTATGGAAACACTGGCAGTTTCCCTATATAATTGTAACAGAAAGTCCTCATAGGAAACCTCTGCAAACTTTCTGTGTAAAGTGCTGCGGGAAGAACCGCAATGTGTTATCACCGTGGTTTTTTCCGCAGCCCTTTTTTAGTGCGGGATGACCCATGGTGCCTTAGGCTGAGGTCCCACGTTGCGGAAACACAGCTTATTTTTTTTAGGATAAATTCTATAATAAAATTGTATAATAAAATGAACTAGCATTTGTGTACATACTGCCTTCTGCTCAGTGGATCCATTTTTCAGAATTCTCTGTAAGTAGAAGTGCAGTTAGGCCTATAACACTAGGCTGTAATTACAGTAAGCACAGAGGAACCATCTAATGAAATGGTGGGAATGAAGCGACATGTTCTGTGAATCATGTAGTGAGGATACAGGAGATCTTACTGTAATTGTCACTGACATAAAGAACAGCCAATAGGGGATTGCAAAGAAACTTATCATTATGGTGTTTAATCTGCATACTGTAAAACCTCCATGTAGTCACAACGACGAACTGGAGCACAGAACTCGTTTTGGCTCTTGCTGGAGACAGATGGAGGTGTCAGTACAATTTTATGATGTACTTTGAGCCACCTAGGGTAAAAAAATAATGTTTTGCAGATAGTTTTCTAGCAGCCGTTGTAAATAGTCATATATTTTAAAGGTGTAAAGTTATCCATGCTGTACATTGTTATACATTATCTGTATCATACTTCCATAAAGCAGTCAGTGCCTAGATGTAATGGAGAAATTAGGGGTCACACTTATATGACAGAACCACTAAAAGAAGAAAAGTTGACATATTGACCATAGTAGCATTGGAAAGCCTTGGAGATTTTATTGGTGTGACAGGCATAGGAAGCATCACATAACATAAGATAATATATGAAATAAATATTTATATTGTTTAGAACATAAAGCTATGAAGTTCCACTTCAACAAAATGATGGAAAACGGTGAAAATACAAGTTGGAATGGGGTTTTCCAAAACAATGTTGTTATATTAAACATATTACTTATTGTGTTTTAATATAATAGATAATGGCGTACTGGTTTTCTGTTTCTATAAATGTGTGAGTGCAAAGAACACACTGATACAAAGAGTGTCCATATTACACATCTAGCCAAGTTTAACATGATTTTTAACGCATTAAGTAAACAGTTGCCAATCACTTTGACTCTTTCCACTGTTTGCAATGGCTTTTCTTGTGAAGTATCATGTTGTAGCATGTTACCAGGACAGGCCAAGACAACCAAGATGTCTGTGTTCTAGTCCCAGATCATGTCCCCTTCCTATTGACATGGTAAAGGACAAAGATTATTGAGGAATTATTAGTGTTTGCTGGTAATTTGTTCTAGTGTGCAATAAAATCTAAGTAAATTGATGGCTGGTTTTCAAGGATATGTAGAATAAGCAATTT
Source organism: Leptodactylus fuscus (assembly GCF_031893055.1). NCBI lineage: Eukaryota > Metazoa > Chordata > Amphibia > Anura > Leptodactylidae > Leptodactylus > Leptodactylus fuscus. Next base: position 95,537,732 of record NC_134268.1, on the reverse strand, counting down.
TGTTTTGTTTTTTTGCAAGCCGAAATAGTTTTTTCCCTCTATACTCTGTGGGCTCATAAAATCCTTTCTAATTGAAATGGCATTTCATTTACAGAGCAGCACTATAAACTGAATTACAAGTTGGGTTCCTCTGCACTGAGCTAAAATATACAGAGACCTATATTTCAAGGACTATAAACCAAGGCTAAGTAAGTGTTAAACAGTGATGACAAGACACTTCTAGTGCATTGATTGTTATTGGGTGGCCCGCAATGGTAGTAGGAATCACTTCACTGCCTGTGAATTAGAGGATCTGAGTCAGACGGGGTACTATGTCTCATTAAGGAGGTCATCTTACAGTGTGCAGGGAATTATTAGACCATGCGTGCCGTGCTAGGAATTTGCAAATAAGTCCTCCTTGGTGGGAAAGGGGAACTTCTATAGTTGAAACCTAGCAACATAGCCTGTTTATAAAGTAAAGCCAGAATAACTCTGCAGACAGCAGTTTTGGGGGTATTACCTCACATGACTGCGAAGAAGGTGGCCCTAGAGCTAGTTCCTCTTTTTCACCAGGGAAGACTTATTTGCATTTCCATTTCACAGAATTCTTTACAGGGCATGCATGGCAATAAGTCCTTGTACATTGCAAATCGGCTTCTCTTGAGGCATCGTCTCTTTCTGAGCCATGACTAGGATCTGTCACACACAGCCAGCTTGGGGGTTCTTTTCCTTTTGTAAGAGTCATTCTGGCTTGGCTATATTCTCACAATATGCAACTAGGTTTCAAGAAGGCCAGACATTGATCTGTAGGGAGATGCCTCCCAAAAGGTGGTGCTTGAGCAAGTTTCCTTTTTCCACCAAGGAGGATATATTTGCAAATTCCTCTCCAAGAGGATCTGAGCCATGGAACCGACTAGAGATGAGCGAACAGTGTTCTATCGAACACATGTTCGATCGGATATCAGGGTGTTCGCCATGTTCGAATCGAATCGAACACCACGTGGTAAAGTGCGCCAAAATTCGATTCCCCTCCCACCTTCCCTGGCGCCTTTTTTGCACCAATAACAGCGCAGGGGAGGTGGGACAGGAACTACGACACTGGGGGCATTGAAAAAAATTGGAAAAAGTCATTGGCTGCCGAAATCAGGTGACCTCCATTTTAGACGAATAGTGGATTTCAAATCCGGGTCATATGAGAATGTGAACTTTGTGACTATGAGACAGGGATAGCTGTACAGGCAGGGATAGCTAGGGATAACCTTTATTTAGGGGGGAATGTTATTAAAAATAACTTTTTGGGGCTCTATCGGGTGTGTAATTGTGATTTTTGTGAGATAAACTTTTTCCCATAGGGATGCATTGGCCAGCGCTGATTGGCCGAATTCCGTACTCTGGCCAATCAGTGCTGGCCAATGCATTCTATTAGCTTGATGAAGCAGAGTGTGCACAAGGGTTCAAGCGCACCCTCGGCTCTGATGTAGCAGAGCCGAGGCTGCACAAGGGTTCAAGCGCACCCTCGGCTCTGATGTAGGAGAGCCGAGGGTGCACTTGAACCCTTGTGCACCCTCAGCTCTGCTACATCAGAGCCGAGGGTGCGCTTGAACCCTTGTGCACACTCTGCTTCATCAAGCTAATAGAATGCACTGGCCAGCGCTGATTGGCCAATGTATTCTATTAGCCTGATGAAGTAGAGCTGAATGTGTGTGCTAAGCACACACATTCAGCTCTACTTCATCGGGCTAATAGAATGCATTGGCCAGCGCTGATTGGCCAGAGTACGGAACTCGACCAATCAGCGCTGGCTCTGCTGGAGGAGGCGGAGTCTAAGATCGCTCCACACCAGTCTCCATTCAGGTCCGACCTTAGACTCCGCCTCCTCCGGCAGAGCCAGCGCTGATTGGCCGAAGGCTGGCCAATGCATTCCTATGCGAATGCAGAGACTTAGCAGTGCTGAGTCAGTTTTGCTCAACTACACATCTGATGCACACTCGGCACTGCTACATCAGATGTAGCAATCTGATGTAGCAGAGCCGAGGGTGCACTAGAACCCCTGTGCAAACTCAGTTCACGCTAATAGAATGCATTGGCCAGCGCTGATTGGCCAATGCATTCTATTAGCCCGATGAAGTAGAGCTGAATGTGTGTGCTAAGCACACACATTCAGCACTGCTTCATCACGCCAATACAATGCATTAGCCAGTGCTGATTGGCCAGAGTACGGAATTCGGCCAATCAGCGCTGGCTCTGCTGGAGGAGGCGGAGTCTAAGGTCGGACCTGAATGGAGACTGGTGTGGAGCGATCTTAGACTCCGCCTCCTCCAGCAGAGCCAGCGCTGATTGGTCGAGTTCCGTACTCTGGCCAATCAGCGCTGGCCAATGCATTCTATTAGCCCGATGAAGTAGAGCTGAATGTGTGTGCTTAGCACACACATTCAGCTCTACTTCATCAGGCTAATAGAATACATTGGCCAATCAGCGCTGGCCAATGCATTCTATTAGCTTGATGAAGCAGAGTGTGCACAAGGGTTCAAGCGCACCCTCGGCTCTGATGTAGCAGAGCTGAGGGTGCACAAGGGTTCAAGTGCACCCTCGGCTCTCCTACATCAGAGCCGAGGGTGCGCTTGAACCCTTGTGCAGCCTCGGCTCTGCTACATCAGAGCCGAGGGTGCGCTTGAACCCTTGTGCACACTCTGCTTCATCAAGCTAATAGAATGCATTGGCCAGCACTGATTGGCCAGAGTACGGAATTCGGCCAATCAGCGCTGGCCAATGCATTCTATTAGCCCGATGAAGTAGAGCTGAATGTGTGTGCTAAGCACACACATTCAGCACTGCTTCATCACGCCAATACAATGCATTAGCCAGTGCTGATTGGCCAGAGTACGGAATTTGGCCAATCAGCGCTGGCTCTGCTGGAGGAGGCGGAGTCTAAGATCGCTCCACACCAGTCTCCATTCAGGTCCGACCTTAGACTCCGCCTCCTCCAGCAGAGCCAGCGCTGATTGGCCGAATTCCGTACTCTGGCCAATCAGCACTGGCTAATGCATTGTATTGGCGTGATGAAGCAGTGCTGAATGAGTGTGCTTAGCACACACATTCAGCTCTACTTCATCGGGCTAATAGAATGCATTGGCCAATCAGCGCTGGCCAATGCATTCTATTAGCGTGAACTGAGTTTGCACAGGGGTTCTAGTGCACCCTCGGCTCTGCTACATCAGATTGCTACATCTGATGTAGCAGTGCCGAGTGTGCATCAGATGTGTAGTTGAGCAAAACTGACTCAGCACTGCTAAGTCTGCATTCGCATAGGAATGCATTGGCCAGCCTTCGGCCAATCAGCGCTGGCTCTGCCGGAGGAGGCGGAGTCTAAGATCGGACCTGAATGGAGACTGGTGTGGAGCGATCTTAGACTCCGCCTCCTCCAGCAGAGCCAGCGCTGATTGGCCGAATTCCGTACTCTGGCCAATCAGCACTGGCTAATGCATTGTATTGGCGTGATGAAGCAGTGCTGAATGTGTGTGCTTAGCACACACATTCAGCTCTACTTCATCGGGCTAATAGAATGCATTGGCCAGCGCTGATTGGCCGAATTCCGTACTCTGGCCAATCAGCACTGGCTAATGCATTGTATTGGCGTGATGAAGCAGTGCTGAATGAGTGTGCTTAGCACACACATTCAGCTCTACTTCATCGGGCTAATAGAATGCATTGGCCAATCAGCGCTGGCCAATGCATTCTATTAGCGTGAACTGAGTTTGCACAGGGGTTCTAGTGCACCCTCGGCTCCGCTACATCACATTGCTACATCTGATGTAGCAGTGCCGAGTGTGCATCAGATGTGTAGTTGAGCAAAACTGACTCAGCACTGCTAAGTCTGCATTCGCATAGGAATGCATTGGCCAGCCTTCGGCCAATCAGCGCTGGCTCTGCCGGAGGAGGCGGAGTCTAAGGTCGGACCTGAATGGAGACTGGTGTGGAGCGATCTTAGACTCCGCCTCCTCCAGCAGAGCCAGCGCTGATTGGCCGAATTCCGTACTCTGGCCAATCAGCACTGGCTAATGCATTGTATTGGCGTGATGAAGCAGTGCTGAATGTGTGTGCTTAGCACACACATTCAGCTCTACTTCATCGGGCTAATAGAATGCATTGGCCAGCGCTGATTGGCCAGAGTACGGAATTCGGCCAATCAGCGCTGGCTCTGCTGGAGGAGGCGGAGTCTAAGATCGCTCCACACCAGTCTCCATTCAGGTCCGACCTTAGACTCCGCCTCCTCCAGCAGAGCCAGCGCTGATTGGCCGAATTCCGTACTCTGGCCAATCAGCACTGGCTAATGCATTGTATTGGCGTGATGAAGCAGTGCTGAATGTGTGTGCTTAGCACACACATTCAGCTCTACTTCATCGGGCTAATAGAATGCATTGGCCAGCGCTGATTGGCCGAATTCTGTACTCTGGCCAATCAGCACTGGCTAATGCATTGTATTGGCGTGATGAAGCAGTGCTGAATGTGTGTGCTTAGCACACACATTCAGCTCTACTTCATCGGGCTAATAGAATGCATTGGCCAATCAGCGCTGGCCAATGCATTCTATTAGCGTGAACTGAGTTTGCACAGGGGTTCTAGTGCACCCTCGGCTCTGCTACATCAGATTGCTACATCTGATGTAGCAGTGCCGAGTGTGCATCAGATGTGTAGTTGAGCAAAACTGACTCAGCACTGCTAAGTCTGCATTCGCATAGGAATGCATTGGCCAGCCTTCGGCCAATCAGCGCTGGCTCTGCCGGAGGAGGCGGAGTCTAAGGTCGGACCTGAATGGAGACTGGTGTGGAGCGATGTTAGACTCTGCCTCCTCCAGCAGAGCCAGCGCTGATTGGTCGAGTTCCGTACTCTGGCCAATCAGCACTGGCCAATGCATTTCTATGGGGAAAAGTTAGCTTGCGAAAATCGCAAACTGACAGGGATTTCCATGAAATAAAGTGACTTTTATGCCCCCAGACATGCTTCCCCTGCTGTCCCAGTGTCATTCCAGGGTGTTGGTATCATTTCCTGGGGTGTCATAGTGGACTTGGTGACCCTCCAGACACGAATTTGGGTTTCCCCCTTAACGAGTTTATGTTCCCCATAGACTATAATGGGGTTCGAAACCCATTCGAACACTCGAACAGTGAGCGGCTGTTCGAATCGAATTTCGAACCTCGAACATTTTAGTGTTCGCTCATCTCTAGAACCGACCTGTTTAGATAGTGTGACGACCAGTGCAAGACCTATTTGAAAAAAAACAAGTCCTCAAGCTCAGGGAAGGGGCAGACAGACAACCACAACACCCCTCCCCTTCCCCAGCATCTACTGCACCCAAAAACTCCGACCATTTTAATTTTTGAAATTTTCCAGTAGCTGCTGCATCCCCCCCCCCCCCCCCCCCGGCTTATACTCGAGTCAATAAGTTTTCCCATTTTTCTGTGGTAAAATTAGGGGGGTCGGCTTATACTCGAGTATATATGGTATATTAACAATGAGGATGCTTCAGTTTGCGGCCAACAACTCCCAGATGCTGATGTTGGGAAACACATGGTGGAGATTATCATGTATCTACAGCCTCATCCTTTTACTGAGAGTCCCAGGACAAGGGCTGCATAGTCATAGAGGGGTGTGTGTGTATGTATGTATATGTATGTATGTATGTATGTATGTATATATATATATGTATATATATATATATATGTGTCCTATTAATATTATAAATGTGAAAGTTTGTGGGTTTGTGTGTTTGGATGTTTGCATGTTCGGATGTTTGTTCCTCAATCACGGAAGAACCGCTCCACCGATTTGGCTGAAATTTTCCACAAACATAGTTAATACACCCAATTAAACAATAGGCTACTTTTCGTCACAATAGCGCACATACATTTGTGCCAGGACCCCCACAAAACCCAAACTCACACCACCATCTCTGCAATCTCACACACTTTGGACCATAGCAAGCCACAAAATTCATATTGCCCTCTACAGCCTCGCCCCTAACCCCACACAATCACATATACATATACTTTACCACTTTGCCCCTCACCTTAACGATACTCCAGGAGGCTCTCTTTAACGCTCCGGAGCAGCCATGTTTGCCGACCCCCACCGCTCTGACAATCCGCAACACCACCCACCCATGTCAATACCCCTAGGAGGTCTAATAAATGCAAAAAAAAAAAGGTTAAAAAAAGTAAAAAAAATATAAAAATAAATAAATAAAAAGGATTAAAAATTCAAATCACCCCCCTTTCCCTAGAACACATATAAAAGTAGTTAAAAACTGTGAAACACATACATGTTAGGTATCCCCACGTCCGAAATCGCCCGCTCTACAAAGCTATACAAATATTTTTCCTATTCGGTAAATGCCGTAGCGGGAAAAATGGTCAAAAGTGCCAAACCGCCATTTTTTCACTGTTTTGATTCTGATAAAAATTTGAATAAAAAGTGATCAAAGCAATAACATTTCCCGAAAATGGTAGAAATACAAAGTACACCTGGTCCCGCAAAAAAAGATTTTTTTTTTTCTTCAAATCCACCCCATTCAGAATTTTTTCCCTGCTTCCCAGTACATTATATAGAATAAATAATGGTGGCATCATGAAGAAAAATTTGTCCCAGGAAAAATTAAGACCTCATATGGCTCTGGGAGCGGAGAAATAAAAAAGTTATGGGGTTTAGAAGGAGGGGAGTCAAAAACGAAAATCAAAAAATGCCATCGGCGGGAAAGGGTTAACTTCAAATACCTCTGTCCCAAAGTCACTATGTAAAGTTTATACCAACACCGTATAGCAGCTCAAATAAAAATTAACTTCAACACAAAAGTCTCACGTATTCTCTGAATTATAGCAAAAACAAGATAGTTACATTTCATATCCCATACCTTATACACACTACGAAAACCTTACCCACGCCTGTATATACCCACTACTACAATCACCGCAGACGAAGTCGCGGGTACCAGCTAATAAATATATATATATATATATATATATATATATATATATATATGTATATATATACAGTCCTATGAAAAAGTTTGGGCACCCCTATTGATCTTAATCATTTTTAGTTCTAAATATTTTGGTGTTTGCAACAGCCATTTCAGTTTGATATATCTAATAACTGATGAACACAGTAATATTTCAGGATTGAAATGAGGTTTATTGTACTAACAGAAAGTATGCAATATGCATTAAACCAAAATTTGACCAGTGCAAAAGTATGGGCACCTCAACTGAAAAGTAACATTAATATTTAGTAGATCCTCCTTTAGCAAAGATAACAGCCTCTAGTCGATTCCTGTAGCTTTTAATCAGTTCCTGGATCCTGGATGAAGGTATTTTGGACCATTCCTCTTTACAAAACAATTCAAGTTCAGTTAAGTTAGATGGTCGCCGAGCATGGACAGCCCGCTTCAAATCATCCCACAGATGTTCAATGATATTCAGGTCTGGGGACTGGGATGGCCATTCCAGGACATTGTAATTGACCCTCTGCATGAATGCCTGAGTCGATTTGGAGCTGTGTTTTGGATCATTGTCTTGCTGAAATATCTATCTCTGGCGTAACTTCAACTTCGTCACTGATTCTTGAACATTATTCTCAAGAATCTGCTGATACTGAGTGGAATCCATGCGACCCTCAACTTTAACAAGATTCCCGGTGCCAGCATTGGCCACACAGCCCCAAAGCATGATGGAACTTCCACCAAATTTTACAGTGGGTAGCAAGTGTTTTTCTTGGAATGCTGTTTTTTTTGGACACCATGCATAACGCCTTTTTGTATGACCAAACAATTCAATCTTTGTTTCAACAGTCCACAGGCTTGCCCAAATGTGCTTTTACATACCTAAGGGGGCTCTGTTTGTGGTGTGCTTGCAGAAACAGCTTCTTTCTCATCACTCTCCCATACAGCTTCTCCTTGTGCAAAGTGCGCTGTATTGTTGACCGATGCACAGTGACACCATCTGCAGCAAGATGATGCTGCAGCTCTTTGGAGGTGGTCTGTGGATTGTCCTTGACTGTTCTCACTATTCTTCTTCTCTGCCTTTCTGATATTTTTCTTGGCCTGCCTCTTCTGGGCTTAACAAGAACTGTCCCTGTGGTCTTCCATTTCCTTAAAATGTTCCTCACAGTGGAAACTGACAGGTTGAATCTCTGAGACAACTTTTTGTAACCTTCCCATGAACAACTATGTTGAACAATCTTTGTTTTCAGATCATTTGAGAGCGGGCTGCCCATGCTCGGCGACCATCAAACTTAACTGAACTTGAATTGTTTTGTAAAGAGGAATGGTCCAAAAAACCTTCATCCAGGATCTGATTAAAAGCTACAGGAAGCGACTAGAGGCTGTTATCTTTGCAAAAGGAGGATCTACTAAATATTAATGTCACTTTTCTGTTGAGGTGCCCATACTTTTGCATCGGTCAAATTTTGGTTTAACCCCTTAGCGACCCTTGACGTAACTGTACGTCATGGGTCGCATGGGGATGTATGGAGCGAGCTCACACGCTGAGCTCGCTCCATACACGGCAGATGCCGGCTGTATCATACAGCCAGGACCTGCCAATAACAGCAGCGGTCGGTGCCCGAGCCGATCGCTGCTGTTAACCCTTTACACACTGCGGTCAAACGTGACCGCAGTGTGTAAACGGCGCCGGCGGCATGGGCGCCGCCATGTTTCGCCGATCGCCGCCCTCCTGAACGTCACATGAGGGCGGTGATCGGTTGCTATGACAGCCGGAAGCCTATTGAAGGCTTCCAGGCTTGTCTCTGCACTAGATCTATTACAGGATGCCAGAGGCATCGTCTAATAGAAGTGCTGGGATTCTGCTATTCACTGCAGTACTGTAGTATTGCAGTGAATAGTATGAGCGATCAGACTCCCTAGGTTTCAAGGTACCTAAGGGGTCTGATCATAAATGTAACAGAAGAAAAAAAAAAGTTTTTAAAAGTATTAAAAAAATAAAAAAAATATAAAAGTTCAAATCACCCCCCTTTCCCTAGATTAGCTATAAAAGTAATTAAAGAACATTAAACATAAACATATTAGGTATCCCTGCGCTCCAAAATGCCCGAACTATTAGAATATTAAAACATTTATCCCGTACTGCGAACGGCGTAGCGGCAAAAAAAATAAAAACCGCCAAAAAGCGTTTTTTTCAACACTTTGCCTCCTATAAAAAATTGAATAAAAAGTGATCAAACCATCAGATCTTTCCCCAAATGGTATCAATAGAAACGTCATCTTGTCCCGCATAAAAAGACACCACAACCAGCTCCATACATGGAAATATGAAAAAGTTACAGGTGTTAGAACATGATGACACAAATTTTTTTTTCTATTTTGCAAAGTTTATCATTTTTTTAAAAGTATCAAAACATTTCAAATACTATATAAATTTGGTATCACCGCGTTCGTACTGACACGTAGAACACAGGTAACATGTCATTTGTACCAAACAGTGAACGCTGTAAAAATTAAACCCATAAGAAAATGGCGCAAATGCATTTTTTCTCCAATTGCGCCTCATTCTGATTTTTTTCTCCAGCTTCCCAGTACATTGCACAGCATATTGAATGATGCCATTACAAAGTACAATTTGTCCCGCAAACAATAAGCCATCATGTGACTCTGTGAACTGAAAAATGAAAAAGTTATGGCTCTTGAAATGTGAGGAGGGAAAAACGAAAATGCGAAACCAAAAAATGGCCGGGTCCTTAAGGGGTTAATGCATATTGCATATTTTCTGTTAGTACAATAAACCTCATTTCAATCCTGAAATATTACTGTGTCCATCAGTTATTAGCTATATCAAACTGAAATGGCTGCTGCAAACACCAAAATATTTAGAACTAAAAATGATTAAAATTAATAGGGGTGCCCAAACTTTTTCATAGGACTGTATATGTGTATATATATGTGTGTGTATATATATATATATATATGTGTATATATATATGTGTGTATATATATATATATATATATATATATATATATGTGTGTGTATATATATATATATATATCTGTGTATATATATATGTGTGTATATATATATATATGTGTGTGTGTATATATATGTGTGTGTATATATATTTGTGTGTATATATATTTGTGTATATATATATATATATATATATGTGTGTGTATATATATATGTGTATATATATGTATGTGTGTATATATATATATATATATATATATATATATATATATATATATATATATATATACACACACACATACATACATACACACGGAGATTTATCTTCCAACCGGACAATGATCCAAAGCATAAAGCAAAATCTACAGTGGAATGGTTCACAAATAAACGTATCCAGGTGTTACAATGGTCAAGTCAAAGTCCAGACCTGAATCCAATCAAGAATGTGTGGAAAGAGCTGAAAACTGCTGTTCACAAACGCTCTCCATCCAACCTCACTGAGCTCCAGCTGTTTTGCAAGGAAGAATGAGCAAGAATTTCAGTCTCTCGAAGTGCAAAACTGATAGAAACATACCCCAAGTGATGTGCAGCTGTAATCACAGCAAAAGGTGGCGCTACGAAGTATTAACGCAAGGGGGACAAATATTGCACGCCCCACTTTTCAGTTTTTTCTTTGTTTAAAAAAAAGTTTAAAATATTCAATATATTTCGTTCCACTTCACATTTGTGTCCCACTTGTTGATTCTTCCCCCAAACATTTAAATTTAATATCTTTGTTTGAAGCCTGAAATGTGACAAAATACTTTCACAAGGCACTGTATATATTGAATTGGTAAAGGTCTTATGTAATATGGCCCATGAGGTATTGTACAGACTAGAAGATTAAATGCCCAAATACATCCATGTCTTGCATGTAAGGGTAACAATGGCTGTTGTGCATACTAAAAATAATTTATAATCCTGCAATTTTTTGTTGTTCCATGTTTATTATAGGAATTGCTGCTTTTTAACTTCCTGTTATATCTTGACTTTTCCAAGACCTTAGTTTTGATTTCATGTTGGCTCCCAATGGGTTACCAGCGTGACTGATGTATTCATGTATGTCTGTTGACTTGAGATTTATCTCACTGTTTCCTCAGACCTTTAGGTTAATTAGATTAAGGATATGTCGAAGGGTTACCCAGCACAGCAAAACATGGAGATGAGAAAGGCTTTGTTAATGAAGTCTGAGAAATGAGCGCTTTACTTCATGATGCCGGCTGTGCTTTCATCTGCTAATATAAGCATGCTTCATTATTCAATGTTTAGAGCTTATGTTCTTATCTGTGTGCAAATGGAAGATTTCTGTGTATTTGGTGAATAGATGGCTTTTCTGTTGCAGCCGCTATCCACTGGTTGAGAGATACACACTAATTCACACAGACATATTTCTGTTCAGTAAAGTATAGCCATGGGAAAATGCTGTGCAGACAGAGGCACCGCTAGAAACATTGCAGTGGTCTTTATGTGCCCTTCCCCCACTGCTTGTGGAATGTAGTGGACTCCAATAAATTGTACAGAGAGTACGACATTGCTGCAGCAGGAAACCCCATGAAGATCTTTCTCCTCTTCTGACACCTCATTTTAGTAAGTACTTTTATTCCCCATGAATGAACAATTCTGGCCCTTTTTTTTTTTTTTTTTTTTTTTTTTTTTTTAAACTCTTGAGCAATGTGAATAAATTGACGACTGGGTGTTACCATTCCCCTTGTCAAGGGTTGTGTTACTGCACAGGCCAACGCTGTCAGCAGTGATTGGTAGAATCAGCATGTATGAACTCCAATGTCAATGTATTTATACATTTCTAGGAGGAATGTGCTGGAGCAATGCTTATAAACCAGTCCTAAAAGCTGGTCAAGGGGTGTTACATAGGGAAATGATGATGTAACCAGGCCCACTACCTGGCAGTGGACAGTATATTTTTTATTTTTGTGAATTTTGTGTTATTTTTCTACAAAAATCACATATTCAAATTAGAATGACTTGCTTTGTGGGCGATGTAGAAGGGCTGGCTCTGTTTTCATCCCGGCTTCTCTAAATCTAATGTCCAAGAAAAGGAAGAAGACTCGGCGGCACACATATTCCATATCCAAGGCTTTATCCATGCACATTTATGTATGTCTTCACATTATTAATCACGTTTTAATTGAATTCACCAATTTTGCGCTATTTATCCTCGTGCCAGTGTAGTACAACTTGAAAAAGGTCCTGACTGGACTTAAAAAGGACCTTTCATGGTTTGGGGCACAGGCAGGAAGCCAATAGTGTGCTGAATTCAGATCTGTGCCCCAGGTAAAAAGCTTTCTGTCCCACTACCGTAGCGCTTTACAGTCAGAAGGGCGTTCCTGACAGTCAGTCAGGACCATCCTTCTCCACAGCAGCGCCTATAGCACTGTACAGTGTGAGTGGGGAGGAATGCCCCCTCCCCTCCTGATAATACTCATCTATGGAAAAGCACTGTGAGCAGAAGGAGGGGGCGTTCCTCTCCGCTCACACTGTACAGCGCGATAGGCGCTGCTGTGGAGAAGGACGTACCTGATTGACTGTCAGGAACGCCCTTCTGACTGTGAAGAGTTACGGTACCGGGACCAAAAGCTCTTTACCCAGGGCACAGATTGGGAAAGCCAATAGTGTGCTGAATTCAGCGCACTGTCGGCTTTCCAGCAGTATATGCAACTGCCTGTGCCCCAAACCATGAAAGGTCCTCTTTAAATGTTGCATCTTGGGCTAATAAAGTCCATTATTTTTCTATTTTTGGAGTTCTGACCTGTTAATTTTATAGATTAGTAGAACGGTAAATACATGGACAGATGCATAGATAGGCAAATAGGTGGATGGGAGCATAGGTGCTATATATGCATAAAGAGATTATATCTATGCATCTATCCATATATGTATTATTATTCAAGTATATGGAAACATGATATTTTTATTCATTTTTGTGGGACTGAACAATAAAAAGTATGGTTATATTACAGTATTTCCAGATGGTGGTATGCATGGTCCACTGAATTAGATCAACCCTTTGTATTGTAATGAATTTTGCTTCCATATACTTTAATTGTAATTTTAAAGCCTTATTACAAATGCTGAGCACCGCACTAGGGTCCAAAAAAGGTCTGTGGTTCTTTATTACCGTACTCCTCAGTCTAGTATTATGTAACAGACATGCCTGACTTACTTTGCAGTTGTGGAGCGTTGTCAGACACATCTGCTGTGTCCATGCATCTCCTCTGCTTCAGCCTTGATCAAGGAGGCTTTGACATGATACGGTGACAGCTTAAGCACAGTATTTCAGTCTTTGTATTGAAATAAACAGGTGTTAGGCTTGTTCCTAGGTAGGGTTGTAATGAATTTCTCTTCCAAATAGGCGATACATTATATTTAAAAGCTTGTCTGTCGACTTATAAGTGCTGCTTGTCAGAATGTAATTTATAATGTCTGCTCCATGACATGATTATGGGTATGGCGGAAGAATATACATGATAAGGACCGCACCATTTACATGCTGGATAGTGCTTACAGCCCTTTTACTTCTAGCGTGTCACGTTCAGAGTAGTTTTCTGTTCACAGGTACTTAGTCGTAGAGGAAATGCAGATGTTCTGCGCAGTGGCTTAAAGGGGCTCTATCACTAGGAAAAGTCATTTTTAACTAATCACACCTTTGCATAGCCTTTACAAAGTCTATTTCACACCTACCTATAGTATGTAGATTGCCTCATTGGTTTCTGAATAAGTCCGTTTTTATTCATATGCTAATTAGACTGGTGCACGATAGATCGTGCACACCTTTCCCTATTGTTTTCTATGGGAGACTGCTGATGATGATGATGACTCAGCTTCCTGTTTGCTTCACACACATAGAAGATAGTAGAAGGGAGGAGGCTGCTGGGAACTTCCTGTGCTGGCTGGAAGCTCATTAGCATATCAATAAAAACGGACTTATTCAGACACCACTGAGGCAATCTACATACTAAAGGTAGGTGTGGAATAGACTTTCTAAAGCCTATGCAAGCATGTGATTAGATAAAAATGACTTTTCCCAGTGATAGAGCCCCTTTAAGGTGTGCAGGCTCCTGTGTTTTATATTGCTGTATTGTGTATATATACTGTGACATTGCATTGTAAATAGTGTCCTTTGGGTAACAAATAGCCATGTACCATATCATACTTCTTACTTTAGTGTATGCAGTCAGATTTACATACTGTAATGATACACGTCCCTATAGCAGAGATGAGTGTGTAAGTATAACCTGACAACAGTGGAGTGGCACAACTTTTTTTTTTTTATAGTGACCACAGAATTATTTGTATAAAAGGTATATTTTGTGACACTTATGACAATAATCAGTTTAGGTTATGCTCTGAAGGTGTGTAATTGTACATTGTAGGTAACTCTATCAGTATTTTGCTATTTTCTCATTTCAGTGAATATAGAGGAAAAACCTCATGTAGAATAGGGGCAGGCAGTGACAAGAATGTCAAGGACCCCTAAGAGGGTCGTCAGAAAATTGCCACTGTGTTTCCACGAGAGGGGTGGTTATACCTTTATTTTAAAACAAAATTTAGCCACACAATTTCACATATCCTGTTTATTTGTTGTGCTTCTTTCCATCATTTTAGGCCTTACCGTTTGTTCTAGTGGGTGCGTGCAGTGGGTAACACTGCTGAGAAATAATGCTCCTTTTTTGCCACCCCTTTCTTTTTTGCAGCATGTGGTACGTTCCCCTAATAGATTCATGAATCTGTGTGCACCAGCGAGCGTGACAGTTCATATTCAGCCTTCGTAGAGGCAGAGCTAGTAATGTCCATGTATGAGTCTATGTGCACTAGCAACCAATTGAAAAACTGTGGAGCTCGGCACTATTCATTTATAAAACGGGCTGCCGGAATCCTTCTCCAGTCTCTTTGTTCTACAGGAGGATGCACTCCAGTGCCTGGTAACTGAAGGCTTGGACAGCTCCCATCTTCTGTCTGCTCACTGAAACCTCCCAGCAATGTCATCCCCAGGATCTACTGGGAGCAGCCAGAGAAATTCCTGTAGGTACAGCTGCTTGTCAATGGTCTCTTGGACCACTGGGATTTTTGGTGTAGGTGCAGACTTAAAGTTGTCTAGAACAGGCGCGCTGCACTGCAGTGCTGGCACAGTCTAGTTTAGGAAGCATGTGTCGGTTTGTGGTGTACGACTTCTTCCTTTCATTTTGCCCACTGGCAAAATGGTTTTGCAAAGAAATCCTAATCACGCTTAATGTTCTTTGTCACTAATCCGGAGGGAATGTGCTGAATCCTGATATAGTATTTCTTGCCTTATATAATTAGCATGCTTTGTCTCTTATACTCTAATCCTGAATTTTATTTGGTCATTGTATTGTATTGGCGTTGTATTTATTTCTATGGAATATAGAAACGGTAGTACTAGGATGTTGTATTTTATAATTTCACCTGCAATTTGTAAAAGTTATGAAATGCTAGTAATTGGATTATATTGATTACTTTTCACTGGATGCCTGATAGGATTTTTCTTCCCCTTCACATATTTCTGTTATTGATCTGTGGTGTAAAATGAATGTGAGTACTGGAATGTTGTCGTGAGTGATGGTGAATTCTAGGTCCTTGGGTGTGTGACCAAATAAATTGCTTCTTTTGCAAATCAATATGGGCTTCATGGCGCCTGTTGATAAGCCCCTGGGTGTTAGGTTATATTTTCTCTTATTATTCATTATGTGGGTAGTACCTTGCGCTATCATTGCTAGTGCCTAATCTGCAGAAGCAACAAATAGCCTTGAAAATGAGTCATAGAATACAATTCTGCTGCCTACATCTGTATCTGTTTACTCTGAAAAATCCTCTGCTTGCTGATGGTCAAAGACCAGATTAAATACACTATTATTACACTATTATTTATAATAAAATGCGTTGTTATTTAGGAAATGCCCGCTGTATATGTTTGCATTAGACCAAGTTTACACTTGGTGTTTGACTGCATTTCAATTTTGATTTTAGACTATGGAAAAAACATGGCTTCCAGATGTTACGTAATAGGCCATTTGTGTTTAAAACAGTTATAGCTTTAGAATATGTTGCCTTGGAATTTATTTTGCTGCAGTTTTGTTTTTTATTTTTGCTTAATGTGTGCCAGTGCAAATTTTTTAAAGTATTTAAATTGCAACATAAATTTCAAACATTCATTACCTTTTTATAAGTGTTTTTTAGTCCTGTACTTGGCTACCTTTGGCAGTCCCATATGCTGTGAATGGAGTAGCAGCTGACAATCTTTAGCTGCTGGTCCTCTCAAACTGGGGGCATGGGACTCCCATTGTCATACATTTTGGGGGTGCCAGCAGCCCCTAGAATTCAGACACTTATCCCCTTGGGTCCATAGGACAGTGGGGTTCAGATGGTGTGGCACTCCAATGATTGACAGAACAAGTAGTTCTTGTACTCTGCTCCTCTCTCATTCTCTCTCATAAGCAATTAAAGTTATGGGAACAGAGAGTCAAGTACCATGACATTAGAGTTTTACTATAGAGTGATGGTTTGTAAGAGCCTCTTCTGTTTTATTTTGTTCATATAATATATAGATGTGAAACAGGAATGTGTCACACATTTTGACCAGAAATGCCATTGCATATATATGAATGCACGTGTGTGTATACAGTCATGGTCATAAGTGTTGGCACCCCTAAAATTTTTCAAGAAAATGAAATATTTCACCTAGAAATTTATTGCAATTAAACATGTTTTGTTATACACAAGTTTCTTTCCATTGTTTGTATTGGAACAACACAAACAAAAGAGGAAAAAAGGCAAATTGGCCATAATTTCATGCAAAACTTCAAAAATAGGTGGACAAAATTGACACCTTTTCAAAGTTGTAAGTATATAACTGTTTTAGGTTTCAATAATTTTTATTAAGGGATTATTTTTTTTATAGTACAGTAATTAAGTTACATTAATATGTAGATATTAAGGGGAAAACATAAGACAAGAAACAAAAAGGAAAGGGAAAAACAAAGGAAGGTCACAGTATATTAAAGCAAGTTAGAAAATATGGATCGAATAACTTTGTTTTAAACGTGATGCTTGTTCAGACTCACTTGTGGCAAGTGACAGGTGTGGGCAATATAAAAATCACACCTGAAATCAGATAAAAAGAATAGAAGTTGACTCAGTATTTGCATTGAGTGTCTGTGTGTGCCACACTAAGCAATGGAGAACTGTCTGAGGACTTGAGAACCAAATTTGTGGAAAAATATCAAACATCTTAAGGTTACAAGTCCATCTCCAGAAGTTTGGTGTTTCTGTGTCCACGGTGCGTAACATATTCAAGAAAATACAACCTATGGTACTGTAGCTCATCTCCCTGGACATGAATAAAAGAGAAAAACTGATGAAAGTTTGCAACATATGATAGTAAGGATGGTGGATAAGCAGCCCCAATCACATTCCTAAAAAATTCAAGCTATCTTGCAGGCTTAGGGTGCATCACTGTAAATGAGAACAATCTGTCGACGTTTGAATGAAATGAAACGCTATGGCAGGAGACTCAAGGAGGACCCCATTGCTGATACAGAGAAATAAAAAATCTAGACTACAGCCAAAACATACGTGAGTAAGCCAAAATCCTTCTGGTCAAACATCTTATGTACAGATGAGACCAAGATAGAGCTTTTTGGTAAAGCACATCATTCTACAGTTTACCAAAAATGGAATGAGGCCTACAAAAAAAAAAACACAGAGGGGGGCCACACGGTGGCTCAGTGGTTAGCACTGCAGCCTTGCAGCGCTGGAGTCCTGGTGTTCAAATCCCGCCAAGGGCAAAAAACCATCTGCAAGGAGTTTGTATGTTCTCCCCGTGTTTGCATGGATTTCCATCCCATATTCCAAATACATACTGATAGAGAAAAATGTACATTGTGAGCTCTATGTGGGGCTCACAATCTACATTAAGAAAAAAAAAACAAAAAAAAAAAACACAGTACCAACAGTCAGATATGGTGGTTCAAAGATGTTTTGGAGTTGTTTTGCTGGCACTGGCCTTCAAATATGAGAGACCTGGAGCAGTGTGCAAAAGAAGAGCGGTCCAAAATTCTAGTTGAGTTCAGTTATTTTTTTCCAAGGTTGTCCAGCCAAATGTTAAGTTGAGGGTACCAGTAAGTTTTGTCTGTCTTTGGAGTTTTCCGTGAAATTATATAATGTTTTGTTCTAAAGGACTCAGATACAAAGTGCATGTATACTTCCTGTATGACATATGTGACCCCAGCAGGCGGTAGTGTGACCTTCCTGTTTGGATAGAGGTTTAGTGCTTCATTTAGATGTTTTTAACAGGAAGATGACAGACACTCAGCTCACCAAATCTCCATTTCCGAGATAATAATAATACATTTTATTTATATAGCGCCAACATATTCCGCAGCGCTGTACAATTTGTAGGGTTCAAATACAGACAGATACATAACAAAGAACGTCATTTCACACAATGGGACTGAGAGCCCTGCTCGCAAGAGCTTACAATCTATGAGGTAGAGGAGGTGACACAAGAGGTAGCAGGGGTTGGCATTGCTTATACAGTATTCAGACATTTTTGTAATAGAGGTTACTGTCATTACACAAACAAAACTTTATGAGCCATCACTAGTGGTGTCCTGTAACATGTGGATGGAGCTTGGACAAATAAAGTTAGCCTGAAAAGACAACATATCATGTGGGGTAATGTGGGAGCGGGAACAGAGGAAGGTTAAATTTTGGGGATTCTAATTACAGTACAGAAGGGTTTACATTAAGAATTGTGATAGGCTTGTCTGAAAAGATGCGTCTTTAGTTTGCGTTTGAAACTGTAGAAATTGGGAGTTAATCTGATTGTCCGGGGTAGAGCATTCCAGAGAAGTGGTGCAGCTCGGTAGAAGTCTTATATACGAGCGTGGGAGGTTCTGATAATAGAGGATGTAAGTGTTAGGTCATTGAGTGAACGGAGAGCACGGGTTGGGCGGTAGACAGAGATGAGGGAGGAAATGTATGGAGGTGCGGCATTATGGAGAGCCTTGTGGATGAGGGTGATAACTTTATATTTTATTCTATAATAAATAGGCAGCCAATGTAGCGACTGGCACAGACCGGAGGCATCGCTGTAGCGTCTAGCCTGATAGATGAGCCTGGCCGCTGCATTCAGAATAGATTGTAGAGGGGAGAGTTTAGTGAGGGGAAGACGATTAGTAAGGAGTTACAGTAGTCAAGGCGAGAATGAATCGGAGAGACAATAAGTGTCTTTAATGTATCTCTGGTGAGGAAAGGGCATATTATGGAGATGTTTTTGAGGTGGAGGTGACATGAACATGCGAGTGATTCAATATGAGGGGTGAAGGAAAGGTCTGCGTCAAACATGACCCCGAGGCAGCGGGCCTGCTGCCTAGGAGTTATAGTAAGGCCTGAGACTACAATGGATATATCAGGGACAGATCTATTAGATGGTGGAAACAGTAGTAGTTCAGTCTTAGAGAGATTTAGTTTCAGATAGAGCGAGGACATGATATTAGAGACCGCAGAAAGACAGTCATTGGTGTTCTGTATGAGTGCAGGGGTGATGTCATGGGAAGATGTGTATAATTGGGTGTCATCAGCATAAAGATGGTACCTGAAGCCAAATCTGGCGATGGTTTGTCCATTGGGGGCTGTGTAGAGAGAAAAGAGCAGGGGGCCTAGGACCGAGCCCTGAGGAACCCCAACGGCAAGGTAAAGAGGGGAAGAAACAGAACCCGCAAATGATACACTGAAAGTGCGGTCTGAGAGATAAGAGGAGAACCAGGAGAGCGCAGTGTCCATGAGGCTGACTGAGCAGAGCATAGTGAGGAGGAGATGATGGTCAACAGTGTCAAAAGCTGCAGAGAGGTCCAGAAGAATAAGAAGAGAGAAGTCACCATTGGATTTAGCCATTAGGAGATCATTGGAGACTTTTGTGAGAGCTGGTTCTGTAGAGTGCAGAGCGCGGAAACCAGATTGTAAGGGGTCAAGCAGAGAGATAGCGGATTAAACGAGAATAGACCAGGCGTTCCAAGAGTTTAGAGATGAAGGGGAGGTTAGAGACAGGTCGATAGTTAGCAGCACAGGATGGGTCCAGGGAGGGTTTTTTCAATAGCGGGGTTATAACAGCATGCTTGAAGGAGGATGGGAAGATTCCAGAAGAGAGAGAGAGGTTAAATATTTTAGTAAGGCAAGTCGTGACAGCAGGCGACAGAGATTGGAAAAGGTGCGAGGGGAAGGGGTCACTACTGCAGGTTGTAGGGCGAGATGAAGAAAGTAGCTGAGAGACTTCCTCTTCTGTAACGAGATGGTGGAAGGTAAAAGCTCTGGATGTGTGGTAATTTATACAAGTTGATAAATACATTTGTCACGTGGTATTTACTGTTGATGTCTTTCACAAGAGCGTTAATTCTAGTTTACATCAGTTGTCAGCACATACAGTGGGTTCTGAAATTGGGTTGTATGGATGGCTGATGAAAGTACACATTGGTAATATACAGATATACAAAATTTGCACCGCTTTGTGTTTTACAGAAAATTTAGATTGGTTGGGGGCTCTTTTACTCCTTGTGGAGCCCATCAGTTAGCATAGGGGCATGTTGCAGGCCGGGCATTTCTCTTCAGGAACATGGCATGCAAATTATCTATCATCTTAAAAGGTAAAAATGATCTTTTTATTTGCATGTTTTGAAGATAAACTTCTGTACGCTGACAGAGCAAGTAAGGATATAACTGTACACTTTATTGCCAAACTGTGCTGTATATTGATTTCCATAGAAACCTGGACTGAGGTTGCAGTCATCCAACTGTCACATAGCGGAGAGATGGATGTTTGGAGGACTCAGGGATGATCTGTGGCCTTCCAGCATTCCTCTGTTTGCAGATTACACTTCTATTCATGTTTCAGTGGCCATATCTTCTTATAATGCTAAAAAGATAACTCCAGATTTATATTTTTTATTTTGTATTTCAGCAGTCACCAATTATTGTCTTCTCCACTTTTTCCCCTTTCTACTATCATCTACACTGGATCATTTTCTCCCATTTACAGATCTCAAATGCCATCTAAGAGCCGTACTATAGTAAATATGGAATATTTTCAGCTTCCCATTTGTTACAGAAAGAATATTATAATGGTCTTAAATCCATACAGCGCAAACTAGACCAGGCAGGCAGAAGATGTGCCAAATTTATCCCCATAGCTCATGATTTGGCGCATTTTGCTACACATAATTGACTCTTCCTTATGCGACCTCTTGTTTGGCCTCCTTTGAATCAAACTTCACTGAGATTGTGGCACAAAGTATTGGCTTTTTTTTTTAAAACTTCCTAAAATGTAATGAATGTGGCTCAAGAAATCCTTTTAGATGAGTAATTTTCCCTTATATCATATCTTTACACCAGTGGTTCCCAATTGGGGTACTGCGGCACCCAGGGATGCTGTTGAGTTCCCTCAGGGATGCAGCGACTATATGGTGGAGAAATAGCCTTATGCTTCCTTTTAACTATATCAGCATCCTTGAGAGCTAGTGATGTTCGCTGAAGACCTGCTGCATCGATCTGCACAACTACAGTGTCGGGCCACTGGGGACATTATTAGTTGTTAGGGGCCACTGAGGACATTAGTTGTCATTGTGCTACTGAGGGACATTGCTTCTTGTCCGGGGACCACTGAGAGACGTTATTCCTTGCCTGGGCCCACCGGGGGACATTACTTATCTGGGAGACATTATTAGTTGTCAGGGGGCCATTATTTCTTGCCTATACGCCACTGAAGACATTAATACTTGTCTGAGGGTCACAGGGGACATTATTACTTGCCTGGGGGTCACTGGGGAGCACGTTTTTGTGTCTGGGGTCCACTAGGGAGAATGTACTGCACGGTGGATCACTGGGGAGCTTGATACTATGTGGGGCCACTAAGGGAGCCTGGTGATGGTAAAAGGTGAATTTTTGTATGTGCTGGTTGGAAAGTATAGGATGGTGTAGTTTTGAGGATTGAATTCACGTGATGCAGTTACAATTGCTTCAAAACTGCAATAGAAAAATTGCATGCATTTTTTAAGGGCTTAGCCACTTTGAGATGAATATTGAGAGGCAAATGTTACTGCTATTAGATAAAATTCTGAGACTGGTCATGCAATATATGGTCAATGGTCATGTGATGAGCACACAGGTACACAGCTCGCCATAGTCACAGCACAGACATCTGCCTGGTATCCATCACATGTATCCATTCCAGCTGTAATTAAACTGCACTGGAAAAAGCACAACAAAACTATAGTTTTTTTTGGTAAACTTAATTTGGTGGGGATGCCCTGAGGAAATTTTTTCAGCATTTTACTCTTATGGAAATTAGCTGAAAAGGCCTTTAGGGGTGTGAGCATGCCTGCTAGGGCTTCACTCTCTGCCGACCATCTCTTCACCCCATTGCCTTGTCTGTAGTTATGGTTGGTTAGAGTGAAGCCCTGGCACGAGATGAAATGCCCCTAAAGTCCTTTTCAGCTACTTTGCATAAGAATAAAACACACTGGTTTTCACGAAAGTGGAGCTGCAATGCAGAATAAGAAAGACCTCTTTGGAAAGTATAGAAGTCGCCCTACAAGGTATTTGTAATTAGTTTAACACCAATTTTCCTGCTGACAGACTCCCTTTAAACTGATGTTGTAGATGATGGTGCTGTCATCTGGTTTATGTAATTCGGCTTCTAGTTGTAGTAATTTCAGCTGACAATGGCTCTTCAGCTTGTCCATGTGCATCACATGTCAATGAATGAAGACTTTAAAATGTTGACAAGTAAAGCCAGCAGGGAGAGATGTGTTTTTCTGAAGTGTATGCACAAATTGGCATCTCTAGCACCTCTATGAGGTTGTGTGCAGTACTACATGTATCATGCATCTTTCTTTCTGTGCCAGGATGAGCTGTTCCTGTGGATATTTTATTGCTGTACACTGTATGTATTGTACATGACCTTAAAGGGGTTTTCCGGGCAAAAAATATTTTTTAAAAAGTGCCTGTTAGTGCTATTAATGGGTTATTAAATGTAACCACATACTTTTTAGCATCTTGAATGATTCCTGGGTGTCTGGGGGCCTCTTGTGTCTCCTGCATTTGTTTACTGGCTAAGCTTACTGCAATGTAAGGCAGGGTTCACACTACTGTTGAACTGCGTAATGAAGGTGTCTATTAAAAAAAGAAAAAAACGGACACTTATCATAACAGACATTAGCAGACGCTGACACTGGGTTCACACCAGCGCTTGATTTCCATTTTCAGGTTTCCGTGTTCTGCAGACAGAAGACGAAAATCTGTCAGAATGTGTCCAGTCGTGAGCGCCGGTGAGTGTTTTGTGCCCTCCGCCGCGAAACCGTTTTTTGTAACCGGACACAAAGTCCTGCATGTCCGACTTTGTGTCCGGTTAAAAAAAAAAACTGGTTTCGCTGCGTAGAGCACAAAATGCTCACCGGCGCTCACGGCCGGACACTTTTCAAACCCATTCAAATGAATTGGTTTGAAAAATGCCTGCAGGTTTCCGTCTCCTGTCCTGTTTCGGGCAGGAAACGGAAACCTGCAAAATGGAGACCGGGGCGCAGATGTGAACGAGCCCTAACTGATGTTAATGTGTCCGTTTTTGTAACTGATCCATTTAATGGATCAATTAAAAAAAGAAAGGACACACTAGCTTCAGTTATTCAGCATCAGTTAGTGTACTTTTTTTTTTTTTTTATATTGTCCGTTTTTTTGTTTTGTTTTTGCTTTGCTAAAATAAATATTTTTTTTGCTTGACTCGAGTATAAGCCGAGGGGGGCTTTTTCAGCACAAAAACTTATACTTGAGTATATATGGTACTAGCTATAGCCCGCGACTTCGTCTGCTGTCCCCTCACCCTTGCGCGATCCACCTGCAGCGCGGCCCGTGGCCCCCCATGGCCCTTTCCTTGCGGCTAGCGCGGTCACCTCCCACAGCGTCGTGGGCCAGGACCCCACGGCCCCGCTGCTGCACCTCTGGCCCTCCCCTTTCCCTCTACCTGCACCCCCGGCTCTCCCCTTACCCCCCACCCGCGTCCCCGGCCCCCTTTCCCCCTTTAGAGTTACAGTCACCTCCTACATCTACCTCTACCGACAGGACGGGGACGGGGACCCTGCGCAAGGCTCCCAGCTGCCATAGGAACATGACGCCGGCCCCGGAGCTTGGTCCGGGTGCCGACACAGAGAAGGAATATAGCAGAGAAGGAGCAGCGCCCACGCATCGGCAGAGGACATCAGGACAGGTCAGCTGTGACTGAGGCGGCGTTAGGGTTAATGGAGACGATCGTTGCGGACACCGGACACCCCCCATCCCGATGGATTCACCTTGTGTATGGTGTGTAGTCCACAACATCTGCCGGTCCTGTGTAGCCGGCCGGCATGCTGGCAGTGTGTAGGCGGCCTGGAATGGCAGCGGCAGCTGGAGCATGCGGGCTGCCGCCATGTTGACTACTGTCTTCCCGGTCAATCGGCCCGCCCACACTTTGCTGGCAACGTATGGTGCTGCAGCGCTGGCTCCATAGCCCGCACCCACCCTGCCATGCACCAACAGGAGGTGCGTGGAAAGACCTGGGCTGGCGTAATGCCAGCTCCTACATCAGAGCAGGAGAGAACTTTGGAGGGTTGCGGTGGCGATTTGGGGTGAGTGACCCACATTTAAAGTAGCCTATTCTTCCTTCCTGGGCAATATGTCGGTGTGTGTGAAATTTCAACAAAATCCATTCAGCCGTTTGGCTGTGATTGAGGAACAAACATCCAAACACACAAACCCACAATGAGTACTATGGCCTTTTCACTGAATAACAAGCTCAGCATTGTATATACCGAAGAGGTTGCTTTAGTTGGACTGAGCAGCTACCTTAACATGTGACTGCATATAATGTCATTGGTATGGGGAAGAGGCCTCAGCGTTTGCAAGCTTCGCAGTCTCTTCCAAAAGCTGAACTGGGATGGGGAAGGGTGATCCTGGTTGTCAGAATCCTATTGATCATAGATTGTTGATCTATTATAAAACTAGGTTATCAATATGTGAGTCTCAAAAAAAAAATCCCTTTAAAAAAAGAAATATACACTCACCGGCCACTTTATTAGGTACACCTGTCCAACTGCTCGTTAACACTTAATTTCTAATCAGCCAATCACATGGTGGCAACTCAGTGCATTTAGGCATGTAGACATGGTCAAGACAATCTCCTGCAGTTCAAACCGATCATCAGCATGGGGAAGAAAGGTGATTTGAGTGCCTTTGAACGTGGCATGGTTGTTGGTGCCAGAAGGGCTGGTCTGAGTATTTCAGAAACTGCTGATCTACTGGGATTTTCACGCACAACCATCTCTAGGGTTTACAGAGAATGGTCCGAAAAAGAAAAAACATCCAGTGAGCGGCAGTTCTGTGGGCGGAAATGCGTTGTTGATGCCAGAGGTCAGAGGAGAATGGCCAGACTGGTTCGAGCTGATAGAAAGGCAACAGTGACTCAAATAGCCACCCGTTACAACCAAGGTAGCCAGAAGAGCATCTCTGAACGCACAGTACGTCGAACTTTGAGGCAGATGGGCTACAGCAGCAGAAGACCACACCGGGTGCCACTCCTTTCAGCTAAGAACAGGAAACTGAGGCTACAATTTGCACAAGCTCATCGAAATTGGACAATTGAAGATTGGAAAAACGTTGCCTGGTCTGATGAGTCTCGATTTCTGCTGCGACATTCGGATGGTAGGGTCAGAATTTGGCGTCAACAACATGAAAGCATGGATCCATCCTGCCTTGTATCAACGGTTCAGGCTGGTGGTGGTGGTGTCATGGTGTGGGGAATATTTTCTTGGCACTCTTTGGGCCCCTTGGTACCAATTGAGCATCGTTGCAACGCCAAAGCCTACCTGAGTATTGTTGCTGACCATGTCCATCCCTTTATGACCACAATGTACCCAACATCTGATGGCTACTTTCAGCAGGATAATGTGCCATGTCATAAAGCTGGAATCATCTCAGACTGGTTTCTTGAACATGACAATGAGTTCACTGTACTCCAATGGCCTCCACAGTCACCAGATCTCAATCCAATAGAGCATCTTTGGGATGTGGTGGAACGGGAGATTCGCATCATGGATGTGCAGCCGACAAATCTGCGGCAACTGTGTGATGCCATCATGTCAATATGGACCAAAATCTCTGAGGAATGCTTCCAGCACCTTGTTGAATCTATGCCACGAAGAATTGAGGCAGTTCTGAAGGCAAAAGGGGGTCCAACCCGTTACTAGCATGGTGTACCTAATAAAGTGGCCGGTGAGTGTATAGATTTAAAGGGGATTTTCCCCATTAAGAACAGTTTTTTAGCAATCCACAGGATATGTCTGATCTGTTGAACCCTCATGATAACTAGTACAGGAACCAGAGATGAGTGTACGCTGTTGCTCCATTGAAAGTGTATGGAGCTGAGCGAAACAGCCAGGGCCTGACACATACCTCACTCAAATGTAAACTTGGTACTCCAAGTATTTGGAGGAGATCCCCACCACCACCACCACCACCATATACTTATTACCTGTGAATTATCCTGTCAATAGATGATACATGGTCATTTGTGGTAAAATGTCGTTTAGGGTAATTTCACATATTGCTTTTTTAAAATTTTTAAGAAGACTGATGCAGTTTATTATTTCTGAGCCAAATGCTAGAAGTGGATCTAGAAGGAATTACTCTTAAAGTCTTTTCTGGTTTGGCTGAAAAACTGCACCTTTGTCTGAAACCACTCTAAATAGGACCTGAGAACTATTTTACGGACTAGTTGTGTTTCCCACATTAGAATTCTGGAGTCACTTTTCTCATAACTCTATGTAGTACCATTCCTCTGCTGTCGCTCCTAGACACTGAGTGTTACCATACATTTTGTCAAGGGGAATGTCTTTACATTGAAACTGGCAAAGGGGAGTGTACTTATTCAGTCTGACACTGTCAGCCCTGACTGGACTGTGTCAGACTATGTAGCAGCACCCCTTTCTCCCAGTTATCAACTTCATAAATTTTGATGAAGAATAACAGAGGAACGATACAACGCAGAGTTTTAAGAAAAGATATTCTAGACTAGTTGTATTTTGGTAAATATGATTATTCATAAAGAGACATGTCAAAGAAGAGGCAGGTCCTCAGATGTCTGCATGTTACTAAAACTCAAACTACATCTGAAAGACCTTCTTTTAAGTTGTGCTTGTGTATTCTTGTACTTGGCCAAGCGTAAAATATTATTGATTGCCGTAATAAGTAGCTAAATTACATCTTCTAAAATTCACTAAAGATACTCCATCTGCAGAAAAAGATAAGGAAGCATCAACTTCTATGCTGCAAAGTATCATTTTACAAAGGCACAGGGCTCAGATTTGCAGTAGGCATGTGTTCATACAGCATATTATGTGGTGTGTGTATTTTAATAGGGATTTCTCTAAGCATACTGTATTTGTGTTGGTATAATTTAATACATACATACTTAAAATTGTTAGTGCACGCATGGTTCATGTGATAATCTCTGTGCTATTATCTATATTATTTTTTAACGGTAAGCCTAGTTCTAAGAAGTTTATGAAGTGGATGGCAAGGATTTAGAAAAGCTTCAATTGCTTGTGGGGAAATGTTCAAATGTCATTTAGCCTCAAAGGAACCAGGTGCTCAGTTATTTGCCGCTAGCAGAGAAATATAATTTCATGATAAATGGAAAACCTAATGTGAATGTGAGACATATATTTAATATACAGTTGAGGCCTAGAGGTATTTCACGGTAGACTTCAGGCTTCCATTAGCTTCTAAACAGTATTAATTAAATGAAACCTCATGTGGAAAACAGTTCTGTATGGAACATTAGGGTATTAGAGGTAATGGAGGAGTAGAATGACCTGAAACTAGGAAACTGTAGGCACAGCATATACCTTTTACATTTGCACTAAGTTTATACTTCTTCATTATCCTGATAAATCAAGGTCTTTGGTTAAAATGATATTCCTACATAGCCAATAGTTAATTGTAAATAGGGTTTGGGTGATTATGGGCTAAATATAAATTGTGATTAATCGGGCATTTTACCTCAATTACGATTAATGGTGATTTAGTTCATGCCTCTTTTCAGGTATATGTTGGGTGAACCTCTCAAAATTTAGCTTTGGAGGTTTGCCTGGCATTGTCGTTCGTTTGGACTGGACACGGCCAAACTAGAACTGCTATTATGCTCAGACCCCAAACTATAATTTAACAGAGGCTCAGGGGAAGTTCGCAAACATTAAAAAAAAAACAGTATTATTCACCTTCCCAAGCGCCATCACTGCTCCTGGTCCTTTTCAGGTTTTCTGTATGATGTTAGGAACTGCTGAGGCTCAATCACAGGTACGTGGCATTATGATTCAAAGATGCATGGCTGGTGCATTCACACTTGTGTCTTTTCATCACAACCCCATGTGACTGTTGAAGCGAAATCACAGGTCTCACCAGCCGCTATTGTTATTCAGGAGCCCAGAAGAAGACAAAGAATAGCCTGGAGCCCAGCAGAGGTGAGTAACAACGTTTAGTAGGTTTACTCACCTCCCCTGGGCCTCTGCTAATTATAGCATATACTGTAGCAGTTCAGTCTGTACAAAACTGCAGGCAAAAGTAGTATGTGGTATAAACTTAGACTAGGCAGTCTAAGTGTATGTTCACACTGGGATTTCTATTGGTGTATTTTGAGGCAGAATTTACCTCTAAAAAAAACCCCACTTCCTATACTCTCCCATTCATTTCAGTGGGAGCCAGTAGCCGACGAGCTAGAAGAAAAAAATCTGCGTGACTGCCACTGAAATGAATGGGAGGGACGGGAGGCATGTTTTTAAAGACAGGTCCATCAGATGACACACAGGTAGATCCAGATGGACTTGATTGACTATATTGGGGTGCATAAGGTATCCTTCATGGTGCCTGTCATTTTACCAGAACCTCTGCTGCAGATGAGATGTTACATCAAGTGCTGAAGAAGAGCATCAGCTTCTAGCTCTGATTTTTATAATGCTATCTCTTGCACTTCTGAGTTTCATGCCAATCTTTAGCCACGGTAATATTGCTGGGTATTGTGTTGTTGTCGGTATAGTTTAAGCGATGATCATATAATGCATCTCTACATTACTACAGAAGGCAGTCATGCATTTTCAGATGCTGAGCTGTTTTCATAGGAGACGTTCAGTCACCGTTAAATAACAAAGCATTTACTTTAAATGTCAGATAGCGTCTTCTATCAATTTGGCATGAACAAGTGTCCTCATTTTCCTGGGCATGCCCTTTTATTTTGTCATTTAATGTTAACCCTTCTAGCTACGTATCTCTTGTATTATACCATTTATACAAAATTGCTTTACGTTGTGCGTTCTCATTTCATTTTGTTTACACTTATTGGAAATGTTTGAACATGAAGTGTGGCGCCCATTCAGGTTATATCCTATTGTAAATGTGTAAGTGCTGGTTAGGAGCACACAAGGCCAATGTAGTTGTGTTACAGAGCTATGGCGCTTATAAACCACCATATAGTGCTCCATAAGGTACCAGATTAGTGTCATTGTGCTTCAAGAGAAGAAAGACTTTAATATTTTCATCTGATAATGCAGTGGCTGCTGCAAAGGAAATGTAGTATTACATGGAGGTCATTCAGATGAGTGACCAGGCCCACAGGGGAATCAGTGAATCCCTTGTTGGGGCCCCCAGCCCTACAACCACTACCAGAAGGGTGCATGCCATAGTACACTCACTGCGCTCTATATCAGATGTACAGCATCTCATGCAGTCTATGTGCTCTATAATACATATATATATATATACAGTATATATATGCATTAGATATCTGAGATGATGACATCCAGGCTCAGAGACAGGCCAACCACTATCCTCCCTCCTGGGCACCATCTACTTACTGTCACTTTGGTACCCTTGTCACCAATCATCTTGATCTCAAAGCCATGGGGGGCCTAATCTAAGGCAAGGTAGGTAGCAAGGTAATATTTGTACTTTAAGTGTAACTAAGCTTTTGGTTTTCTGGCAGTATTTGTGTCATCATCATAATTTTTGTAATATACTAACAAATTTTGTCTCCTTTTGTCAAATTTTGTTTGGAGATCTAAAATTTAGCCCTGCATCCTTAGTTACCAAAAGCAAGTTTCTATCTATATATTTTCAAGAGCTATAACTGGTTGAAAACTCAGTCGGGATGGTAATATATCTTATATATCATGCGCTTCATATAAATTATCTAATACCGACTGCGTGTTTTGTTTTTGTTGTATTTTTTTTTTATTAGTGTTTTACCAAATAGTATACAGCAGTAAAAGGGAGCAAGGAAAAGCTACAATGTGGCAAAATAGGATAACTTAATACACTGTAATCATATAATACAATAGCATACTCAGTATGCACAGTTATATAGCGAACTGCACCAAAATGGCGCTCGGACATGCGCAGTACCACTCAGAACGGAGCGGTACTACGCATGCCCAAGATTTCAACAGCTGGAGCGGCAATGGAGAATACAGGGCTGTCTGGATGAGGAGAAGGGCATACAGAGTGCAAGCTGTGGAAGGGCGTTTTCAAAGGTATGACAGGGGGGAGGGGGTGCTCAGAGGCGCTGGGGAACACCCATGGTGCTCCTTAGGACTGATTTACATATGCAACTTTTTTGTTTTTAAAAGAAACCATGGTTTGAGCTGCAGTAGCAGAGGCAGTACCTGAATAGCTTTTTTTTGAAAGGCTATTCAGGCATATGTTTAGCTACAAATGCATTTTAGGAATGACAGAATCCCTTTAAAAATATACATAATTCTATTTTTCACCACCGTGGTAATATGCAAAAGATAATTAGAAATTATTTTCTGATTCCATACATTAGCTTGGATTAATTTTCTAGACTAGCTGAAGGTCAGAGCAGCATCTTTTCTTCCTGCTTATCTGAGTGAACAAGACCTTGACTAGATACAAGTGTAGCAAACTCTCCGCTGTAGCTCAGTATTGGGTCTATACAGTTTTTCAGCCAGATGTAAATATTAATGTTTCTCTTCACTGACAGAAAGCAGAAGAAATCTTGAAATGAGGAACTAAACAGAAATATTAGAAAGTTGCAGAACTTTTCTTTATACAAGGATTTATTTATGCCGGACTATATAACCCTATATAACTGAATTGAGTACTTGAATTCATCTATCAATGAATGAAATGTTAAGTCTACTGTAGGACGTGCATTATGTTTGTCTTTAGCATGGATGTAAATGGTGTAATACAAGTCTAAGTACATTAGTTGTATAGTTTTATATATACATATATATTTTACCAATGACTTGGTTTAACTGCTTTGGGTATCACCCGGGGATGTCTCTGTGCAGACTGTGAATTAACTGTAGCCTGGCTGCAATTACAGTGAATGGGTCTTTTGTGCTGCGATAGCCAAAGCCCCCCCAGGACTTCTGGAGGAAATCCAGGGCACAGTTAGAAATCCATTAGGCAGTGTATCTGGATCTAAAGTCTATTTTAGGTTTGGACGGAGATGCGGTTTGACACTGTAACTGCACATTGTATGTTCTGAAATGATAAAATAAGTGAACAGACTAGAAAATTGGTTTAAAACTTAAGAAACTGTCAGCTATGATTCTGTTTTAGTGTGCTAGGTTGCAGCTTAGAGACTTGAAGATTTGGATGTGTATGGTTGTTGCACAGTTAGTATAGCTAAATAGAGGAAATTGCTGTAATTTAGTATTCACACTTTAAAAATGTGTGCGCTGTTTTTAATCTCTATTATTCCTCTATAGACCTAATTGATATCTGTCAGCAATAACTTCAGTTTGTTCATTGCTCAGTGATTCTGCTGGACGTTACTGAATAGCAGTGGTTTACAAACTTTCTGGGGTCGGGGACCCGTTTCTAGCTGAGGTTTTTGTTTGGGACCCCCAAGATACTGTACTAAGTTCCATTTGAAAAATAAGTCCCTGCAACACCGCCTCTATTCTACCATTCTTCTACATTTTGCTTCTAACTTCCCAGCTGTGCCAGAACAGCTATAGCAGTAATTGTTACGGCACTGATATTACAATAGGTATCCAGTTTACAATGTAATTACCACCTTTATGGTGACTTCTCTGTCCAGGGTGATGTAAAAGAGTGAGTAGTCTGTCACATGAATGACAAGAGTCAATGTATATTGGCTCTTTCCAGCCGGACAGCAGTGCAGAACTTGTCTTGATTTGGTGCCAGCAATGGTGCTCACTGGCAAAGAAACTGTGGATTGTGGGATAAAAGTTCATGGGCCCATGTCTACTTGGTGCTGTGAATTCTGCTTTGAATTGCTGAGGTTTCAACATCCAAATGCATCCAGTGCTGCATTCACATCAATTTAGCTTCTAGATCCATTCCAGTCCTATAACACGGTGCAGAATAGGAACTGCTCTATAACCATCCATGCTATTGCAACAAAATGGGTCCGGAAGCCCAATAGACATGATTGCACTCAGATGACACTCCGTGTGTCATCAGACTGCATTCCGCTGCTAACACAGCCCTATATTGGGTGCACACTTTATACGTGGTGTCCTATCAGTTTTTATTATGCAAATATCCTCATTATGACTAGCACATTTTACATTTGTCGCTGTGGGTGTGCACAATAAGCAGCAGTCTGCCCCCCTCCCTTATCCACTATAAGTACTACTGGTTTATTTACATATAATTCTGCCAGTAGTAGCTGTACAATAGGAAATGGCTGACAAAAGGTCAAGTGAGCATAATAAGATATCCAAGAACGCTGATCTGCAAATACAGGAAAAATACATGCATGTATGATGCAGCTAAAAAGATTCCTCACCCAGGAAAAGAGCAGTCTATGAGCACAGTCTGGAAAGCTGCTTGAAATCTGAATAATATCCCATCTCTAATTACACAAGCAGACAGAAGTAGATACATTAGAAGACTTTTCCTACATTGTAAGATTTGAGATGTGCAGAATGACCGTGAGTGCACCGATAAAGCAGTTTACAGACTGGAGGCTGTAAGGAAAAACCACCCCTCACCTATGCATTCACTATGTGAAGAGACAAGTCCCTCCTCCTTCCACTCACTGTGAAACCATCTTGCTTTTTAATGGAATCTATGGATGGGACTACCTTAGTAACAGGAAAGGAACAGCAAATTGGCTAGAAGGGAAACTCCTAGTGGCAGTGTAACTCCCATTTTATGATATATGTATTTTATTTATTTTTTTTGCTATTGGGTCAGAGGGGTGTTGTGAACATTTTTGTAATATACTTTATTCATCTCTCAAACTTCCTTTTAATAAAAAACAGGCTGTAAAGTTCACATTAGCGTTCGAGTCTGCATGGGAAGCTGAAAGACGGAGAGCATGTTTGCTTAACCATGGACACCTGCGGACCCCATAAACTATAATAGGATTTGTGGGGTTTCCACCCGGTTCAGTATGAGACCATTGGAGGGAGTTGCAGGGCGATTTTAGGCGGAGTCTCCCACGGAGTTGTAACACAGATGTGAACCCAGCCTAGCAATAGTTTAAATATTGCCAGGGAGACTCTGGCTGTACACATGTACTCAATGCATCTTGCAGAGCTGAAGCATTTAGCAAAGGGGAATGGTATCTTAACCCTTTTGCTGCCAGGCACGTAAGCTATACGTGCTCCCAAGGTGGCACTCCAGTAGCGGAGGACGTAGTTACTACGTCCTCCCTACTAATGCCCATATCTCTGGACTGCATCAACATATCTTGATGCTTTAAAATGCATTTTAAAGAAGAGACTCTCATCTTTAAAATGATACCAGGGACTTGATGATTTTACTTACAGTCTTGGAACGATTCACTGTTGAAGACACTATTTGGCATTGAGATCCAACTGCAGATCTCAATTCCCGACAGCGTTTCAACAGTTAATTGCTCCAAAACTGTACATCCAATCATCGAGTTCTTGATATCATTTTAAAGATGAGATTCTCCTCTTTAAAATGCAATTGAAAGCATCAAGATATGTTGATGCAGTCCAAAGATATAGAGCTCCAAAGTGTCCCCCCCTCCTGTCTAAGCAACCAATTTGCGATCTATGACAGGAAAGGGAGAGGGACACGGAGCAGTTCAGCAGAGAGAGAGAGAGACAGAGAAACGATCTGACTCTCTTCATAACTTGTATGTGACAGCAGGAGGGGGGTGACAGGGACTCTATTGTCCCTATTAACCCTTCTCCTGCCAATCAGAGCGTATACTATACATTTGTCTCTGATTGTCACATACAGTTATAATGTAATTCCCCCCTGAGCTTTACTAGTGGGGTATTCTTATGTTATACCTCCTGAACATAACCAGGAAGTTTATTAGCGCTGTGACCCAGACATTTACCATTGTCCAGGTCGCAGCCCCCCCAAAAAAAAGTCGCACCAAACACTTACACAACATATACATAAAGTCGCAAATAAAGTTTACATTTCACCCAATCCCTGTCCTGTCTATACCTGAGCTTTCTACAGTAAAATACGTCTCTAGTGATGTCCGTTACACACTAAAATAATAGTAATAACGATTATCACTAGAGATGAACGTATAGATTGCTAAAATTTTTATAGGGGGATGGGAAATAACATTTTTATGTGAAGTCCTATTTAATTTGCATGCACAAAATGGGATGGCGCATTTCTGCGATTTTGGCGATTCTTTAACACCCGCCCCTGTAAATATATACATGTGTGGTATGCATGAACTCCTCACATATTGCAGTTTTATGTACAGTACATTATGTTTGCAGAAAGGGATTTCTTGAGCCGCACTTCAGTGGCAAATTTGAATTTTTGCGCAATTTTTGCTAGCAATCTCTGTTTGCTGCAAAGTTGAATGAAGGTGGTTGTATATATAAACTATTAAATTGTGTTTTTATATACGGTATGCTGTGTACTCTGAAAAAAGTTAGATTTTGGTATCACAGTCACAGTTTGGTAGGTGCAGTATAGCTTTTTAACATATTAGTGAACAACAGCAAAATCCTGCTTGTCTTCTGTATTCGTGTTTTTGGGAGTCCGAGCTCTTGTTGTAGTTGATGTTTGCGGTAGATATAGTATATTTACACATTGTATACACCATAAGCTATTATTTTAAAAGTATTTTGTATATGAATGTAGGTGCAAATATGTGTTTTAGCGTATTTTTTCAAAAAATTATTTGTGTTGGTCGCAAAGTTGCATGAAGGTGGATGTGGCTATCGATGACCCATTAAGACATTTGTAATCTTCAGGTTGTCTACTTTCAAAAAATATATAGAGTTTAGGGGTTCACTTACTTTTCATGGTGTGTAATCCCTACATTTTATAGGATGATACTTTTTTAACATTTCCAGCTTCAAAGCAGATTTTTGTTCCTTCCAGTTCTAGCGATTTTCTGAAGACACGTGCATGCGGGTTCAGGCCATAGTGATATGTATGAACTCTGCACATGTTGAACTCTTATTTTTAGGAGGTTTGGTGCATTTAATTTTTTGTTTGGTTTCTGCTTTTAACAACTAATATACATTTTTTTGCATTTTTTCATAAAACATTCACTTTAAATCAAAATTGCATGAAGGTGCCTGTTCGTATACAGTACCAAGTGGCATTCTGACAATGCTGCAGGTGTCTACTTTAAGAAAATATATACCGTATTTTCCGGACTATAAGGCGCACATAAAAACCTACGATTTCCTCAGAAATCGTAAGTGCGGCTTATAGTCCGGTGCGGCTTATATATGGATGGAAGCGGCGGCAAAGACTGCGTGCCGCTTCCATACATACATAAAAGGCACCGTAAGGGTGCATTCACACTACCGAACGCCGGCGTGTATCACAGCCGTACACGCCGGCGTTATAGCAGGGCTGCCGGACACTTCCTATTCATTTCTATGGGAGCAGGCATGCGAGCGCTCCCCATAGAAATGAATGGACAGACACTTCCCATTCATTTCTATGGGAGCCGGCATGCGAGCGCTCCCTATAGAAATGAATGGAAAAAAGCAGTCCATTCATTTCTATGGGGAGCGCTCGCATGCCTGCTCCCATAGAAATGAATAGGAAGTGTCCGGCAGCCCTGCTGTCACGCCGGCCTGAAACAGAACGTGAAACTTACCCAGCGGTGCAGGGCGGGCGGGCATTCAGGCCTCCTCTGCCTCCGATGTTCCGTCCTTCTCCTCCGGCGCTCGCTGATAATGGCCGGGGCGCATGCGCAATATCATAATGCTTCTACTGCGCATGTGCCCTGGCCATTATCAGCTTGCGAGCGCCGGAGGAGGACGGAACATCGGAGGAAGAGGAGGCCTGAATGCCCGCCCACCCTGCACCGCTCGGTAAGTTTCACATTCTGTTTCAGGCTTTTATTTTAAAACGGGGGGGGGGGGGGGTAGTTTAAATCTAACGTTTACGGTTGGGCTCTATCAGCATGATTTTGCTGATAGAGCCCCTCCTCGCCTGCCGAGCGCTTCCAATAGAAGCGGCCGCTGGCAAAGTCTGCCTGCCGCCGCTTTCAATAAGATATAATGCGCACCGGACTGCGGCTTATAGTCCGGTGCGCCTTATATATGAACCGAGACGGACTATAAGGCGCTCATGGGCAATGCGGCTTATAGTCCAGTGCGCCTTATAGTCCATAAAATACGGTAGGTATGGGGGGGTTGGATGCTTTTTTAATGTTGCAATTTAGGTTTGATTTGTCCATCTCAAAACTGTGAAAATTGCTCTGGCTACTGGAGGTGCAAAATGTCCAGAGACCCTTGGCAGCGAAGAGGTTAAAGGGGTTGTCCCATCACAAGGATCCTATCTATACTGCTAGTTTATGGGGATTTAAGACTTTTCCTAAATGCATTGCTTTATCAAAAGTTTACGCCATGTCGACTTTTCTGAAAAAGCAAGTTAGAAAATTTTTAACTTAAACTAAATGTGCCACAAATATGCCAATGTCTGATTTTAAAGGGGCTCTATCATTGGGAAAAGTCATTTTTAGCTAAGCACATACTTGCATAGCCTTTAGAAAGGCTATTCCACACCTACCTTTTGTATGTAAATTGCCTCTGTAGTTTTTGAATGTCAGTTTTTATTCATATGCTAATGAGCCTTCTCTGGAAGTCTCATTGTGCACCCTCTATTCTCTGTGTTTGTACAGCAAACACTGGGATCACACCAGCGCCTGAACTCCGTTTTCAGGTCTCCGTCTTCTGCATGCAGCAGACGGAAACCTGTCATGCCGAGTCCGGCCGTGAGCGACGGTAAGTGTTTTATGCGCTCGGCGGCGAAACATGTGTTTTTTGTTTTTGTTTTTTTTTCCAAACCAGACACCGAGTACTGCTTGTCTGATTCTGTGTCCGGTTTAAAAAAACTGTTTCGCCACAGAGTGCATAAAACGCACACGGCCGGACACTTTTCAAGCCCATTCAAATGAATGGGATTGAAACATGCAGGCAAGTTTCCGTCTCCTGCCCCTTTTTGTGCAGGAAACGGAAACCTGCAGAACGGAGTACGGGCGCAGATGTGAACGAACCCAGAGGCTTCTGTGCTGATAACTCTTCTCCCTTCTCTTCTCTTCAAAAACCACTGAGGCGATTTACATACAAAAGGTAGGTGTGAAATAGCCTTTCTAAAGGATATGCAAGTATGTGCTTAGTTAAAAATGACTTTTCCCAATGATAGAGCCCCTTAACAACAATAGTAAATCTGGGCCATTGTAGCAAACTGCTGTTTTGACTGATGGAGCATTACATAGATTGGGTATGATTGTTGGGAATCACACTGGCATACAGACGTGCCACACAATCTCAATGTATAGTCTCCTGTTGTGTATAATGTATTCACTAAATGCAGTCCAACAAAT
Source organism: Leptodactylus fuscus (assembly GCF_031893055.1). Taxonomy (NCBI): domain Eukaryota; kingdom Metazoa; phylum Chordata; class Amphibia; order Anura; family Leptodactylidae; genus Leptodactylus; species Leptodactylus fuscus. The sequence continues at coordinate 95,499,836 of NC_134268.1, read as the reverse complement.
CTGAGTAGCTGGCCAGTATAAACTGTGCACAAAGTGCATGTCAGATATGGCTAAAACTATACAAACTGTAGAAGACAGACCAGTCCGAGCCAATTCTACCCTTTTTACTTGTTAAGAAAAAAAAAATCTACAAAGGAAAAAGAAAATGTAGACTTGAGGAGTAAATCTCCAAAAGCAGTGGCTACCAGCCCCAGGGATTGTCCAGCTGTCGTCTTGTACAGTAGTATAAATTTTAGTAGAATTAGCAATATATAATGTAGAGTCTGGTATTTAACCTGAATATAGGTTGTACAGAAGCCTACTGGGAAGTTTTAGGATGCCAGACAAAGCATAAAAAATTGTGTGACTTCTGATATAGATTCCACATTGCCCCTCTATGGCTGTTAAGTGGTTTGTTCACTTTCTTAGGCTTTTATGTTAAAATCTATAGGAATATGCATTTTTACACGATCCAGCAATACAAGTAGTAAAGGGAAACCCTCCAAGGTAATATCATTGTGATGCATGGATCAAATATTCCATCATTCACTTCTCTTGGAACTATTTTGCCTGTAGTGGATATTGAGCCAAATATATAGTTGCTAGTAGAGTTGTGTAAAGTAAATCTATTCTTTACTGATATGGCTTTGTTCAGTGGTTGGGTAGTTAATAGAAGCCTGGAAGGATTGCAGGGGTTGTCCTTGACAAGTTCTGTTTTTCATCTGCGATTGCCAAGAGGTCTTTCTGAGATTGACTGGTGTTTGCTCAGTCTCTGATGGATTGGTATGCTGGAAGAACATAAATGTAACAGCGCAGATTTAATATGTGGTCATGGATACGACCTATACTTCAGCCTTACAGCAAATGTATACTTTGTCACCATGGCACACTGTAACAGATGAGCAGTCTTTCTGCTGTTCACCTGCTTCACATTGATATATTCTTCTACCCTATTGCCTGTTATATTCATATATTTACATTCTCTATTTGCTGGATCATATTTGCACAGTAGTTCTCTTCCCGATTGAGGTCCTGGCACAAATGTGTAGGATCTAGCTGGCGCTATAATTCAGCTACAGAAACCGCATTAGATTGGATTGGTTTCCTGCGAAAATGACCATTGAGTAATCCTAGATGAGATAGTTAAAGGGTTCAAGGACCACAATATCACTCAATGTATAGCATGTCATAGCATGTTGCACATTACATATTTAACATCTTGTAAAAATACTACAATATTACAATTTAGTGGGTTCACCTTGTACTAGCTCTTTAACATGTTTAGTTTATGAAAAAAATTTTTGCAAATGCAGGGACGAAGATAAAAAAAAAAATAATAATAATAATATCTATCCCCTGCTCACCCATCCTTTAATACTCCAGCATTGCTACTTTGGTAGTCACCACCTTTCTTCAGTAGTCATATGAATGATATACGACATGGCACTGGAGTGGTAAGAGTTTGAAGAGGAGAGTGTAGATTTCTTTGTTTTTCTACTTTTGACCACATGTCTATAAATCCTTTTAATGAGGGCTTCAGATTACTTAGATTGGATACAATGAGGTGTTTTTTGTTATTTCTGCACTCAGTAGATTAGCACTTCTCTGTGTCTCCTGCTCCACTTATTTCCCTTGATTTGTGTTGACTTTCCCAGTGGTGCTGAGCAGCATGTGCCATTACTAACACAATGTCTCATTTTCTTTATTTGTATGGGTACATATGCCTTATCGAAACATCTGCTAAATGGATCTCAATTTTGCTGCTTGCAGTGAGTTTCCTGGCTTCCATATTTTCAGCATAGTGCATAGACTTTGATCTGGTCTGTGTTCTGGGAGGCAGTCCCTTTTATTATAAAGGTGGCTTTTGAGGGGACATACTAAAAAATATTAAGGAAAAGGATGAACAATGTTATTAATTGCTATAACTATTAAGACAAGTATAATGAGTTTCTTGTGCTTTGGAGACATAAAATGAATAGGTTATACATACAGTTTATACTGGAGTCAACACACACATATATTGACATATTGTCAATTCCATTTGAATAAATTATGTATGTAGTATATAGTGAACACACATTCCACGTATTATACAGGGAATTTACTACATGTGTACATATGTGGAATATGTGTTCATTCCACTCCAAACTATTCCTGTAAGCTGTTCATTCCATATCTAGGAAGCACAAAGGTTTTACTACATGTCTGTATATGTGGAGTATGTGTTGATTTCACTATAACCTAGTTATACAAGCTGTTCATTCTGTATCTAGGAAGCACAGGGAATTGACTATTTGTCTGTATATGTGGAATATGTGTTCATTCCAGTATAAACTATATGCATAACCTCTTCATTGTATGTCGCCAAAGCACAAAAAACTCTTTATACTTGCCTTAAAATGTATGGCAATTGATAATTTGTCATTCCTTTTCTTCATTCTTTTTCCCCATGCCTTTTATTGTGTCCCATTATTGAGGTACAATCTCAAATGCTCAGTAATTTTCATCTGCAAGATATTTGAGGCTGCATGTAAAGCAAGTAGGCCTCAGTCACACACATGGAATCTGTAAGGGTTATAGATTAGGTTAAGAAGACAGAGAGCCAGGATTCTCTGCAGAAGTATAGCACATGACTGACTGTCCAGTCAGTCACTGGACCTCAGGAGATACCGCCAATAAGTCTAGTGGTTGGCCACAGCATTTATGCTTTACCTCCAAATCGTCCCTCTCTCTGTTCCTTTTAACTCCTTAAATGTCCTTCTTTTTGACTTTGGAAATAGATGAATGTTATGAATGTTTCACATTGCTCTATAAAGTAGTTATCTGGTTCCTTATTATATATGACCTAACTCATTTAATTAAATCTCCAAAACACAGGTGCTATAGTTTCTTGCTTGAATGAAACAACAAACATTCTTATGTGTTGTATTCCATTCAAATCTATGGAGATGGCCAAAAGCTAAGTACCATTATTTTACATCTTGGGCCATCCAAAAAGTTGCAAGTTATGATCACGTGTTGTCTAAGCACAAGATCAGCTTGCCAAAAGAAAGTGATTATGGTTGGAGACCAGAGCAGTGATGGCAGTGGACAAGCAACTGCTTTAATAGGTGCAGATTAGATACTTCTAGGCCTGGGCAATACATTGAAAGATAACAGAAATTAAGCCAACCTTCAATCATTCAGAGGGAACTTGCTCACATCCATCGTTTCAATTATTCTGCATCCATCCTATCTCACACTGCCATCGACATGTCACTAACTTTATGCTATCCATTCCGGATTGCTGATATGTTAATAATAACCAAAATTCAGTGGCAAAAGGGGAGTGCAATAAAATAATCATTCATATATTGTAATCCTGTCATATATTCATTTCATTTTATTTTTGTCCATATTCACTTGGTCGTATATATGTCATTATTTTACAATATTCCCCGCATTTGCAGAAAATCTATTTACTATTTAAGCTCTGTTCTGGTCCATTATCTAGATATTTTCAGGCTCCAGTAGTATCTATGGGCAGATTATAGCCATCATAGCAACTGCAGTATACCATGTAATAAACAATGGGGAGTGAGTGAACAAAATACAATCATATATAAGAGTGGATACGCGACTAATTCCAAAGAATAGCATTTCATTTCTCTTGCTGCTCATATTTGTAATCGGTGTTGCAGTTTTTTGTTTTTTTTATTGATTGATTTTTTGTGTGTGTGTGAAGTGTAATAAGTAGAGATGAGCGAACAGTGTTCTATCAAACTCATGTTCGATCGGATATTAGGCTGTTCGGCATGTTCGAATCGAATCGAACACCGCGTGGTAAAGTGCGCCATTACTCGATTCCCCTCCCACCTTCCCTGGCGCCTTTTTTGCTCCAATAACAGCGCAGGGTAGGTGGGACAGGAACTACGACACCGGTGACGTTGAAAAAAGTAGGCAAAACCCATTGGCTGCCGAAAACATGTGACCTCTAATTTAAAAGAACAGCGACGCCCAGCTTCGCGTCATTCTGAGCTTGCAATTCACCGGGGACGGAGGTTTCCGTCCAGTTAGCTAGGGCTTAGATTCTGGGTAGGCAGGGACAGGCTAGGATAGGAAGGAGAAGACAACCAACAGTTCTTATAAGAGCTAAATTCCAGGGAGAAGCTTGTCAGTGTAACGTGGCACTGACGGGCTCAATCACCGCAACCCAGCTTTCCCAGGATCCTGAATGGAATACACTGTCAGTGTATTCCCGTATACCCGATATATACCCCCGATACCCGTTCCAACGGTGTGCCCCCCCACCTTCACCCCAGAAATACACTGCAAGTCCCCTAGCAATAGAATTGGGGCTATATACACCCACTATTTTTGCTACTGCCATATAGTGCCATTGTCTCACTGGGAATTCAAAGAATATATTGGGCTTACATATAACTTCAATTCCAGGGAGAAGCTTGTCAGTGTAACGTGGCACTGACGGGCTCAATCGCCGCAACCCAGCTTTCCCAGGATCCTGAATGGAATACACTGACAGTGTATTCCCGTATACCCGATATATACCCCCGATACCCGTTCCAACGGTGTGCCCCCCACCTTCACCCCAGAAATACACTGCAAGTCCCCTAGCAATAGAATTGGGGCTATATACACCCACTATTTTTGCTACTGCCATATAGTGCCATTGTCTGACTGGGAATTCAAAGAATATATTGGGGTTACGTGCACCCACAATTTTTGCTACTGGTATATAGTGCCATTGTCTGACTGGGAATTCAAAGAATATATTGGGGTTATAAATACCCTCATTTCTTGCTACTGGTATATAGTGCCATTGTCTGACTGGGAATTCAAAGAATATATTGGGGTTACAAATACCCTCATTTCTTGCTACTGCCATATAGTGCCAGTTTCTGACTGGTAATTCAAAGAATATATTGGGGTTATAAATACCCTCATTTCTTGCTACTGGTATATAGTGCCATTGTCTGACTGGGAATTCAAAGAATATATTGGGGTTATAAATACCCTCATTTCTTGCTACTGGTATATAGTGCCATTGTCTGACTGGGAATTCAAAGAATATATTGGGGTTACAAATGCCCTCATTTCTTGCTACTGCCATATAGTGCCAGTTTCTGACTGGTAATTCAAAGAATATATTGGGGTTACGTGCACCCACAATTTTTGCTACTGGTATATAGTGCCATTGTCTGACTGGGAATTCAAAGAATATATTGGGGTTACAAATACCCTCATTTCTTGCTACTGGTATATAGTGCCATTGTCTGACTGGGAATTCAAAGAATATATTGGGGTTACAAATACCCTCATTTCTTGCTACTGGTATATAGTGCCATTGTCTGACTGGGAATTCAAAGAATATATTGGGGTTACAAATACCCTCATTTCTTGCTACTGCCATATAGTGCCAGTTTCTGACTGGTAATTCAAAGAATATATTGGGGTTATAAATACCCTCATTTCTTGCTACTGGTATATAGTGCCATTGTCTGACTGGGAATTCAAAGAATATATTGGGGTTATAAATACCCTCATTTCTTGCTACTGGTATATAGTGCCATTGTCTGACTGGGAATTCAAAGAATATATTGGGGTTACAAATACCCTCATTTCTTGCTACTGCCATATAGTGCCAGTTTCTGACTGGTAATTCAAAGAATATATTGGGGTTACGTGCACCCACAATTTTTGCTACTGGTATATAGTGCCATTGTCTGACTGGGAATTCAAAGAATATATTGGGGTTACAAATACCCTCATTTCTTGCTACTGGTATATAGTGCCATTGTCTGACTGGGAATTCAAAGAATATATTGGGGTTACAAATACCCTCATTTCTTGCTACTGCCATATAGTGCCAGTTTCTGACTGGTAATTCAAAGAATATATTGGGGTTATAAATACCCTCATTTCTTGCTACTGGTATATAGTGCCATTGTCTGACTGGGAATTCAAAGAATATATTGGGGTTATAAATACCCTCATTTCTTGCTACTGGTATATAGTGCCATTGTCTGACTGGGAATTCAAAGAATATATTGGGGTTACAAATACCCTCATTTCTTGCTACTGCCATATAGTGCCAGTTTCTGACTGGTAATTCAAAGAATATATTGGGGTTATAAATACCCTCATTTCTTGCTACTGCCATATAGTGCCAGTTTCTGACTGGTAATTCAAAGAATATATTGGGGTTACGTGCACCCACAATTTTTACTACTGGTATACAGTGCCATTGTCTGACTGGGAATTCAAAGAATATATTGGGGTTATAAATACCCTCATTTCTTGCTACTGCCATATAGTGCCAGTTTCTGACTGGTAATTCAAAGAATATATTGGGGTTATAAATACCCTCATTTCTTGCTACTGGTATATAGTGCCATTGTCTGACTGGGAATTCAAAGAATATATTGGGGTTACGTGCACCCACAATTTTTGCTACTGGTATATAGTGCCAATTTCTAACTGGGAATTCAAAATGCGCAAGGCTCCCGGAAAGGGATGTGGACGAGGCCGTGGGCGAGGTCGGGGGAATGGTTCTGGGGAGCAAGGTAGCAGTGAAGCCACAGGGCGTCCCGTGCCTACTCCTGTGGGGCAGCAAGCATTGCGCCACTCCACAGTGCCAGGGTTGCTTGCCACATTAACTAAACTGCAGGGTACAAACCTTAGTAGGCCCGAGAACCAGGAACAGGTCTTGCAATGGCTGTCAGAGAACGCTTACAGCACATTGTCCAGCAGCCAGTCAGACTCTGCCTCCTCTCCTCCTATTACCCAACAGTCTTGTCCTCCTTCCTCCCAAAATTCCCAAGCTTCACAGAACAATAACCCCAACTGTCCCTGCTCCCCAGAGCTGTTCTCCGCTCCTTTCATTGTCCCTCAACCTGCCTCTCCACGTCACGATTCCACGAACCTAACAGAGGAGAATCTGTGTCCAGATGCTCAAACACTAGAGTCTCCTCCATCTCCGTTCGATTTGGTGGTGGATGACCAGCAACCCACCCTCATCGACGATGATGTGACGCAGTTGCCGTCAGGGCATCCAGTTGACCGGCGCATTGTGCGGGAGGAGGAGATGAGACAGGAGTTGGAAGAGGAAGTGGTGGATGATGAGGACACTGACCCGACCTGGACAGGGGGGATGTCAAGCGGGGAAAGTAGTGTGGATGTTGAGGCAGGTGCAGCACCAAAAAGGGTAGCTAGAGGCAGAGGCAGAGGTCAGCAGCTTAGGCGAAGCCAGGCCACACCCGGAATCTCCCAAGATGTTCCAGTTCGTACCCAGCCCCGAAAAACTCCCACCTCGAGGGCACGTTTCTCGAAGGTGTGGAGTTTTTTCAAGGAATGCGCCGAGGACAGATATAGTGTTGTCTGCACAATTTGCCTCTCGAAGTTGATTAGGGGCTCTGAGAAGAGCAACCTGTCCACCACTTCAATGCGCCGTCATTTGGAATCCAAGCACTGGAATCAGTGGCAGGCAGCAACGGCAGGACAAAGGCCGCCTGCCGTTCACGCCACTGCCACTGCCTCTGCCACTGCCTCTGCCACTGCCACTGCTGACTGTGCTGGCGATGCACTCCAGAGGACGAGCCAGGACACCACTTCATCTGCCTCCGCCACTTTGTTGACTTCTCCCTCATCCTCCCCTGTTCCTGTCTTATCTCCTTCTCCTGCACCATCAAAGGCACCATCAGGCGCTTCTTTACAACAACCCACCATCTCTCAGACATTGGAGCGGCGGCAGAAATACACTGCTAACCACCCACACGCGCAAGCCTTGAACGCCAACATCGCTAAACTGCTGGCCCAGGAGATGTTGGCGTTCCGGCTTGTTGAAACTCCCGCCTTCCTGGACCTGATGGCAACTGCGGCACCTCGCTATGCCGTCCCTAGCCGTCACTACTTCTCCCGGTGTGCCGTCCCCGCCTTGCACCAGCACGTGTCACTCAACATCAGGCGGGCCCTTAGTTCCGCGCTTTGCACAAAGGTCCACTTGACCACCGACGCGTGGACAAGTGCATGCGGACAGGGACGCTACATTTCACTGACGGCACACTGGGTGAATGTAGTTGAGGCTGGGACTGCTTCCCAAACTGGCCCGGTGTACCTCGTCTCCCCGCCTAACATTCCTGGCAGGGACATGAGAAGAACACCCCCCTCCTCCTCCTCCTCCGCCACCGCCTCCTCCTCCGCCACCGCCTCCTCCTCCGCTGTTAGATTGACCCCAGCTACGAGTTGGAAACGTTGCAGCACTGGCGTTGGTAGACGTCAGCAGGCTGTGCTGAAGCTGATCAGCTTGGGGGACAGACAGCACACTGCCTCCGAGGTGAGGGATGCCCTCCTCGATGAGACGGCAATATGGTTTGAGCCGCTGCACCTGGGCCCAGGCATGGTCGTTTGTGATAACGGCCGGAACCTGGTAGCAGCTCTGGAGCTTGCCGGACTCCAACATGTTCCATGCCTGGCCCACGTCTTCAACCTAGTGGTGCAACGTTTCCTAAAGAGCTACCCCAATGTTCCAGAGCTACTGGTGAAAGTGCGGCGCATGTGCGCCCACTTTCGCAAGTCGACAGTAGCCGCTGCTAGCTTAAAATCTCTCCAGCAACGCCTGCATGTGCCACAACACCGGCTTTTGTGCGACGTCCCCACACGCTGGAACTCAACGTTTCAGATGTTGAATAGAGTGGTTGAGCAGCAGAGACCTTTGATGGAATACCAGCTACAAAACCCTAGGGTGCCACAAAGTCAGCTGCCTCAGTTTCACATCCATGAGTGGCCATGGATGAGAGACCTTTGTGACATCCTACGGGTCTTTGAGGAGTCCACAAGGAGGGTGAGCTCTGAGGATGCGATGGTGAGCCTTACAATCCCGCTCTTGTGTGTTCTGAGAGAATCCCTGATTGACATCAGGGATAACTCAGATCACACAGAGGAGTTAGGGATAGCATCCGATCCGTCACAGCTGGAGAGTAGGTCCACACATCTGTCCGCTTCACTGCGTTTAATGGAGGAGGAGGAGGAGGAAGAAGAGTTGTCCGATGATGTGATGGTGATACAGGAGGCTTCCGGGCAACTTCGAATCGTCCCATTGTTGCAGCGCGGATGGGTAGACATGGAGGATGAGGAGGAAATGGAGATTGAACTTTCCGGTGGGGCCAGAGGAGTCATGCCAACTAACACTGTGGCAGACATGGCTGAGTTCATGTTGGGGTGTGGCAGCGGTGGGATCAACAGCGGACAGCGAGATGGACTACAGCAGCTCAGCGATTAATGGAGCCACAACCTCAGAATACAGGAACTGGACTATGGCAAGTCTACAAGTAAGGGCCCGGGAACTAAACCTGAGTTACCAGGGAAGAACGAAAGAGCAACTGATCGAGGCACTGGAGGAGATGACCCTGCAAAGCGACCATGAGGAGGGCTGCCCCCAGGAGACAGTAGAGATACGGGAGTGGCAGGTACAGACCCAAAAGAGCAGATGGGTTGTTTTGTATGAGGAGGAATTGGCAGTGCTGGGGCTAGGAGCAACTGCAGAGCAAAGGAGTAGAGCGTTACAGAGGGCTCAGGAAACGGAGAAGGAGGAACAGAGAATGGCGCATGAAAAGGAAAGAATGGCGCATGAAATGCGAATGGCTGAGATAACTGCGCGGAATTATAATCAAACGTCGACCCCCAGCCCAACAGTGAGAGAACCACCATATGTCTCCCATAAACACTTCAAGACCTTTGATGAAGCGGCTGGGGATGTTGATGGATATTTTCAGGACTTCGAACACCAGTGCCACCTGATGGAAGTCCCAGAGAAGGATTGGGTCCGGTATCTGGTGGGGCACCTACGAGATGGGGCTGCGGAAGCTCTCAGAGCCATGGACCCTAGTGATCAGCGGGACTATGAGGCCATTAAAAGAGCGGTGCAGAAGTATTATGCAGTCACTCCAGAGTCCTACCGAGTTCAGTTCCGCTCTTTGTCTTACAATGGGGGAAGCTCCTTCCACATGTTCGCCCACAAGTTGAAGCAAGCATGCAAGCGCTGGCTAGAAGGAGAGGAGGCTGTCACAGTCGATAAGATCCTCCAAGTCATACTTAAGGAACAGTTCTTTTCCCAGTGCCCCGCTGAGATCCGTGAGTGGGTGCTGGAACGGAACCCAGCCACAGTTGAGCAAGCTGCTTCTCTTGCAGATGAGGGCCTGACCATCAAGCCGCAGTGGAAGAGGTTGTTTGCAGAGGAGCGGAAAACTACCACAGTCCGCCAGACACCCTTCAGCCAGCCACCCACCTTTCGTGCCCGGCCTCAGGATTACAATTTCCCCTCTACCCTTGCCCCAGCCCATCGGCCTCCAGCTATGAACAACCCTGTCCCTAGACAACGACCTACTGGAAGAATGCTAGAGCGCAGATGTTTTGGTTGCGGGCGGCCTGGACATTTGCAAGCTAGTTGCCCTGTTAACATGGGGGCACGGGCCACCGTGGCATCTCGGCCTATTCACTACCTGGGAACCACCCCTAGGACAGAAAGTTTGGCCCCATGTCCAGATGACTCCATGAATGACCCATCTGTTCCACCTCCAGGGGTCTATGGGATTCAGCCTTCCGCCACACATCCCGCAAACCTTCAGAGGAAGCACTTGCAGGAGGTCCTACTGGATGGCCGAACAGTTGTTGGATTCCGGGACTCGGGAGCTTTCCTAACGGTAGCGGACCCCCGAGTTGTGCGACCCGAGGCCCTAGAGGAGGGTCCTGGCATTTCTATCAAGTTGGCAGGGGGTACTCGGAAACGTATTCCTAAAGCTACCGTGGAACTCGACTATGGTTATGGACCAAAACGATGCACAATTGGTGTGATGAGCGGGCTGCCGGCCGATGTTCTGTTAGGCAACGATGTTGGAAATCTACAGTGCCACTTTGTGGGAGCAGTGACCCGAAGCCAAGCTCAGAGAGACGCCAACATGGATCGACCGGATTTTCTGACAGATGCCAGCCCTTCAACCCTACAACTTTACCATTCAGCACCGCCGAGGGAACCAACACCAGAACGCGGATGGGTTATCCCGGCAGGAGGACATATGAGCTATAGAGACTGATGTGCATTCCCCAATTTACCTGTGTAGGCCAATTGTGTCATGCACATGTTTTGAGAGGGGGAGGGGTTGTCACGGGATGGTTAGAGTCTATACTATAGGCAATGTGTAATATATATTTCATGTGGAATGTATTCTCTAACCTGTTATATACATCAGTGTGTAGTTGGCTGATTCGGGTCTAGTGTGTTAGCACATTGTATGCAAATACCTCTGTCACGGAGCAAAGGTATACGTCTTCCTCCGGATGGTCTTTTGAATCAACAGGGACGCAAGAGGTCGGGAGACAACAGCAATTTATTGTAATCCACAAAGTTAGTAGCCGGCGGCGGTCACATCAACCGTAATAACAATAAGTCCACAGAAGTCACAATCCAATGATAGCTTTGGTTCCTTGGTCCTGTAACTAAATTCTGGCTCTCTGCAGAGCTGTGCACAGGCCGGCTAACACATACTAACTGCTAGCTATATACTATATACTAAACTGTTACACCTATACCTGGGGGTGGGAAGGGCTGAGCCACAGATCCTTCCCCCCTCACCTATGCCAAGGAGAGCAGACTCCCTGTCTACTATGGACAATGCACCATCCAACATCTTCTTGGAGACACTGATCAGATTATCTCCACCCATTGTCCTCACTAGTTAGAGGTTGTCACGGAGCAAAGGTATACGTCTTCCTCCGGATGGTCTTTTGAATCAACAGGGACGCAAGAGGTCGGGAGACAACAGCAATTTATTGTAATCCACAAAGTTAGTAGCCGGCGGCGGTCACATCAACCGTAATAACAATAAGTCCACAGAAGTCACAATCCAATGATAGCTTTGGTTCCTTGGTCCTGTAACTAAATTCTGGCTCTCTGCAGAGCTGTGCACAGGCCGGCTAACACATACTAACTGCTAGCTATATACTATATACTAAACTGTTACACCTATACCTGGGGGTGGGAAGGGCTGAGCCACAGATCCTTCCCCCCTCACCTATGCCAAGGAGAGCAGACTCCCTGTCTACTATGGACAATGCACCATCCAACATCTTCTTGGAGACACTGATCAGATTATCTCCACCCATTGTCCTCACTAGTTAGAGGTATTTGCATACAATGTGCTAACACACTAGACCCGAATCAGCCAACTACACACTGATGTATATAACAGGTTAGAGAATACATTCCACATGAAATATATATTACACATTGCCTATAGTATAGACTCTAACCATCCCGTGACAGGGTGCTTTACAACCGACAAGCGTATTGTCAAAATCATGGAGGACAACCAGTACTGGATCTTTGCTATCCTTGACCCCCGGTATAAAAACAACATCTCGTCTTTTATTCCGGTAGAGGGGAGGGCCAATCGCATCAATGCTTGCCACAGGCAATTGGTGCAGAATATGATGGAGATGTTTCCAGCATGTGACGTTGGCGGCAGGGAGGGCAGTTCCTCCAGTAGGCAACCAAGTTCTCACCGGTCCACACAAACGAGGGGCACACTGTCTAAGGTCTGGGACACCTTGATGGCACCCCCTCGCCAAAGTGCCGCCACGGAGGGTCCTAGTGTCACCAGGCGTGAGAAGTATAGGTGCATGTTGCGGGAATACCTTTCCGACCACAGCCCTGTCCTCTCCGACCCCTCTGCGCCCTACACGTATTGGGTGTCGAAGTTGGACCTGTGGCTTGAACTTGCCCTATATGCCTTGGAGGTGCTGTCCTGTCCTGCCGCCAGCGTCCTATCTGAGAGGGTGTTCAGTGCAGCCGGTGGCATCATCACTGACAAGCGCACCCGTCTGTCAGCTGAGAGTGCCGACCGGCTCACTTTGATAAAAATGAACCACCACTGGATAGAGCCTTCATTTTTGTGCCCACCTGTGTAAAGCACCCCAACATGAAACTCCATGTCTGTACTCAACCTCTCCAATTCCTCCGCATCCTCATACTCATCCACCATAAGCGTTGCACAATTCTGCTAATACTAGGCTCCCTCCACCCTGATTTCCCCCAACTCTGCTGGTTAGAGGCTCCCTCCACCCTGATTTCCACCAACTCTGCTGGTTAGAGGCTCCCTCCACCCTGCTTTCCCACAACTCTGCTGGTTAGAGGCTCCCTCCACCCTGCTTTCCCACAACTCTGCTGGTTAGAGGCTCCCTCTACCCTGCTTTCCCACAACTCTGCTGGTTAGAGGCTCCCTCCACCCTGATTTCCACCAACTCTGCTGGTTAGAGGCTCCCTCCACCCTGCTTTCCCACAACTCTGCTGGTTAGAGGCTCCCTCCACCCTGATTTCCACCAACTCTGCTGGTTAGAGGCTCCCTCCACCATGAATTGGTCCAAACTGGGCTGTTTAGCGGCTCCCTCCACCATGAATTGGTCCAAACTGGGGTTTTTAGAGGCTCCCTCCACCATGAATTGGTCCAAACTGGGCTGTTTAGAGGCTCCCTCCACCATGAATTGGTCCAAACTGGGCTGGTTAGAGGCTCCCTCCAGCATGAATTTGCCCAAACTGGCCTGTTTAGAGGTTCCCTCCACCATGAATTGGTCCAAACTGGGGTTTTTAGAGGCTCTCTCCACCATGAATTGGTCCAAACTGGGCTGTTTAGAGGCTCCCTCCATCATGAATTGGTCCAAACTGGGGTTTTTAGAGGCTCCCTCCACCATGAATTGGTCCAAACTGGGCTGGTTAGAGGCTCCCTCCACCATGAATTTGCCCAAACTGGGATGTTTAGAGGCTCCCTCCACCATGAATTGGTCCAAACTGGGGTTTTTAGAGGCTCCCTCCACCATGAATTGGTCCAAACTGGGCTGTTTAGAGGCTCCCTCCACCATGAATTGGTCCAAACTGGGGTTTTTAGAGGCTCCCTCCACCATGAATTGGTCCAAACTGGGGTTTTTAGAGGCTCCCTCCACCATGAATTTGCCTAAACTGGGCTGTTTAGAGGCTCCCTCCACCATGAATTGGTCCAAACTGGGGTTTTTAGAGGCTCCCTCCACCATGAATTGGTCCAAACTGGGGGTTTTTAGAGGCTCCCTCCACCATGAATTTGCCCAAACTGGGCTGTTTAGAGGCTCCCTCCATCATGAATTGGTCCAAACTGGGGTTTTTAGAGGCTCCCTCCACCATGAATTGGTCCAAACTGGGGTTTTTAGAGGCTCCCTCCACCATGAATTGGTCCAAACTGGGGTTTTTAGAGGCTCCCTCCACCATGAATTTGCCCAAACTGGGCTGTTTAGAAAACCAAAAAGAAGAAAATTTCAGCTCACCATATCGACACGTATATAAGGAGCCTCAAGGGAGCCCGGCTTGCAGGTGACTTCAGAACCCGCCGTCCACGAAATGTATCCAATATGTAAAATTTGCCAGCTACATCCGAGAGGTAATCCAAAAAATTCCACGATAGTAATAAAATATAACTTTTATTGTGTCTTCATCTTAAAAAGGTTACAGAGTAACCATAAAGGGGTACATCATTAACACAAGGCACAAGGCAACGCGTTTCGGGAATCACTGTTCCCTTTGTCTTAGCTCAAATTCAATACCCTCACTGACTCATTATAAACACTTAGTTAACGAGACCCCTCCTTTTCCTGTTACGCCTCCATACATCTTCTCTAAAAGACTTATTTAATACTCATGATCGCAACATATCACATCATAATCATTAGCAAATACATAATATAATATTTCATCTATAAAAAACAATATATAATACATAAGTTATAAGTTAAAAACCGCAAACGACCACAAAAAGATAATCTGAATATTTATGAACGGGAAGTTTTGAAACATCTGAAAAATCGCAAGGGCATAGTATATAAGCAGTCAGATAAAGATAATAGAATTGTTGTACTTAATGAGGAGGATTATGTACAAGGTTGTCTAGATATTGTAGAGAACAAATCAGTATATAAGAAATTAGAGCAGAACCCCTCAGATCAATTCATGAACAAACTAAAGGATATTATCAATGTAGGGGTTAGCTTGGGCATTTTTTCTAGTGAACAAGCTAAGTTTTTGATTCCAGATCACCCGATAATGGCCATTTTACACGGGCTTCCGAAGACGCACAAAAAATGTATTCCACCCCCGTTGCGTCCCATTATCGCAGGGATAGATTCCGTTAATTCTAGACTTTGTGTGTGGTTGGATGGGCTTCTACAACCCTTAGTAAGACGAGGCCCAGGTTTTTTGCAAGACTCAAAATCAGTATTGAGAGAATTTCAGAATTTTAAATGGAAAGATGACTACATATGGCTGACCTGTGATATCGAACAATTGTTTTTTTTTTTTGTTTTTGTTTTTTTTTAGGCGCCGCCCCCTGAGAGGCTGGCTGCCTGATGCAGTGCTCCAAGCTGGGAGCAAACTTTTCTTTCCTTTTTCACTCTTTTTCTCTCTAGCTTCAAGAATCCGGTAACCAAGCAATCTAGCACTATGAATTTAGCAACTATAAATCGAATGGAAGACCCTGTGGAGTTTTTTGTTCCTTTTGTTTCCATTGTAAAGCATGGACTCAAGACCTGGTTCAGCTGGTTTCCACATGTGCCTGTTACCATCCCCCCAGCTAGGACAGCATGGCTCAACATGCGGCATGGAAGAGAAACCTACATGGAAATGCGGACTTCTTCATTCAAGGAGATGATTTCTGGCGTCAATTGCTGATGTGTGAAGATGCTACAGCTGACTGGTATTTCTTTCTATTACTGTGGACACGTGGGACACTGTTACAACCTGGGAACCTACCATCACCCACCTACCCCAGGAGTTATGGAAGCTTGGCAAGAGAGCAGCACCCTGTATACCTGGATGGCCTCTGACTTCCTTGGGGCAGTAGAACACTGTGGTAAGAAGAAAGGAGGAGGAGGAGGGCTTGTGATGAAGGACATTTGGGGCATTTTTTGTGGTTAATGGACAATAGTGCTGATGCAAGATACCGAACTATCAGCTGTGAGCAGGAGATCTCATCACCTACCAAAGGAACTACCACATGTTATCATGATAGCTGACTATGTCCCCCACCTCTGCAAAATTTCTGCTTGTTATATCCACATGCTGTGACCCCCCTCCTTGTGTCCTACAACCAAGTCGGCTGTATTATTATTATTATTATAATTATTATTATTAACATCAATCTGCACAGAGAACTAAATGATCCTGCAGTGTGTCTGTGTTTCTTTCTTTTTTTTAGTTGCTATGATTCCTAGGATTTCTCTATCTGCCATGAGCTTCTATGTGTTTCTCTCTTGCTATATACTACTGTACCATCTATGAAACTGTATCACTGAAATTTCCCCATTGTGGGACTATTAAAGGAATATCTTATCTTATATCCTAGTATTCCTTATGATATTGCTTTAAGAGCTTTAGAATTTCATCTGAGGAGATATAGTTCGTATTCACTGAATTTATGTGAGTACATTGTTATGGTTACATCCTTTTTACTGCAACACAACTTTTTTGAATTTTGTGGCAGATATTACTTACAGATTAGGGGGGCACCCATGGGTGCCCCCTTCTCCCCTACGATTGCTAATTTATTTCTTTCGTGGTGGGAGGAGGAGTTCATATTTACTACTGTGAATCCCTATTATGAGAATATTATTTGGCTAGGAAGGTATATAGATGACCTTTTGGTCGTCTGGAAGGGAGATGAACAAAGAATTTCTGGTTTTATGGCATACCTTAATGCTAATGACATTAATCTGAAATTCACTCATAATTACCATAAAGAATGTATTTCATTTTTAGATATAGAGTTACATGGGAATGTAGACACTAACAAAGTGGAAACTAGTCTGTATCGCAAGCCGACTGCGGGCAATGGTATATTATTGGCCAGCAGTCAACACCCGGGCCATACGTTGAAATCCATACCAGTAGGAGAATTGATTAGGGCACGCAGGGCTTGCTCTGATGAGGAGACCTATCAAACACAAAAAAAACTCACCTTGGATAGACTCAGACAAAGAGGATATTCTAATTGGAGTTTATCTAGAGCAGAAAGAATTGTGAGTAGGAAAAGTAGAGAATCCTTGTTGAGTAACAATAAACAAGAGATTAAAACTGTTAGAGAAAAGAAGCCAGTGTTTTCAACATCTTTTAATAGACAATTTTCTGACATTAAGAACATTTTTTTCCGTAACCTGCCCATCTTATTACAAGATAGTGTTACCAGAGACATCCTAAAAGGTGGAGTGGATATAGTTGCGAAACGGGGATGTACATTGGGGAATATGATCTCCCCGAGTATGTACATCAAACAAAAAGAGCGTTCCACTACGTGGTTAAACTTAAAGGGATTTCATAAATGTGGTCAGGGTAGGTGTAATATGTGCCGATATGCGTATAAAACCAATTCTTTTGAAAGCACAGATCATAAGGAACATTTTTCTATTTTTTCATTTATGAACTGTTGTTCAGATCATGTAGTTTATATCATGGAGTGCACTATATGTTGCCTTATGTATGTAGGCTGCACGATTAGACAGGTTAAGACAAGAATTTCTGAACACATCACACAATCTAACCAGAATAGAGAAAATACTTCAGGAGTTTCCCGTCATTTTTCAGAAATCCATCAGGGAGATATGACAGGCTTACGATATTATGCCATTGAACAGGTTTCCCGACCTCCGAGGGGGGGTAATTGGCGAAAAAAACTTCTCTTGAGAGAAGCTTATTGGATTATGAGATTGAAAACTCGCCAACCATCAGGACTTAATATTAGATCAGATGTATCTTACATTTTTTGAATTGGAGTGAATTTCAGTAAGTGATGTAGATAGCATATCTATATCAATGTACTTATATATCAATGTATTTATACTGATTATTATTCTTATTCTAGAGTAGTAGTATAGTGGGAGGATGTCCGGTGAGTCTAAGTGTGATCAATTTGCAGTTTAAATGGTTATTATATATGTACATTGTTAATTATACATGTACATATGTATTTTCCCATTTGATTTTCAGTGCCAGTAATGCTGGCTTTGCCTTGTATGGGAGTGAGGCAATTCATGACGCATGCGTGGGATGGTTGGCTTATACGCATGCGCGGAACTGCTAACATAGGAACCTCTTGCATGGGAAGTTAAGTTTCTATATGTAATTAATTTATGACGCATGCGTGAGTCAACTAGCCTATACGCATGCGCGGGGCCAGTAACATGGATTACGTCGTATACGGAGTGTTACTTTCCGTTATTCCAGTAAGATCAATAGAATTTACTTTATGGATTTATGGGCCCTTTATATAAGGTAGGACACTGTTTATACATTATATAGGAAGTGTTTATACGATAGTATGTGTTGTTTACAGGGATTGATTACTATTGCGATTATATGTGCGATACTGATGCGATAGTATGTATTCTCATTACAATGATTTTTGGGACATGTTTATTATGTATTATATATTGTTTTTTATAGATGAAATATTATATTATGTATTTGCTAATGATTATGATGTGATATGTTGCGATCATGAGTATTAAATAAGTCTTTTAGAGAAGATGTATGGAGGCGTAACAGGAAAAGGAGGGGTCTCGTTAACTAAGTGTTTATAATGAGTCAGTGAGGGTATTGAATTTGAGCTAAGACAAAGGGAACAGTGATTCCCGAAACGCGTTGCCTTGTGCCTTGTGTTAATGATGTACCCCTTTATGGTTACTCTGTAACCTTTTTAAGATGAAGACACAATAAAAGTTATATTTTATTACTATCGTGGAATTTTTTGGATTACCTCTCGGATGTAGCTGGCAAATTTTACATATTGGATACATTTCGTGGGCTGTTTAGAGGCTCTCTCCACCATGAATTTGCCCAAACTGGGCTGTTTAGAGGCTCCCTCCACCATGAATTGGTCCAAACTGGGGGGTTTTAGAGGCTCCCTCCACCATGAATTGGTCCAAACTGGGGGTTTTTAGAGGCTCCCTCCACCATGAATTTGCCCAAACTGGGCTGTTTAGAGGCTCCCTCCATCATGAATTGGTCCAAACTGGGCTGTTTAGAGGCTCCCTCCACCATGAATTGGTCCAAACTGGGGTTTTTAGAGGCTCCCTCCACCATGAATTGGTCCAAACTGGGGTTTTTAGAGGCTCCCTCCACCATGAATTTACCCAAACTGGGGTTTTTAGAGGCTCCCTCCACCATGAATTTGCCCAAACTGGGCTGTTTAGAGGCTCCCTCCACCATGAATTTGCCCAAACTGGGCTGTTTAGAGGCTCCCTCCACCATGAATTGGTCCAAACTGGGGTTTTTAGAGGCTCCCTCCACCATGAATTGGTCCAAACTGGGGGTTTTTAGAGGCTCCCTCCACCATGAATTTGCCCAAACTGGGCTGTTTAGAGGCTCCCTCCACCATGAATTGGTCCAAACTGGGGTTTTTAGAGGCTCCCTCCACCATGAATTGGTCCAAACTGGGGTTTTTAGAGGCTCCCTCCACCATGAATTGGTCCAAACTGGGGGTTTTTAGAGGCTCCCTCCACCATGAATTGGTCCAAACTGGGCTGTTTAGAGGCTCCCTCCACCATGAATTGGTCCAAACTGGGGTTTTTAGAGGCTCCCTCCACCATGAATTGGTCCAAACTGGGGGTTTTTAGAGGCTCCCTCCACCATGAATTGGTCCAAACTGGGCTGTTTAGAGGCTCCCTCCACCATGAATTGGTCCAAACTGGGGTTTTTAGAGGCTCCCTCCATCATGAATTGGTCCAAACTGGGGTTTTTAGAGGCTCCCACCACCATGAATTGGTCCAAACTGGGGTTTTTAGAGGCTCCCTCCACCATGAATTGGTCCAAACTGGGGTTTTTAGAGGCTCCCTCCACCATGAATTTGCCCAAACTGGGCTGTTTAGAGGCTCCCTCCACCATGAATTTGCCCAAACTGGGCTGTTTAGAGGCTCCCTCCACCATGAATTGGTCCAAACTGGGGTTTTTAGAGGCTCCCTCAACCATGAATTGGTCCAAACTGGGGTTTTTTAGAGGCTCCCTCCACCATGAATTGGTCCAAACTGGGGGTTTTTAGAGGCTCCCTCCACCATGAATTTGCCCAAACTGGGCTGTTTAGAGGCTCCCTCCACCATGAATTGGTCCAAACTGGGGTTTTTAGAGGCTCCCTCCACCATGAATTTGCCCAAACTCTGCTGGTTAGAGG
Organism: Leptodactylus fuscus; assembly: GCF_031893055.1. Classification (NCBI taxonomy): domain Eukaryota; kingdom Metazoa; phylum Chordata; class Amphibia; order Anura; family Leptodactylidae; genus Leptodactylus; species Leptodactylus fuscus. The sequence goes on along the minus strand of NC_134268.1, from coordinate 95,479,629 downwards.
CTCAATCCACCCTGATTTTCAAAACAAATGTTGGTGCCAACCTCAACTTACTACAAGGGCCAAATTCACTGCTGGTGACAAGCTCTCCTCACTGCAAGTGCCAAATACACATGTTTCAAGGTGTTTTCCTACTGTCAGAGAGGTGGTATTGAGTGTGTAAAGTGTGTAGTTGTTAGGCTGTGATGTTGGGGTAATAGAGGGTCTTTGGTGTGTTAGATGCCCCCAGGCATGCTTCCCCTGCTGTCCCAGTGTCATTCCAGAGGTGTTGGCATCATTTCCTGGGTTGTCATAGTGGACTTGGTGACCCTCCAGACACGGATTTGGGTTTCCCCCTTAACGAGTATCTGTTCCCCATAGACTATAATGGGGTTCGAAACCCGTTCGAACACACGAACATTGAGCGGCTGTTCGAATCGAATTTCGAACCTCGAACATTTTAGTGTTCGCTCATCTCTAGTAATAAGCAATGCAACAGCTTCACCTGAGAGAGAGTCAATGTTCTGGCTGACAAATGTATTGATTGGCCAGCTGTATTGCAGGTGGTGGCTAGCAATTGCCATGCTATGACTAGGGGTCTGTTGCACACCTGCTTGCGTCATATCTCATCTGGATTTCATGGCATTTATTAAAGCTGAAGTTATTTTTCCCATGGCTGGAGCCCTTTGTACCTAGAATAACATTGGTACTATATTCCAAGACCTTTTCTGAACAGAAAGATTACAGGTTTTTAATAAGCGAATATAAATGAAGCTTTAATAAATTGGATATAGGACCTCCCTTATTTGCCAGAAAGACTGCTGAATATCTTCTCTAGAAATCACTTGTGACAGGAGTAGCAAGGCCAGTCTTAAGTGAAGGCAGACGTCTTGAGTGCTCAGCAGTATTTACAATGTCTAAATAGTCATTAGCACACATCCACCAATTTTCTAAAGATTTGCACTGCTTTAATCTGATCTTGGAGAAAGAAAAGTGCATTATATGGCGCTCTATTTATAGATCATGTAATAATAGATCTTCGGGTCGGCCTGTGAGCTAATTCCTTTTTTTATTGACATGGGGTTAGAGAATCTCTTTGACAGTGTTTCATATCCAATATGAATATTTCTGTCACTTTCTCAACAAGCCTTAAGTCTACTTTGGCACAGCACAGGGCAAGGTCAGAGCTTCACATATTTACATAAGATTAAATATAGATAATCCTTAAAGCGGCGACAGCTGATACCGTAGTAGGAAATGTTTCTGGATGTTGTGTATCTTGTCTCTTCAAAGGCTTTTATGCAGAATGCAATGAGAACCTGAGGATGGTTATTAATGGTACATCCTGACTGGATCACAGTTACAAGTGGGAGACCACAGGGGTCAGCATGGGGTTCGCCTCTTTATAGTGTATGCATGTTCTTGTTGGGGGCCTACAAAGTGGAATTTCAAATTTTCAGATGGTACTGAACTCTATAAGATTATAAAACAAAGGTGATTAGTGTAATATTATACAGAGATTTGGACAACTGTTTGTAGAAATGACTAATGAAGTTTAAAGGGAGTCTATCATTGGGAAATTGCATTTTTAACTGATGACACAGTAATATATCCATTTATAAAGGCTATTTCAACAGTATCTTAATTTCTCTGATCCGCCCAATCATTTTTGAATAAATCACCTTTTTACCCATATGTAAATGAGGTCCAAAGAACACATGGGGTGTTAGCCTTGCTCAGGGAGCACAGCCGTGTCATCGTGGAATAATGCATCTTCTTCCTTTTGCCATCCTCTTCTCCATTATGTGCCTTCCCCCTCTCTCTTTCCTAGCCGCATCACTTGCAGCTCTGACGTCCGCTATAGTCCAAATCTTGCACATGGGCAGTACAGTCTTGTAGTTCTGTGCTGATCAGTATTAAACAAGAGAGGACCTAATACTGACCCCTGTGGCCCCCACTGGTGACTGTGACCCAGTTTGAATATTTACCATTAACAAGTACCCTCTGTTTCCTATCAGTGAGCCAGTTGCTAATTCTAAAGCTAGTTCCAAATGCATATGTTTTCCCCCAGTCCCAACCTTCTCATTTTGCATACCAACCTTTTACGTGGTACAGTATCAAAAGCCTTTGAAAAGTCCCGATATGCCACGTCCACCCCATTACCCATGTCCATCTGCCTCTCTCTTTTATCAACATGGTATAATAGTATGAAAGAAAAGGGAAGGTTATGAAGATACAGAAGAGAAGGCAGACAAACTCAGCGGAGTAATAAAAGTAATTCCACAGGAGCCACATCTACTGATGGGTTCTATTATCTTGTTTCAATTCCGCAAGCAAGTTTTTCATTGTGCGGATGCGCAAGACCTCCTGAAGCCAAGACAACAGAGAGGGGGGCGCCAGGGATTTCCTCAGTCTAAGGATAACGGATCTCTCTGCTATCGATAGGAAGCCTAATAGTCTACGGCAGGGGTAAGCAACCTTCAGCACTCCAGCTACTGTGAAACTAAAACTCCCAACATGCTCCATTCACTTCCATGGGAGTTCCAAGAAAAGCAGAGCATGTATGCATGCTGGGAGTTACAGTTTTACAACAGCTGGAGTGCCCAAGGTTGCCTACTCATGGTCTATAGCTTTATGAACTTTCGTGGAAAGATAGAGAGGAAGGAGGGTCATCATCCAGAGCGATTCCAGTGAATTTATAGGTTTTTATTAGGGTATGTTCACACAGCAGTATTCTGCTCAGAATTTTTTTTTTTATACCAAAACTGGAGCAGAACCTACAGAGAAGCACAATGAAAAGATTTGTACCTCTTCTGTATTTTTGGACCATTTCTTCTTATGGCTTACAACTACTTGGAAGAGTATAGTTTAACAGACTACATAATGTAGGATCTACAGAAAGGAAATGCCAATTTTATATTTCTACTACTTTAATTTGACTAGTAGTCGGGAGACAATGATCTCTCTGATCTGTGGTATTTTAGTAGAGGTCAGGTTTCAGCAGTGGTATCATTCATGCATTCCATGTTCTGTGTGCTACTTTTACAGCAAACATTTTTTATTTTTTTGCCAGAAATGAAATTTCACTTTTATTGTTGGTTGGCTTGTATGGAAATGAAGGTTACAAGACCATTTACACACTGCGTTTTGCATCTGAGGATTCTGTTGGGTGATCTATTGACAGAAACTTCTGACTTGGATGTCTAGTGGCATCTGTCTTTCGTGGACTTCTGTTAAAATACATATAGTATTGTCATTTGTTAAAAGCTAGAAGTCTTGACAACATCCATCATTAAAAGGGTTGTCCCATCACAAGGATCCTATCTATACTGCTTGTTAATGTGGATGTAAGACTTTTCCTAAATACACTGCTTCAGCAAAACTGCTTTCTTTGTCCACTATCTTACTTTATTCAATCCATTGCTGACACAGCCCTTGACTTATCTGCTCAAAAGTCAAGTGATGTATCTGCCTGCTCTCAGGGGGGAGGGAGGAGGGGCTAAGTGCACGGGAGCTAGCCTGTGTCTGTAGCTATTCCTGTGTCTACACCACGTGACCTAGGTCCTGCTTTCAGATAGAGGAGAGGAGCTGCTTTCATTTCTGAACTCGTCTTCTGTTCTCTCAGTTATCAAGCTAGCTAATTCAATTGTGTTCATTATGGCAGAGACAGGCAGTCTCTGTATGTAACACAGAATGGAGTTGCTGCTGCCTGTACTTCATAGTCCAGCATTGTGCATATAGTGTTGTTTGAGGAACTTTGATGACATATGATCACGCTATGCGGTGGGCGGAGCTACATGTTAATTTGGGGGTGGAACTAAACAGCAGGTTGCACGTGAAACCCCGCCCACCAAATGACACAAGAAACCAGGAAGAAAGAAGATTTTACAGCAGTGAAGACTGGTGAGTATGCGACGTGGGAATACCCATTTAATCTGACTGTTAAGCCAATTGTTTGCTTCAATCTTCATGTGCTGCACATGTAGCTGCTGAATCATCATGTAAACAGTTGTGACGTCATTGCTGCTGGTCCGGGTGGGCTGGAGATGCTGGGACCAGACCCCAAGTTCTGGAACAGAAGGAAGGGGGTGAATAAAGTTTATTACTTTCTTTTATACACCTGTCTACTACTCTGCAATTTGGTGGAAAATTATGAGAACCCCTTTAAATGCAGGCTAATCTGTTGCATTAATTATGGTAACATATTATTCTATACGTTAGAAATTCCAGGTTGTGCTTTGTATTGAAAACTTAAGTGGATTTTTTCTTTTCTTATAGCTGATCTGGATTCAGAACATACTCAGAGGGTTTTGGACATGGAGTATGCCCAGCAGATGAAGTTAAAGGAACGACAAAAGTTCTTTGAAGAGGCTTTTCAGCAGGACATGGAACAATACTTGTCTACTGGATATCTGCAAATAGCTGAGAGACGAGGCAAGTTATTACCATGCCTTCATGTATCTCTGTTCACTGACTTTTTTTATTGGTGATTTTTAAAAAAAATGTTTTATTGTTTTGAGTATTAGAGTATTTACTTAAGTGTTGGATCTCCGAGCAGTTTTTACTCACTGTACTACATATACAGTCTTTCATTTAGAGGACATTTCCTGGAACAGTTTCTTTAACCTGTATCCCTTTGAGAAAACTGAGAGTCCTGTTTTGCTGTTGCTGTAGACATTTATGGGACTTCCACCGGATACCACATAAATTTCTGATAGGTGCGATTACAAAGGTGGGACCCAGACCTATATGCAGAACATTTTCCCTGACGTTTTCAGCTCTCTCCAATTATTTTTATGGGTGTTACAGAAACAAAACTCCCGTAGCAGTGGATAAAGAAAGCCATATACTTTCTTGGCCACATTTCCATGCATTCTCATCTTGACGGCAACCCCCAATTTGGTATTGGAGAAACCCTTGTTCTGCAGATAGACATGGTTCACCTATTCTGTGCATGGAAAACATACCTGTCATACGCTGGGCGGGCATTCAGGGTCCGCCGTCTTCTTCATCCACGCCTCCTCTTCCTGCGATGTCCTCGGTCCCGTCCTCCTCCGGCGCTCGCGAACTGACATTTGCTAAAAAAAAAAATGGCCTGGGAGCCCGCGCAGTAGCCGTAGTAGAAGCAGCATGCTACTGCGCATGCGCCCAGGCCATTTTTTTTTTTTTTTTTTTTTTTTTTTTAGCAAATGTCAGTTCGCGAGCGCCGGAGGAAGACGGGGCCGAGGACATCGCAGGAAGAGGAGGCGTGGATGAAGAAGACGGTGCACCCTGAATGCCCACCCACCGTGCATGTTCGGTAAGTTTATCACACTCTGTTTTAGGGTTTTATTTTAAACCGGGGGGGGGGGGGGGCAGTTTAATATAACATTTACGGTGCCTGAATAGCCTTTTTAAAGGCTATTCACGCATATGTGGGGCTCTATCAGCATGCTTTTGCTGATAGAGCCCCTTTAATGTCCTACATCATTTGATTGTGGCCACACCCCTGATCAGTTTGAGGGTTTGGGGTTTTTTTTTGTTTTTTTAAATCTGTCCACTTGTTCAGAATATACAGCCCCTGGAATGCTATATGTAAATGAGCTCTTATTCTTCAAGTGGGTAGTAACTGTCTATTGTTCTGAGGTTCCTACCCATCTGAAGAATAAGAGCTAACTTGCATAATGACCTTGGAATGGGTAGACGGATTTAAAAAAAACTCCAAGAAGTTAAGGGGCAAAACAGAAATGAAATAATATGTCATTTAGCATTTTGTGCTTTCTACCAGGAGTTGTCCAGAGACATACATTTACATTGACTTATCGGGCTGACTCTTCATCATGGACTCAGAGTTCTGGCCTTGTCTGACCCCCCAGGTCATGTGATTGGAAGAACCAGCCTTCAACCCTGGGATGTTCCCCCCCCATCTCTCCTGATCTCACTGGTAATTAATCTGCACTATGGGGGCTGGTTGACTATGGTAAACCCAACCCCCATAGCACACCTGTGTGTTAAGGAGGGGAGGTGGCAGAGGGATCGTGGGGATGGAGGGCTGGCTCCCATCACGTGACCTGAAGGTTGTAACCTTGGATCCATGATGAAGAATCTTCTGGATAAATTTAAAGCCCCAGTTAACCCCTTTAACTGTGTGCCCGCATCTTTGCAGAAACAGCAAGTTGGGAAGATCATGATGGTTGCCCTTCTATATTTGCATTGCAATTTTCCTTTTATATACTTTATAGCTCTTCAAAATGTAAGGCAAGTGCTCTACTAGTACCCTGTGAAGTGTTTCCTTTATATAATTTTATAGTGTATTGTATCGTTTTCCTTGACAAGATTCAAGTAGAATAGGATGTATATTTTTATTCTTTGTTGAAGGTAAATGTTTTTTCAGTAAAGATACACATATAAGAAACATGAAGAAACAAGAGCGTCTTCTGAATTAGTGATTATTGCTCACACAAGTCTATGCATTCAGTATAATACTGTTGTTTTATTGTAGAACCCATAGGAAGTATGTCTTCTATGGAAGTCAATGTGGACATGTTGGAGCAAATGGACCTGATGGACATGTCCGATCAGGAAGCACTAGACGTTTTCTTAAATTCTGGAGGAGAGGACAACAATATGCTTTCCCCTATGATCGGTACTGGTAACCTTCTTCATATTGTCTGTAATATTATACTCAACATTATAGTGTATTCCAATGAGCTTCAATTGATGATATCCCCTAACTATGTAGTATTTATTTAAATAAATACTGTTGGGAGTTTATTTTTTGCTATAACGTTGGGGATTGTTTTGTGAACATTTTTGTAGTATAATTTAATTAACCTACCTAACTTCCTTTCTACTAGAAATCCAGCTGTAACCCTCTAACTGAGCTGTAGCTAGGGATAAGTCTGGACACATTTGTAGTGTCAGTATGCAGAGCTGAAGCATTTAGTAAGGGGAAAATGGTCACTTCAAATGGCTGTATCTCCGGTTTTATACCACCTAGAAAAATGGTTCTGGTATCAAAAGAGAGAGAAGATTTTCAGCTGTACACTACCAAGAATCTAAGAATGAATTACTAGCTACGATGAACATGGACTAATGGAAATAAAGTTAACATTTCTGACTACATGTTTTTTAACTAGTGATATTGAATTTTCCTAGGTGGTATAAAACCAGAGACGCAGCCATTTGAAGTGACCATTCCCCTTTGTTAAATGCGTCAGCTCTATGTACTGCATTGCGTACTGGTCTATAGGACAGACTCTCCCTGGCAGGGCATAGTTAGAGCATTCCTAGTGGGAACTTTATAGCCTGTTTTCTATTAAAATGAAGTTAGATAAATTAATAGTTTATAAAGTATATTACAAAAATAACACAATAGCAAACAAAAATAAAATGGGAGCCACTGTAATGCAGATTGTTGGCTTTTAAACTTGCATAGTTCTTGTTAAGAAAGGTATTCCCTGTTTTCCCTATAAACATGCAAGCTCATATTATGCAGGGTAAATTAACAAGAAAACCTCTCCAGTCTCCCCTCTGGTCCAATGTAGCTAGCACTGTGCTAGCAATAATATGCCATACAAGCACATACAGAAGACTATAGGTGACCTCACATGCCATACTAATGTCATCGCTGCTGGGTGACGTTAGTGAGTATTGGCAGGTAATACTGTGCAGTAGAGCCTACATGTTCTTTTCCTATGCCCTGTACTATAAATATCCATTGTAGTTAAGACAATGGCCAATACTAATGTTTGCGATATTGTCGTCGGTTTTAAGCAGCACATATGGTAACCATTCAATAAAACGGGTTGTACTACAGTTGCAGGAAGGATCACTAAGCAGCTCCATGGACCCAGAGGCATTATTAAGGATGACAGCTAGATGTTTTGGATAGTCTTGCAATAATGCCAGCTAACATTGTACTGAAGATGACCAAGAATAGATGAGGCCGATCAGACTTTAGTATATTGTCTTGTTACATGACTGGAAGATGAAGATTGCTTATGTATATATACATATACAATGTATATATAATTTATACTGTAAAAAAGACAGTGAATGGTTTTGTAAGTATTAAATAAAAGTTGTAACTTGATCATGACTGAGATATTTAGTATATTTTGGAATTCAAAAAAGGTGAAACCCATGAGGATTAGTTTCATGATACAGTAGATGGGAAATGTTCCTGATTTGGTTGTATTTGGACAGAAATCCCCCTGTAGATTCAGTAAAGATAGAAATGCTACAGACCATTGGGCAGGGATTGCAATACTTTCACTATATGGAGAGCTTGAGCTTTAAGACCTACCAGGGAACAAGGGAAGGCAGAGATGGCAGCCACAGTTACTGCACTTGCTCCACACTTGTTGTTCTTCATATATGACCACACTAATCCTACGCCCTGTACATTACAGGGTATATTAGCTGTCAGCTTATTATGTGATGCCAGTTGGCAGTGTTGGTTAAGACTCACCCTCTGACTCACTAGATCATTACAAAACCTGCAGATGGAAGAATCTTCAGTTTTTATTTTAATCTTGCTCAATGATGACCGAATGAAACCGATATTCCATTTGTATGTGTCAGTAAATACTCACTTGGGCATTCATCAAATTGGTGCCCAGGAAAGTCAAACAGCCAGTCAGATTGCTTCTTTTTATTAAGTGTATTTGCCGTCTTGTACTGAAAGCTTCATTTTCCTCCTTTTTATAACTCTACCTGCTGTCTTGCTATCTTGAATGCAGACCTCATACCTTGTTGTTTTTTCTTTGTGTTTTCTCCTTATGTTAACTGCTAAAGGCCCCGACTTTGACACTTGTCGAAACGAGATAACCCTTCAGGTGCCCAGCCAAGCAGAACTCAGACATAAACTTTCTTCCTTGTCCTCCACGTGCACTGATTCAGCCAGCCAGGAAAACAGTGAAGATGGTGGGGAGTCACCCATTATCCAGTCAGACGATGAAGATGTTCATGTGGACTCTGTACCAGGCGTCAGCCATGCTGCAAAAACAAGTTCTGATGAAAGCGATTCCCACACCGCGTGAACGCCAGCTCTGTGTGGCTGCTGTATCCTGGATTGTTAGCCATCTTTTACTAATCCGCCTTTAAGAGCCAAACACCACTTGCAGTGCAATTGTTATCCTACCAATGTACACAAAAGTCTTGTGTATTGGAGTTATTTGCGAACAAATTGATATTAAAATAGTGTTTTTATGGAGATTGTAGACTAGAGGAGGAGAGTGGGTGTGCTGCTCAGTTACGCAGTTTTACGTGTGTGCTTAGTTTTTTAAGCACCATATTTATCTCTCCGAGAGGATTGGACTAAAGTCCTGCATGAACAACTACTGGAATATAGATGCTTTTATGTTTAGCTAGGCCAAATGTTTTCCATAACCGGATCGCAGTATTTTCTGGAAACCCCTGTATGCTAGCAGAAAACAATAGACATGACAGAAATGCCCTCAAAGATAAAGCTTAGTTATATGAATGACAAGGATGGCTGAGTTCACAGTTATGCCTCATGTACAAAACCAGATTTGAGATCCAATCACAATAGATTCCAAAATACCACAACCATAGAATTCTGTGGACCTCTATTGTGTCTCACATGAAGGTTCTTTCCTATGGATTTGGTGGAGGTTGGAGTTGTGGCATGTAGCGGAAGGTGTCCTCTCTCTGAAGTATGGCAGTCCATACACTGTCATATGTCTTTGTGCATCACTTATGGTACAATGACTGATGCATGATTTGGAAGGGTAGAGGGACCATCAAAGGAACTCTTCCTTTTAGTCTACATGTTTATTTTTGACTGATTTCGACTTAAAAGGGTTATCCGTTTTCTACAGATATTTCTGAAATGTCATAAAATAATTTGTACTAGAATAGTAAACCTCGCTTCTTGTTCAGCAGGCACATTGAAGCATACTGCTGCCCATGGGTGCTTTATGTAGACACTCAATGAAGCGGTCTCTGTATCCATTGAGCTCAACCTAGGCCTAACTATACAAGTATATCAGTTTGTCATTTCAGAAAGTGGACAACCTTCTTTTATATTTCACCATCAGTTAGAATCCTTGTTCCAAAAGAAAACCAAGAATGAGCCCCAGACAGATATTAATGTGAACGTCACCTAATTCTATCCCAAAAGAGATTCCTATGAAGCAGTGATTGACTTGCTGAAATAAGGTGAATATTACCTGAGACATTGAAGACCCCAAGTCTTGTAATACATATCATAAAAAGACTTGAAAACAATGAGAACTTCTTCCAGACAGTATTCTTTGATTTATTCTGTGCCAACTATTGTGTATTTGCCTTGATGAATTAAATAATTTCATACCATTAAGACTGTGTAAACTTTATTCATTGCAGTTGGAACATAGACTGATAAAGAAAAAGCAAAGTACAAGGCATAATAAATCTTCTCTAATCTCTACATTTGCAAGATTTTAGAATCACATTTGAATGTGATTGTGACTGATGTGTTTTACATTTACGTATATAAAATCCAAAAATTACAGAAAATTTCGATACATTTTAGCAATTTCTAAAATTTTAATTTCTCTACGTCACGGCATAGTCGTGACACACTAAATAATTGATAATTAACATTTACCTTAAGTCTGCTTTATGCTGGCATTTATTTTTTTCTAAACCATTTTCAGGCCATGCACCCCCCACATAGTGTCCCTTGTTCCTCTTACATTAATATTTTTTCCTAATGTTCCACACAGGATAATGGACCCTCCCCAGTGCCCCAACACTGATGTTCATTATTTATGGCTCTGCTAGCTGGTCCCAACCTTTGTCTGCTCTGGTTGCAGCTCTGTGACATACTGAACAGATACCACCCCCTCGCTTCCCGGTAGATTGTGGCGTATAGGCCATAGGTTTCCTGCTCTACCCAGATTTAGAGCTGGGTGGTCACGGCACCTCTACGCCTCAGATCTGTAACTGGCAGTATTGTTATCAGCTGGATCAACAGAACCAGGGAGAGTCAGCTGCATCCCACTTGTCTCAAGGCAATTTTGTAGGGGCATAGTGATTGTTTTGATCCCACATCTAAGCTATAATCCTATATGTATATATAATCATATCACATAGCTATATATATATATATATATATATATATATATATATATATATATAAAATCACACTGACCTCCACTCGATTAAAAAGAAAAAAAAATGCTCCTGAGACCCGAAGAAAAAAAAAAAAAACTGGAGGGGAGAGGACAGCACAGCCATCACCATGTTGCAGGACAGTGAGTCACTCTAGCAGGACTCCTTGCCTCCCAGTAATATACTGTCCTGTACCGAGTATTATAAGGAGAGCTACCAAAATGCCTGAATGAGCAGCCTCTTCCTGCATGATAGACTTCTATAACATGTAAGGCTGGGGCTCCACATAAAGCAAAAAAACATGGCAGTTTGCAAAACCTGCAAAGTGGATGATTCTGGCTAATCCCATCCACACATTGCAGAATAACCTGCACAGCAGAAATGCTGCGATTTCAATACCCTTATGTTTTTGTAATTTGCAGCATGTCGTTTATACGTAGAGAAACGCTGGTGTTTTCATTCTAGGAATAATAGAGACACAGAGCCTGCGGAGGAAAACTGCACATTTTCTGTGAAGAGCGCTCTGAAAAAATTGTGATGCTTTTCCACAGCACTTTTTGGCTGCGGCACACTACATGGAGCTTTATCCTAAAACAATAAAGACGAAAAAAAAAGCTTCAATCTTGTGTGAATCTAGGCTAGTTCTGTCCCATACTCCATGCTAAAGGTGATCAGTTTACAATGAAGTTTATAGGGAGGGGGAGGAATAGAAGGAGAGAGACCCAGATATGGTGATGGGGAATTCACTGTGAGCCTGGATGCCTTTCTTGAAAGGACAGGTTACAGACAATGGTTTCAGATTTTTGGTGAAAAGGTGATTCAGGCTTTTATACTGACTACCAGATTTGGAGCTGGGAAGGAATTTCTTTCCCCTGACATGGGGGAATTGGCATCAGCCTCATGGGATTTTTTTTAATTTTTTTTGCCTTCCTCTGGATCAACATTGTAGGGTTATAGGTTGGACTTGACAGTCTTGTTTTTAGTCAACCTCATCTACTATGTAGCTATTGTATATGAGGTCAAATGTAGAATTAAAGGAGAATTCTGTCTCATATTTCTTATTATTTAATAGTGCAATAAGTAAGGCCATAAATGTAACGAACCATTACTCCCCTCTCCATGGGTTTCCTTTTCCAGCAGTGGTAGCTCCATTATTCTGTATATAGGTCCCTGGGCTGCTTTTCCCAGATCATTGCATTAGACAGTCACAGGCCGTGGGACCTATATACAGATTATTGGAGCTGCTGGGGAGAGGTGAGTACAGGGTGGAGAACAGTTTCTGCTAATTCAGATGAGTTGTTACTGTCACTGTACAGTACAGATGTTTCTCTGCTTTTAGGATCTTCATAGATGTCTATAGCACAGATTTGATCAGTGGCAGAAGGAAGCAAATAAGTGAAGAAACAGGACATATTTATAAAAATCGGAAAGATTGCATAAATGGGGAAGGTTAACTTACAATGAACCATTATATTGGATTCTCCATATATATCATAAATGTCCCCTCCATGAGCGTGCTATTACCTTAAACTTGACACCAAAACGAAAACACGACAAATTTGGTAATTAAAGTACTAAACATAAAATAAGAAAAATGTAAATAATTTTTATTGCAATAAATACATATATTAAAATACACAAAAATGTAAATAAGAGGATAAAACCGCAGTACAGGGAATTCCCACCAGGGGTGGATGCAGCAGATAGTGTTACTATATCACCTGATAATAATATGCAGATTGCTGTGTAAAAAATGCACGGGATATACAAAGATTGTATGCACTAGCATGCAAGTGCAGTAATACTATGACCAACCAGCTATCTTGTATACAATTATGCCATGATAAATAAGGCCAAACTTCAGTGTCAAGTGTCCCCCCATATGAAGGTCTATGAAAACCATGACGTCCAAATACACCTCAATTGTAGTAACCAGCAAGGCATAATGACAGAGACCACCGCAAGTTCATCGTCAAAAAAAGTTTTTTTTTGCTTTCCCATGATGTAAATATAAAGTGGTGTATGTTCACACAAGTCCCACAACCGCCCTCCCGATGTGCGTTTCGTTGTATCGCCTTCATCAGGGGTGATGTAATATATATATATTAATAAATATAATATAATAAAGTATATTATAAAGTTTATTTTTACTTGAACAAAAGACTTAAGAAAAAATTGATAAATAAAAGTTTAGTTACGCTTGTAGATTTAATAAGCTATGCTTACATTACCTGCACCCCCTTCCTGCATAACCTCAAAACTAGGCATATTTGCAGAATGGCAATCCCTGTGGAAGACTCCTGTCCTGAACACAGTCACCAACCGTGGGGGCTCATAAGCAGGCCCACCCATCAGCATCCATTGGGAAAGTACATGTGTAATGTACAGCGGAGACCTGGAACTAATTCCTGCAATGAGTTTACTACCACTAGGTATTATTGGAATTGTACAAACCATAGAAAAAAGGTAACTTGAATAAATGTTATTTATGCTGTACATTGAATGGCTAAAATGTTAAAAGCCAATGTTAGAATAGTGGGGTTTTTAACTTTTTTTAAAAAATTTTTAGTCCCTCCCAGAAACAGTTAAAATTTAGCTAGTATCTTATAGGCACACCCCCAAAATATTATAGCTTGAACAAAAAAAAAGAAAAACACAAAAAAATTATTGGATTAAAAATGTGTAATAAGTGCAAGCATATCAGAGTAGGGTTTAGGTTTAGCATTTATTAGGAAAAAGATGCCAGAATTGACCCCCTCCAGAATGCCCTACACCCATACCTCCCAACTGTTCCCCTCCCTATGTGCCACCCCGGGTGCTGTAGGCGCAATGTAATCACGTCACTCACATCGTGCCTGCAACTCCCTGAACAGTTCAGGAGAAAAGACAGAGCAGCAGGGGAGTGAGGAGAGGTGAGTATCAGTGACTTTATTATGTTGAACTTTGGGGAAGGGGGTCAGTTAAACTGGTAGCAGATGTAGGGGGGGGGGCATTAAACTGGTGGTAGATGGAGGGGGACATCAAGCTGGTGTCAGATGAGGGGGACATTAAGCTGATGGAAAGGGACATTAAACTGGGGACAGATGGAGGGGAGGACATTAAATTGGTGGCAGATGAAAGGGGGTAATTAAACTAGGGGCAGATGGAGGAGTGGACATTAAATTGGGGGGGGGGCAGATGGAGGGTGACATTAAACTGAGGGCAACTGGAGGAGGACATTGAACAGTGGGGGTTGGAGGGGGACATGTCTGCCCCTGGTTGCTCCAAATTTAATGTCCCTCTCTATTTGCCCCTAGCTTAAGCTGAAGTACGAAGTGAGGGACTTCATACTGTGAGGCAATTGGAGGGGATATTATAATGTGGTGTCATATAATGTTAGGGTGACTGTAGGAGTACTGTGTGGGGGCACAAAGAAAAATGGGTTCCAAATATTTTTTTCCTCTTTCTGTCCTTTGAAAGTTGGGAGGTATGTCTATTCACTTTTCACTATCCACTGTTCATTTACCTCTGGAAAACTATAGCTCATCTTGGTAAATTTCTTGGGGATTGTAGCTTCCAAGCACAAAATCTTAATCTGCACTCTAAAAACGGAATCGTACTCTTTCAGCGCTCCTTCTTTTCTACACCCAAAGAGCAGGTTACGCGCACATGAGATTGTTGTACCCAGAAAATCTCACTCATGTCACATATGTGGACATAAACTGCTGTTTGGGCACAGGATGAAAGGACCGCCACTTGCCTTTTATTATGCACCTTTGAAGAGCCCCTAAAGTTCAAGTAAAGTGAGATATCATAACCCCATTTTGGAAACCACATCTTGTGGAATTTATCCAGGTGTGTATTGAGTATATTTACCCCCGAGCATTGCATTAATGTATTTTCCAGAAATAAATGCGCAGTAGAAAAGTGAAGATGTAATTGCATCATTCCAGTGCACAATATGATGTGCCCCACTTGTGTCTATGTGGACACACTGCTAAAGTTGCTGTACCTGGGATAACCCGATTAACAGTTTTTAGACTGTCTCTATTGGCACAAGCTGGGCACAGAAATATATTTCTGAAACTATTGCAATTTGCAGCTGCACAATAATTACAGGGGTTAAATATGCTCACTATTCCCTCTTATCAATTCAGTGAAGGGTGTAGTTTCTAAAATGGGGTAACTTCTTGGGAAATTTCCCATTACTGGCGCTTCCAAGGCAAACAGGACATGACATCCAAAACTAGCCGAGCTGTGTGCCTAAACAGCAGCTTACACCCACATGTATGACACTGTTGTACTGGGGATAATCTGCTTAAGGGTAAGGCCCAATGTAGTGGGCCACAGCTGAAAGGCACCACAGGTGAAAACCATGGCAGAAATGCATCATGATTTTTCCTGCCACGCTTTTTCTGCTTCCATTATATCTATAGGGAAACCGTCAGCATTTCTGTAGGTATTTGAGCATTTTTCAAATTGCAGCATTTCCACACTGGATTATTTTCTGCAATGTGTGGATGGGATTAGCAGGTACAGGTACTGTAAACACCCTTTCCTTCCCATGTGTTCATATAGCACTTTACAACCACATGTAGGGTATTTCTGTATTCAGGAAAATTTTGAGATGTTGAGGTGCTTCATGTTGTTTACTGCTTGTGAAAATTCAATTTAGGGGAAAAGCACGTTTTTATTGTACAAAAAGAAAACCCTTTTATTTTCATGGCCCAATATTTAATATATTTTATGAAACACCAGCAAGGTCAAAAATATCACTATACCCTGAGATCGATTCCTCGATTGGTGGTGTAGTCTCCAAAATGGGGGCTTCAACTGTTCTGGTAACTCAGGAGCTCTGCAAGTGTGTAATGGTGCCTAAGAACAGGATAGGTCAATAATAATAATAATAATCTTTAATTATGTTTTTGTTTTTAATGAAGCCTGGAAAATCCGCTTTGATGTCTTTTCATTCTTCTTCCTGCTTCCATATGAATCTTAAAACAAAATGTGGCCATCAGATGCTGCATATCCTATTCTACTGAGACAATAACTCCATATGACACCTAGCAGTGTGCTTGTCTGGCATGTGGAACGCTATACCTCTGTACTAGAGGTAAGGGGTGTCCCCATATATACAGTAAAGGCTGAGAGAACTGCCCAGGGCAGATGGGAGAAGTCTACAACCAAGACAAAGGCAGACCGCATATTAGGATAGGAAAGCCATTCCATCCTTAGAACTAAATATGACGACAACTCTGGCTCGGAGCTGTAAGAACGCCTTGTACATGTGGTTTGTAACTCCTAACAAGTAAATCTACATGTGCGAGTCTGCTGGGGATACAATGAAAAACAGAGCTCGTGAAGTTAATGAGAAGTGATTTGGGGCCTTAAAATAAAACAATGTCCATTGCTGGAGACTTCCTTTATTTACAGTGAGGTTTTCAACGCCTTCCCAACATATGCTATGACAGTACGTCATAAGAGATATGCAGTTCCCATGAAGCCATTGTGGTGAACTATTTTTTTTATTATTATTATTATTTCACAAACCCAAAGAAGAAAAAAGTTGTATGTTCCCTAAAATCAAACATAAAAAACCCTTAAGTTTGCTTTATACTGCTACATAGAGAATATGTAATTATGATACTTAGGCCTGGTTCACATCTGCATTCGGTATTCCGTTCGGGGAGTCTGTTTGGGACTATGTATTTTCCGCACGAGTCATGTGGAGAGACAAGTACTCCATGAACTCTTCTCTGTTTCTTCCTTCCTTCTATCCCCCCTCTTTTCTGCTCCCTGCCCCCCCTTCTCCCTTGTGTGTGCTCAGCTCACATTCTCACTATATCATCTGGCATGGACTCCCTCTAAGGGTGACTGTGGCCGGTGTCATGTTAGTCTCTCACATAGAGCGGGTGGCTCTCAATTGGTGACTGCATTGGTGTTTTATATTATGAAATTAGCTCCCTCTAGTTGTGACAGTGGCATCTTACTATATTGTATGGAATAGGCTCCCTCTAGTGGTGCCTGTAGCTTGTGCTATGTTAGGCTCCCTCTAGTAGTTACCGCGGCCAGAGGTACGTTACTATCTCATATGGCACAGGCCCACTCTAGTGGTGACAGCGGCATGTTACTATATATTCTGAATAGGCTCCCTCCTGGGGTGTCTGCGGCCAGCAGCAAATTACCGCACATTACGACATAGACAGGGTCCCTTTTTTTGGCTCTATTTTCACTCTAGCCTTTGCTTCTACATTTACCTCATCATGTGTTTTACTGTGAGTGCCTCACACATTGTCCTTTTGTTTGTTATTGACCCTACCTATTGTTAACCATTTCCTGTTTGTTTGGATGTTCGGCTTTATATGGTTTTATGTCTTGTGTCTTGGTTTGCTTTTTTTTCCATTTATAAATTAAAAAAAAAAAAAAAAAGACTCATGAACTACTTTCCTCTCCATATGACTCGTGTGGAGACCATATGGAAAGCACTCGCACCCCTTTATAGTCTATGAGGTCCGTGTGCTTTCAGTGCTCACCGCATGTCAATGCGTTCGGTATTCTGTTCAGGGCAGGGGTGAGCAATTAATTTTCCCATGGGGCCACATGAGAAATTGAAACGGTTCTAGAGGGCCATGTGCACTACAGCAAATTTAGCTACACCCACTTCTACGCTGACTCCGACCATTCTTAATCATTTTTCCCATGTGCCCCCACAAAGTATAATCCTCCTACAGTTACCCGTACATTATATGTCCCCACATTATAATGTTTCCCTCCAAATGTCCCACAGTATTAAGTTCCTCTCCTGGTGCCCCAGTTTAAACTGGGGGAACTAGAGCGGACATTAAACTGGGGCAGCTGGAGGGGGCCATTAAACAGTGGGGATAGTTGAGGGGGACATTAAAGTGGGGGCAACTAGAGGCAGACATGTCCCCCTCCAGCTACCCCTCATGGTTTAATATTCTCCTCCAGTTGACCCCAGTTTAATGTCCCCCCTCCATCTGCATTCAGTTTACTTGCCCCCCCTACATCTGCCCCTAGTTCCCCCCTTTTGCTCACACATGCTGTCTCGTCTCTTTTCTTTATGTTCCAGCAGCCTCCATCGCCGGCAGCTTGTAGCAAGCACACTGTCCTGTGTGGCTCCACCCACTTACGAGTCTTAGCCTATCCAGGTGATAGGCTGTGATGACATAATCACAGGTCCTTGAACGAACTTCCACAAGCTATGCGGGCCGGACAGAAGCAGTCAGAGGGCCGGATGTGGCCCGCGGGCCGTACATTGTCCAGGTCTGGTTCAGGGGGTCTCCCAGTGGACTCACCGAACGGAATACCGAATGCAGATGTGAACCAGGCCTAAGGATATAGTGCCTCAAAGCAGTAAAATATAACAAAAATTGTATGTTTGAAATAACAATGACACATAGAAAAGTTACTATTTTTACCAGACGAGTGTCACAAACACTAAACCCCAAAACAATTGTCATTGCAGTTTTTTTATGTTTGTTTTTTTTTAAGCGCAGTCCCTCAAACAATATTATTAACATTAAACAAAGCAATGTGGGGAATTTTTCAACCCCTCTATGCCAGGTTTCTGGTACAAAGGTGTGAAAATGTGTCACAAAAGCCCAGTCTTAATAAATCTTCCCCATTATATGTATCCCAAAATGATGTCATGTAAAACTACATGTCATCCTACAAAAAACAAACCCTCATATGACTATCAATGGAGAAATTTTAAAAAGTTGACTTTCGAACTACAGAGATGGAAAAACAATCAGTGGCACAAGTGTTGTGGGCCATGGTGGAAACTTTTGTGCAGGGCCCCCTAGCCCCTTCCCTAGAGCAAATTTTTGATAGTGATGGTTACAAGTGCTGCAGCGGTATCTCAGATACTTAAAAGGGATACATCTGTAGTACCCATTACTACAGTTATCAATAATACAGTGCGTGAGTGTTAGGATCGGGTCCCACAGGTTGCTATCATAGCGCACAGCTAACCATGCAGCTTTCACCTTACTGAGCATGCTCAGACGTATTGGAGCTGCTCACAAGCTAAGTGCCATTTCTCCCCTACTGAGCATGAGCGGTGAGGTCATGGCCACCGCCCCTATTGGGCGGGGACTTCCCTTTTAATAGTGTGAGCTGACGCCCACCGGGTGCTCACACTTTGACTAAAATCTCCTCAAAGTCCACGGAGTGAATGACAGTAGTTTGCAGGGATAGGCTCCAGTACTCAGGCAGGTTTCAGACTAGGCCTCTGTGTGGGGTTTCTCTGCTTCTCCTGGGTGCTGTTCGGTAAGACCTGTAAACCCTGAACCGTTAGATCTACACAGGGCTAGGAGCGGTAGACGCCATTCCAGCTTGTAGATCTGCAGCAGGTATGGTCTCTGAGATAGCCTATGTGTACTGTCTGACTTCATGTATGGCTCCTAGCTGTGTGCGGGAGCATGGGTGTTTGGCTCCAAGCTGTGTGCAAGAGCATGCAAACTCCCCTGGTAACTCCAAGCTGTGTGCAGGAGAATGTTCTAAACTTCTGTGGTGGCCCCTAGCTGTCAAGTGTGTGTTTGCTGGCCTGGGGTGAGTGTTAACCCTTGGCAGCCGTGTGTGTTTCACTTGTACTGGTGCACCTGGCCAGTGAGCTAAACGGGCAGGGTTTTAGTTGCACCTTGTTCACATGGAGTGTCGCACAGTACACACACCACATTGAGTTGACACCGCGCTGCAGTGTCTTTGCAGTAGTTTACATTGACTTTCAGGATGCAGTGTCTTTGCAGCAGTTCACATTGAGTTCAGACATACAGCCGCCCACCATTGGGCCTGTGGACCTCGCTGCAGTGTCTTGCAGCTAAGAGGTTCTGTTGTTCAAAAAAAAAATATATATATATATATATATATATATATATATATATATATATATATACAGAACCGTAACAGTGAGCAGCACAGCACCTGGCACGTAAACAATACTGGGACAGCATAATATGTTCCACAGTGGCCACCCACACAGTATTATATCTTCTGCAGTGTCCTCCACACAGTATTATATGCTCCACAGTGGTCCACACACAGTATTATATGCTCTGCAGTGTCCCCCGCACAGCATTATATGCTCCACAGTGGCCTCCACACACAGTATTATATGCTCTGCAGTGTCCCCCCGCACAGTATTATTTGCTCCACAGTGGCCCTGACACAATGTTATCTGCTCTGCAGTGGCCTGCACACGGTATTATATGATCCCAAGAGCCCTCCTAGAGCCGGAGCTATTATTATACTCCGGGGTCTCCTCAGACCCAGGGGAAGTGATTAAAAATAGCAAACACTAATACTCACCTTACCTCACCTCACCCAGGCATCCTCGCTCTCTCCTGCTTTCTGATGACTGGTCATGAGCCCCAGATGTCACTGCTGGCGCCTATGATAGGGTCTCAGCAGTGACGTGGGGCGTGATGACATCATTATGTTGGTGCACCCCATGTGAAAACTGGGGCCCAATCACAGGCTGCAGCAGTGACATCAGGAGCACGTGACTAAAGTCACCAGCAGGAATAGCCTCGAAAAGGATGCTGAGCCCAGGAGAGGTGGGTATGAATATATATATATATATATATTTATTTTTTTTTTAGTCGCCTCCGCTGGACTGGCATCAATTGGAAAGGAGACCGGCAATAGCCAGACCCTTTTCCATTTACAATATGTATGCAATATGAGAAAGTCTGATTCCCTGACCGCTAACATGGTGGCCGTGGGTCCTGTACTCCTCCAGTCCTTGTTGCAGATGCAGGTGGTGCGATCATGATTGCTACACCTCTGCAAGCAATCATTTAAGATATAACACTCTCTCAGAGAGTTAAAGGGAGTTTGTCCAGGACTAGAAAAACATGGCTGTTTCCTTACAAAAACAGCACTACACCTGTCCACAGGATTTGTTTTTGGTATTTCTGCTTAGGGCTCGTTCACATCTGCGTTCTGCTCTCCGTACTGCAGGTTTCCGTTTCCTGCATAAAACAGAGCAGGAGACGGAAACCTGCAGGAGTCTTTCTCACCCATTCATTTGAATGGGTGAGAAAGATGTCCGGCCGTGAGCGGCGGTGAGCGTTTTGCGCTCTCCACTGCGAAACCGGGTTTTTTAATCCGGACACAGAGTCGGACATGCAGTACTCTGTGTCCGGATTAAAAAAATCTGGTTTCACGGCGAAGAGCATAAAATGCTCACCAGTGCTCACGGCCGGACCTGGTCTGTGGTTTCCGTCTTCTGGCATACAGAAGACGGAAAGCATAGAAAGGAGAGTAGAACGCAGGTGTGAACCTAGCGTTAGAAACATTTTGCTACTATGTCAGACACAACCCATGAACAGGTAAGCTCCTGTTTTCTGTAAGCGCTCCTGTCTTTCTAAAGCCATACAATCTTTCACTTGTAGAGTCAGTGAGGCTTCCAGAGGTTGGCGCCCCATACATCATATCCTAGCAATATGTCATGACTTTATAGGATGGGAATAATCCTTTTACAAGCTGTAGCCTGGTAATTAACAAGTTATCTTGAGACCTTCTTGTGAGTCTTAGGGTAAACTCAAGACACTGGTTTCCTGGCCTCATCCATTATGTGCTATTTGCCAGGGCTCGTCCAGTTTTCTTCCACGGTGCACGGATACCTATATTGTAAAAGCCATGTAATTTATATACGATATCACCACAATCTTAGACATGTAGTGCACCGGGAATAGAGAAAACATTCATAAGAGTAGAGAAAATCTAATCCAGAGCTAATTCATCTTGTTTGTGATAAACATTCATGTCCTTTAGAGATGAGCGAGAATATTCGATCGAATACCTCCCCTGCATAGTTGTAAAAAAAAAAAAAAAAAAAAAAACGCCAGGGAATTTGGGAGGGGAATGGAATTTTTCCCGCGTGGTATTCGACTGAGTACACCAATAACTATGCAAAGGGAGGTATTCGATTGAATACTACTATTCGGTCGAATACTATTCGCTCATCTCTAATGTCTTTGGCAAATATACTGTAGTTCTAATTAAACAACAAGTTTCTGCGCTGCCATCTTGTGGAATTTTATCGTAAGTGTACTTTCTTACTTCCTAACTCACCTTTAACAATTCTTACCATTGATAATGATGATTTCTCCGCCTTCATCCGTTAATGGTCGATCACATACATTCTAACAGTTCATACTATATCCCCATACTGTTAAGAAGGACATTTTGTACCTGTACTTTTCAAAGGAGGGGGCAAGTAGTTTATAAGTGAACCATGCTGGAGAAAGTTGTCTGGCTCCACAAAAACATTTATATAGAAAATAGTATATATAAAAACATGCTGGAACAGAGGATCTGTAAAAGGTGAGTTATTAATCTACAAAGTGTTCCAAATTAAATTGGCTTGCAAAAGTATTCGTACCACTTGAACTTTCTCACATTTTGTCACTTTACAACCACAAACTTAAATGTATTTTTTTGAGATTTTAAGTCATAGACCAACACAAAGTAGCAGATAATTGTGAAGTGGGAGGAAAATAATACATTGTTTTCTAAATTTTAATCAAATAAAAATCTGAAAAGTGTGATGTGCAAAAGTATTCAGCCCCCTATATCACTACTTTATCAAGCTATCTTTTGCTGCAATAACAACTCCAGATCTTTTGGGGCATATCTCTACCAGCTTTGTGTATCTAGAGACTGAGATTTTTGCCAATTCTTAGTTACAAAATAGCTCAAGCTCAGCCAGATTGGATGGAGAGCGTCTGTGAACAGCAATCTTCATGTCTTGCCACAGATGCTCAATGGGATTTAGGTCTTGACTTTGCCTGGGTCATTCTAACACATGAATATTCTTTGATCTAAACCATTCCACTGTAGCTCTGGCTGTATGTTTAGGGTCATTGTCTTGCAGGAAGATGAATCTCCTTCTCAAGTCTTTTACAGTCTTCAACAGGTTTTCTTGCAGGATTGCCCTGTATTTAGCTCCATCCATCTTCTCATCAATTCTGACCATCTTCCCTGTCCCTGCTGAAGAAAACCCTCCCCATAGCATAATGCTGCCACCACCATGTTTCATAGTGGGGATGGTGTGTTCAGGTTGATGAACAGTGTTACTTTTCCGCCACACATAGCACTTTGCATTTAGGCCAAAAAGTTCAACTTTGGTCTTATCTGACCAGAGCACCTTCTACGTTTGAAAACTGCACTATGTCTTTCTTTCAGCAATGTTTTTCTTCTTGCCACTCTTCCATAAAGGCCAGATTTGTGAGGTGCACAACTTATAGTTGTCCTGTGGACAGATTCTCCCACCTGAGCTGTGGATTTCTGCAGCTCCTCCAGCATGACCAAGGACCTCTTGGCTGCTATTCTAACCAGAACTCTCCTTGCTCGATCTTTTAGCTTAGATGGACGGCCATGTCTTGGTAGGTTTGCAGTGGTAGAATAATTTTCCCATTTTTGGATAGTGGATTGAACGGTGCTGCTTGGGAAGCTCAAAGCTTGGAATATGTTTTTATAACCTGACCCTGCTTTAAACTTCTCCATAACTTTATCTCTGACCTGTCTATTGAGTTCCTTGGTCTTCATGATGCTGTTTGTTCACTATTGTTCTCCAGCAAACCACTAAGACTAAATTACAGCTGGACTCTATTAACTAATTGACTTCTGAAGCCAATTGTGTGCACTGGCTTTTAGTTAGGGGCATCAAAGTACAGGTAGGAGGGTAAATATTTTTGCACATCACACTTTTCAGATTTTTATTTAAAATTTTGTAACCCATGTATCATTTTTCTTCCCTGTCGTCCTCAACAGCGGCACAATGTGGGGTATTTCTGCCCCTGTGTGCTGGTAGGACAGGCGGATATTTAATTAGCCAATCAAATGCGTGGCAGGCCCTATAAGAGGGCACAAGAACCTCCCCTCTGCGTGTTTTTTTCTGTCCTGTGTGGACAGAGGACAGGTGGGAGGACTTGTGTCCTCTTTGAGAAGCTCAGCAGGATCACTCACCTCCTGAGCGGTTGTTTTCTTCTTGTCACCTTCTGTGCCCTGCGGGGAGAAGGTGCTTGTTAGCCATGTGTGGCTACCCCCCTCTATCCCCCCTGCCCCCCCTCTCCTCCGCTTCCCCTGCTCCTTGTGACTTACCTGACATTTTGGTGAGAGTCCGGGGACTCCGCATGCCGCCTCTGGTGGCCGCACGGACTGCCGGCGGGTGGAACCACACTGTTGTGTATCCTGTTCCCCGCCGGCCGCTGTAAGCGCGCACTTCCGGTTTCGCCGGAAGTATCATAGCGCCATGGCAACGGCCTGGCGCTGGCGGCCGCTCACTCAGGGAAGATTCAGGCCTTATTAAAGGCCGGAAAAGACGGGGAGATGTGGGGGTAAGTGCCCGTGTTAAGGGCCTCTTGGTGGGGGGGAATGTATATCTTAGCAGACCCCTGATTACAGGGTTAGTTGTCTGGGCAGGTTGCCTCACCTGCTTTGATTGTGGCTCCGCCCACTTCCAGCCGGCCAGAATTAGGAGGCTGGCTGGCCTGGTGTCAGAGACCTTCCTGCAGTATCTGCTGAAGGCGTGCGATTGTGGTGTTCATTGATCTTGAACTCTTTTCCAGTTTGCAAACTTTATTGGGAACCGGCTGTGATGGCCGAGTGGTTAAGGTTTTGGACTCGAAATCCAATGGGGTCTCCCCGCACAGGTTCAGATCCTGTTCACAGCGCCAGCCCAGCTAGCTCAGTCGGTAGAGCATGAGACTCTTAATCTCAAGGTCGTGGGTTCGAGTCGCACGTTGGGCGCCAAGTCACCTCGCTGTCCGGTCTACTGGACCTGGTAAGATTTACCCTTTTTTTAAAAGCTGGTATGATGTCATGGTGACAGTGTTGCATGGTCTATTATCTCTCTCTGTAGGATATGTCATCCTCTACTACCCCTCCTGGGGATGGTAGGAGGAAAACCTCTTCCAAGAGGAAACATCTTTCCTGCTTCGATTGCGACACACCGCTCCCTGATGGTAGGTAGCGGCTTGAAAGGTTGTGCCCTGCGGGGTACTACTGGTCCTATAACTTGCCTATTTTCAGGCTATGAGTGGGCCCGTTGTCGCGGGTGCAGAGGTCCTCCACCTGTGGAGCCCTCTCCCAGAGATATGATGGCCTGGGTCAAGGAGATGGTGAGTTTGGGCATCGCTTGGGTAAATAGTTTTTCCCTTGCTTGTACTCTCCTTTTTGTTTTGCAGGATGATTCCCTCAAAGGGATCCATTGCACCTTGTCTCAGCTCACCAGGAGACCATGCTCTGAGCTCCGTTCCTCGTCTCTCCCCCCCCCCCCTGTAACACCTGCGGGTGGCAGAGGATGATTCCTCCGAGGACGACTCAGTTATCCCAGCAGAACTGCGTTCCATTATGAACAAACGGGCAGGCTGCTGAAGTCCATCCGGTCTACAGTGGGCCGAGATGTTGACGGGGAAGCCTCCACGTCTGCCTCTGGGGGACATATTGCCTTCCATGCGGACGCCACGCTGACCGACCTTATGGCGCAGCAGTGGAAACAGCCAGAGAAAGGACATTCGCTTTCCAGGATCTTCAAGAGTTTGTTTCCTATTAACACTACCCAGTGGGATTCCTGGGGGCCTCCCCCGAAGGTGGATTTGGCCGTAGCAAAGCTGTCCCGCAGAACCCTGGTGCCCTTGGAAGATGGTTCAAATCTTCAGGACCCTCTGGATCGTAGGGCGGACTCCGTTCTGAAGAAGGTCTACTCAGCTTCCTCCGCGCAAGCCTCTGTGGCCATAGCCTCCTCTATGGTTGGTGACTTTTGCGCAACCGCTTAGCCGCCTTGGAGCGGGATATAGACTTGGGCGTAGACAGAGATGAGATTCTGGCCTCTATGAAAAGAGTTCATAGGGCTGCAGATTATTTGGCGGAATCCTCCTGCCATCAATTAAAAATCTCCGCCAAATCTATGGCGTTGTCTACTGCGGCCCGTAGACCCCTTTGGCTAAAGCCTTGGCGGGCAGATTTTGCGTCTAAAGCAGCACTCTGTGCTCTCCCCTTTGAGCCGGGAAGGGTGTCTGGCCAAAGCTTAGACGCCATTATGGAGGGATTAGCTGAAGGTAGGGGAAGGTCCCTACCTCAAGCATCCAGGGGCAGACGTGCTCCCTCTAGAGGCAGAGGTTCTTCCTCTAATTATAGACGCCCTTCCCAACAACGGCGTTTTAGATATCGCCCTAGGGGAGCTGGTCGTGGCGCTTCCAAGAAGGACACCAAGAGGAAGCCTGAGTTTTGACGTGGGGCAGCTCCCTGTGGCCCCCCTTCCTGGGAGGACGTCTTTCCTCCTTTTCCAGAGCATGGTTCACCCATATCCAAGACCCATGGGTGTTGAAGATCATACAACACGGGTATCACATCAACTTTCATCTTCCACCTCCAGATCGGTTCGTTTCCACCCAAACTCTTCCACCTTCTCAGCAGGCCAGTCTAGAAGCCTTGGTTGCCGAATGTTACCAAGGGCGCCCTGGAGAAGGTACCAGCCTCAGACCTCGGTCTGGGAGTCTACTCCCCCGTCTTTCTGGTCCCCAAGTTCACCGGGGGCTGGAGGATGATAATAGATCTGAGGTACCTCAATCGGTTTATCAGGAAGAGGTCATTTCGAATGGAAACCGTGGATTCCGTGGCTGTGTTTCTTCAGCCAGGAGAGGTGATGGTTACCCTCGATTTGAGGGACGCCTATCTACATGTCCCCATTGCTCATTTCCACAGGAAGTTCCTCAGGATTGCCGTCGCTATGGCCGGCCACAGGGAGCACTATCAATTCACAGCTCTGCCATTCGGCATCACATCCGCCCCACTGGTATTCACCAAGGTGATTTCTCCGGTCGCCGCGGCCCTCAGACTTCAGGGTCTTTTCATCGTCCCTTATCTAGACGACTGGCTACTGAAAGCTCAGTCTCCTGCTGCCCTCCTCCAGCAGCTCAACCTTGCCATCAACTTCCTACAGGAGTTAGGATTATCAATTGGGAGAAGTCCGAAATCGTTCCATCCACCTGAAGAAAATTCCTCGGATTTATAGTGGATTCAGAAGCGATGCAGATCTTCCTCTCCAGTCCAAGGAAGGAAAGAATCCAAGCCAGTGCACGATTCCTATTGCGCACTTGGCAGGTAACCATCCGGACCGCCATGAGAGTCCTGGGCCTGATGTCATCCTCGGCCAGGGCGGTGCCTTGGACTTTATGGCATTTGCGTCCCCTGCAGATGGAAGTGTTGAGAACCTGGAACAGGTCTCCACGGGGATTGCACAAGAAGATCTGCCTTTCTCCCGCTACCCGTCTTTCCCTCAGATGGTGGATACACCTGAAAGACGGAAGGTCCACGGTCCCGACAGTGTGGACCCTGTTGACAACAGATGCATCCCAGTGGGGATGGGGAGCCCATTGTCAAGACAAAACTGTACAAGGACGATGGAGATGTCCGGAGCTGGGGTCATCCAATCTCAAGGAACTCAGAGCAGTGTACCTGGCCCTAGTACCCTTTGCCCCAGAATTGAAAGGCAAGTCTGTCAAAAACCGGTCAGACAATATGACGGTGGTAGTCTATATAAACAAACAAGGGGGCACCAGGTCACCAACCTTGCTGAGAGAGACGAATCTCATATTTGCCTAGGCGGAGAAGAATCTGGTCCAGTTATCCGCTGTTCACATAAAGGGCTCCCTGAACATAGTAGCGGATCAGCTGAGTCAGGGTATTACCGTATCAGGAGAATGGTCTCTCAATCCAGACGTATTTCAACAGATCGTCCAGAGATGGGGTCTCCCGGAGGTCGATCTTATGGCTACCCGACTCAACGCCAAGGTGGGGACCTTCTGCTCTCTGTACCAGGAGGACAATCCCTTGGCGGTGGATGCCCTGTCCATCCCATGGAGGTTCAGGCTGTTTTACATATTCCCTCCAATTCCAATCATACCGAAGGTATTGATAAAAATAAGACAGGACCAAGCCTCGGGAATAGCCATAATCCCGTTCTGGCCAAAAAGGGCTTGGTTTGCTCAGCTCATACAAATGAGTCAGGGCATATATTGGAGGCTTCCCCCACTCCCAGACCTGGTAACCCAAGGAGAGCTGAGATGCCAGGATCTGAGGAGACTCAACCTGACAGCCTGGAGGTTGACCAGTCCCTATTGAGAAATAGAGGACTGTCACAAGCCGTCTTGAAGACCCTATCCAGCGCCAGAGCAGATTCGACTAACAGGAACTACCGTCGAATAGGTAACATCTTTAATGCCTGGTGTCTGCAGCATCAAGTGGACTCCACCGATCCCCCTACGGAGGCGATCCTGGACTTCCTTCAAGACGGACTAGACAGAGGTCTTACTGCGGCCACACTCAAGGTACACGTAGCGGCCCTGTCCGCCTATCTGGGGAGGCGTTTGTCTCAGGATCCTTTAGTGAGCACCTTTATTAAAGGGGCAACTAGGCTGAGACCGGTGGTAAACACCCCTGTCCACCAATGGGACCTTATTCCGGTCCTGAACGCCCTATGTGGCCAGCCATTTGAACCTCTGGAAGAGGTCTCCCTCAAGTCGCTAACCGGCAAAATGGCGCTGCTATTGGCAGTCACACCTGCCAAACGCGTTAGTGAACTACAAGCTTTGTCCGCTGAGGAGCCATATACCACCTTTTTCTCTGACCATGTACAGCTTAGGTTCCTCCCTGGGTTTCGTCCCAAGGTGCCATCTGCTGTAAACAGGAACCAACTGATTTCCCTTCCAGTATTTTTTCCGTTCCCTTCTTCTGCTGAAGAAGAAAGATGGCACAAGCTGGATGTGGTTAGATGCCTGCAGATCTACTTGCAGCGCACTTGCCCCTTTAGGTGGACTGAAAACCTGTTGGTCAGCTACACGGGGAAAAACAAGGGCGCCAAAGCCGCCAAAGCTACAATATCCCGGTGGGTTACCGAGACTATTAGAGTCGCCTATACCGCCCAAGGGCTGTCGGCTCCATCTTTCCTTCATGCCCATTCAACCAGGGCAGTGTCCACTTCACGGGCAGAAAGAAGTGCTTTGTCTGTGGACCAAATATATGCAGCTGCCTCTTGGGCATCTGAATCCACCTTCATTTGGCATTACCGCCTGAAGGACCAAGTGGCAGATTCCACTGCCTTTGCCCAGACCAGTTTAAGTTCGGTCATGGGTTTGTCCCACCCATCTTGGGGACCTGCTTGCTATATCCCCACATTGTGCCGCTGTTGAGGACGACAGGGAACGAGTGATTATGAAGATAATCTTGTTTCCCTTAGTCCTAACAGCGGCACAAGATTTCCCACCCTGGGAATCATATCTTATGTATAAAACTGTATATAAATGTAATGGAGGTACTTTTGTATTTACACGCAGAGGGGAGGTTCTTGTGCCCTCTTATAGGGCCTGCCACGCATTTGATTGGCTAATTAAATATCCGCCTGTCCTACCAGCACACAGGGGCAGAAATACCCCACATTGTGCCGCTGTTAGGACTAAGGGAAACAAGATTATCTTCATAATCACTCGTTCCACTTCACAATTTTCTGGTACTTTGTATTGGTCTATCACCTAAAATCTTAATAAAATACATTTAAGTAAAAGGTCAAGGAGGTATGAATACTTTTGCAAGGCACTGTATTATTCAAATATTTCTATCTAATTTTCCTAAATGGGCAAATGACAGGTGCTTTGTGACAGTATTTTAGCAGTTGCTCTCTTAGGGCTCATTCCCACGATGTAATGCGGCGCTCATTCTGACACATAAACACGTGTCAGAGTCAGCGCTTCAAAACAGAATCCCCAATGGGTTCCATCTTACGCGCGATACACATTGAAATCAATGGGAGGCTTTTTTTTTTTTTTTTTTTTTAACCCATTGATTTCAATGTGTTACGCACGTTAAACGGAACCCATTGAAGTCAATGGGATTCTGTTTTGAAGCACTGACTCTGACACGTGTTTACGTGTCAGAATGAGCGCCGTGTTACATCGTGGGAACGAGCCCTTAGTCCGATAAATTTGTCTGTCAGAAACCTTCTTCATTTTACCTTTATCTGCACAAACCCATCTGTTCTCTGAATCAGCCACAAATCTCTTCAAAGTATGATGAGCACACAAGTTTTCACGAAATATGTACTGGTTACATACCTTGTCCATAGCATAGCTCTATTTGACGCTTTTTGGCAGCAGAGAGATCCTTTTTTTTTCTTTCCCATATTGCTTGAAATATGTGACCTGCTTAATAATGTGGAACATCTTTCTTAAGTAAGTTTCCTTTAATTAGTTCCACCTGGCAAACTAATTATCACAGCGTTTGAGATTGATTTTAGGGATCCAAAGAACCCCCAAGACACAATACCATCTAAGGCAGGGGTAGGGAACGTACGGCTCTCCAGCTGTTGCAAAACTACAACTCCCAGCATGCATACTGGCTCTGCTGTTCTGGGAACTCCCATGGAAGTGAATGGAGCATGCTGGGAGTTGTAGTTTCACAGCAGCTGGAGAGCCAAAGGTTCCCTACCCCTGATCTAAGGCCCCACATTCGGAAATGCAGCCTTTTTGACGCTAGGTTCACACTAGTGTTTGGGTCTCCGTCTTCTGCATGCAGAAGACAGAAACCTGTCAGATTGGTCCGGCCGTGAGCGGTGGTGAGCGTTTTATACTCTTCGCCGTGAAACCGTTTTTTTTAAAATCGTACACAGAGTACTGCATGTACTGCAGAGAGCATAAAACGCTCACAGCCAGACATCTTTCAAAACCATTCAAATGAATGGGCTTGAAACATGCCGGCAGCTTGTAGTCTCCTGCTCTGTTTTGGGCAGGAAACGGAAACCTGCAAAACGGAGACCGGGTGCAGATGTGAACGAGCCCTTATTTGCAGGTGTTGCTGTGGTGTTTGAGCTAAAGCCAGGAGTGGATTGAGCAGAAGGGAGAAGTATGAGAGCTTATTATAAAATTACTTGGCTTTGGCTCAAAAAAACGCAACAAAAAAAAGCTGCGTTTCCACAACGTGGGGCCTTAGCCTAAGAATTTATTTTAAAGCTGGGGGGCAGGAGGTTGCCTGATGATATATATTTTCTTCCCATCCAGTGTAAAAAATAGGCAACATGCTCGTTCTTCAGGTGGATTCTGCCTGAGAACTTCCATTGAAATGAGTGGGAAGTGGAAAATAAACCTTTTCCATATTCATCCTCAAAATCTGCATCAGTTTGGCAAGCAGATAAAATCTGGTTCAATATCCTGAAGCAGAAATTTTCTGCTTCACAAATTCAGCCTCAAATTCTTACTTCCTGCTTAGAACAGCTTGAAGGAACAACCTGTAAATGTATTCGCCAATATACACTAATCAGCCATAAAACTGAAATTACCTGCCTAATATTGTGTAGATGCCCCCTCCCTCCCTATGCTACTAAAATTTCTGACCTGTTGAGGCAAGAACGCCCAAAGACCCCTGAATGTATCCGGTGGTATCAGAAGACATGTTGGAGCCTTCACTTGGAGTCCTACTACCCATTAGACAATACCAGTGCCGTGAAGGGGTTGTTTGTGACATGCATCAAGCACATATCAAACTAACATGAATATCTAGAGCTAACGTTTCCCAGCAGAGCATTACCCAAACCTTCACACTGCCTACACTAGTTTTTCTTCACATACTGAGTCCTAAGGGGAGTCTGTCAGCAGAAAATAAAGCTATAAACTAATCATAGTACCTTGTATCACTCTTAGCACAATTTACGATGCATTTCTTATTGAGGACCATTGCTCCATTCTTGTAAAAATCGTCCTTTTATCCCTATGCAAATTAGCAGAAAGGTTGTAGGGGCGGGGCTTTCCATCAATGGGCTGCTCAGCCCTTCCCCCCTCCACTAACTGTACTGTGCATGTCTGATCACATGCTGCCCCATCTGAACCCAGCTTCCCTCACTTCCAGACTGTGCCGACAGCCTTGCAAGGTACTGTGATTAGTTTATATCTCCATTTTCTGCTGACTCCTGTTAAGCTCTACACATGCTCCAGCTGTCTGAGATTCATACCAGGCCTCCTACCTCATTTCAATTCTCCATGGTCCAGTTTTGATGTTCCTGTGACAAGCGAGGGTGCTATCAGTTGTGGGCAGGAGTTAGTGCAGGCACTCTGACATGACAAAACCTGCCAATCCCCATTGTCAAACAATGGTCCACATTTACTATTGGTTAAACATGCTGCATCAGTAAACTCTCTAGTGTAGGTTTGTACCTCCTATTTCTTGGCTGACTTTGCGACAACATTTTGGCATATTTTTTCACATCAAAGCTATGACCCCTTTCATGAGAAACCAAGCTAGATGTTCTGCATTTACCCCAATGCCTAGTACCTGCCTGTGTTAAAACATATGCGAGTTGTTGTCCTCCATTGCTGGCAGCCCTTAGAAGACAAGTGATTGTTATTCACTACCACCTCCATGCCCCCTGGGTTTCCCATTTGGTCGAGGACACCCTGGTTCAATGATCAAAGAAAATGAAAAAACACAGACACCAAACCAAACTAGTTTAATCATCAAGTTTTGAAAAAAAACTCCAAAAGGCAGGGCCAAAATGGCTGAAAACCACAGGGTTCACATACATTTCTACAGATGTTATTTTTGCACTGGGACTAAGACAATATTCTTGTTCACCATTGGGCTTGTGCTAGATGGGAGCAGATTACAAAAAATAAAAATAAAAAAAAAAAAAAAATTATACAATGCAGTGTCACAAACTTAGAACACAGGAAAAAAATGCTCTGCCAATATATTACATGCACGGGTTTATGTAAAAAAGTTAATCCCATTGAAGAACACTGTGCGCCTGCCTAAATGCAATGACTGGATCAGTGGTAAGGAAACTGTAGACCGTATTGCTCATATTCCCATAATAACATATATAGATCACAGAGCAGATGTGTCAATTTTTAATCCAATGTAGCAGATCATTTTGACTATACAGAAAGCATCGCTACAATCTGATATTCATCCTACACGGTGGTAAAAATCACTACAGGTAAAGCCTAGTCCAAAACTATGGGCCCAAACTGTACCTCTGTGTGCCTCTCATAGATGCCACCACAAGTCTTCATGGAGACACTATGGATTGCAATATGGGTCAGTCAAACAGAAGTCTACAGACTGCTAGCAAGAACACTAAGGTTTTGTGTCTAAGTGACTAAATGTTATTCAGCCCTAGCACCAGTGGAAGTCGGACAACATTGGCAAGTCTTAAAAATAATCAAAACACGTATCAAAAAAAAAATTGTCTCATTTATTAATAAACCTTGTTGTACAAACCTGAAAAGTAAACAAAACTGGCAATAAACAACATGGAGTCTTTCCGTCACAAGGAAAGAGAGCAGAGCAGTGCTAATAAATTAAATGTCAACCTGTAAGCCGTAGTCATAGAAGTTTACTGTCAAGAGGGAAAAAGCACACAGCAAGGCCATAAAACTGGACAACCACATTTGAAAACACTTGACTCAGTTTATGTTATTGTTAAATATTCAAAAACAGTTCAGTCTTCTGCAACAACAACCAACAAATTGTATTAAAGGACACTCTCCCAATAGTCACCACTGGCGAGTTCAGTGCAATATGGCTAGCTACAGGGTTTGTTTGTTTGTTTTTCGGATTTTTTTTCAATCATGAAACAAAGAACAAATTTTGTGAAAACAAATTTCCCTTTTTTTTTTGTTATTTTTTTTTTTTATACTTTAGTCCCACACATACAAACAACCAGAAAAAAGGGGCAAAAGTTCCGCCATTATTTCTTTTCAGTTGTTCAGTGATGTAAGCAGCACTTATATATGTTACAAGAATAACCCTGTAAGCATCCAGACCACCTGATGAAGAAACTGAAATGTAAGGCTTTTTCTTCATCTTTTTTTTTCTTCTCACCGTCCCCTGTCCACCCCAATCCCCAAAAGAAGGCTCAAGTATTTTATTCAATTTACAAGCATATGTACAAAAAAAAGGTTGTGATTTGTAATTTGTTTTTCTTTTCGCGAACACAGAGCTAACAGAGAAAAATAAGACAATGAGGAAAAATTAATTTTCACATTCACGACAGAACAAAAATAATTAAAAAAGGGGGGAAAAAAAAAAGTCAGACCCTAGTGGCTCTAGAAGGTGATGGATGATGCAAATTGGTCTCTGTCCTGGGAACACATGACAGAGAAGGGCTGGAACATAAAACAATGTACATACATATTAATGCTGATTGTGTGATGTGTTGAGATATAGTAGCAGTGGAATGAAATGGAATGTTAGAAAGATTGCACGTCTATGACATAGAAGCACTTCTGGCTTCGACCATTTATATATATATATATATTTATATACTTTAAATTCATCTTTTCCTTTTCTTTTCCAAAGGATGCTATTGAAGTTTTTTTTTCTTTTTTTTTTTTTAACATTTCTTTTTCATTTTTTGATAAAGTAGCCAACAGCACCAAAAATAACAGAATGGATTCCTTATGAAATCAGGCACAGTTTATATTCCCCCACCCCCCACGTGACTTCTGCCAGGAAGGCATAGCTTGAGTTCGTTTGCCTCTTCTTCTCCTTTAACTGATGCATAGAAATGTGCTGGTAACAGAGAACCATTTCCAAGTCTCAGCATTATGCCTCCGGTTTTGTTTGAAGAAAAAAAAAAAAAAAAAAAGTCCATCAGCTGCCAAACTATCCTCCGTGTTTTGTTTTTTTTTCTTTTTGTGTTTTGTTATTTTTTTTTTTAGTTTTTTTTACCTTTTAAGTTACTATATTTTAGACCCCAATTTTAAAAAAATTACAAAACTCATCTTGCACGTGACAGAATGAGACATAGCCAAGTAAAAGCAGATTTTGTTCAAGTTTCGATTTTTTTTTTCCTCTAGAAAAAAACTGCTCCCCTTGACTGGATAAAGAAATACAAAGGGGGGGGGGGAAACAAAAAAAACACCTTAAACTTATCAAAATGTTTTAAAAGCCTTTTTTTTCACACACGGTTGTCAAGGAAGGCTTTCTGTATAGAATTCAGTCTATGGGGCGGCAGAAAAAAAATCAAAAAACACAGACTGCCCCTCCTCTTAGACTACCATAAAACAGTGACTAGACTGCAGTGTTGAAAGTCTGACTGCAGCGTCTACATACAAAACAAAATAAAATCAACAGTTTAATGCTAAAACAAAGTTACTTCTCTAAAAACCAGAAGAAACAAAAAAAATCTTCATAGAGCTAGTGCAAAGACAGCCTGCATTCTACAGCAAGTACTCCAAACTATGGTAGAATTACAAAATAAAAATATATATTTATATATATATATTTATATGATGATCAGAGAACTGAGAGAGTGTTGGCATCTTCAGGATGAATTTGAAGCACTTTTGGACAAACTGATGGATGAAAGTCTGGAGCATGGCACATCAAGTGTGGCTCTCTTCCTTGGTCCCCTTTTTGGTGTAGTTTTAACCATACAGTTCTCAATGCTGTTGCTTTTATCAGACACCTTCCCGCAGATCTGATTGACAAGACTTATTATTTGTTCCTGGAAGCAAAATGAAAGTCATTAAAAATAGTAAGCGATAAAGCAGCAACTATTCTAGCTGCACAAAACCATATGTTGTGCATTACTACGATGTGGGAACGTTTACATAGATTTTGGCATTTCAATTCTGAATGTTCATTTTCTCTTGGTACAAAAGTATTCACAATTCTCACTTCTTACACTATAGAAAAAAAAAATTACCTTGGAAGAATTTCATTTAAAACAAAACAACAAGATTTGTGCCACCTTGTGGTCAACTTCAGAGCTACAGGTGAATTTGAAAAACATTTGGCATGTTGCTGGGATTCAGTGACAAACTTTACGCTAGGTTTATACTTGCACAAAAAAGAAAAAAAAATGCATTACGTATCTAAAACATATGGGGCTCAAACAGATCCTGCCAAAAGGTGTGAGACACTTACACTTAATCCTACGGCCATAAACATAGGAAGAGAACATCTCACCATGTATGTTTAAGGGGGGAGTCAGGGAAGGATTTAATGCAAGATCTATTTAGAAGAGTTTCCCTTGGGATTGGTCATCAATTGAAGATAAACAGGGCTGTGACACCGGGGACCCAGGCAAATCAGCCATTTGAAAATATGGACCCTCCACTTCACAGGTCATGTGACAACACATTCAATCCATGACATGGCCTGTTCTCAGCTCAGTACCATTCAAGTGAACAGGGTTGAGCTGCGATACCAAGCACAGCTGCTACAGAAATGTACAGCATGGTGCTTGGTTTTCAGTGTAGAGTCCATAGTGTTACCAAATTGATGAACTGTCCTTAGGACCACTTAGGTGGACGGTAAACAGTGGGTCCGTCCGGGACAGAGTATAACTGAACAGGGGAGGGGATTAATCATAAATCGTGTAACTCGCCTCTCCTTGAATTCAGCACCAGTCATCGGCCTCTTCTGGTCTTAGAGACTTGGCCTCAGCGGTCACGTCGGTGTCATAACAACGATGTAACCCATGTGATGTTACTTAGGTGTCATTTTGCATAAAGATGCAGATGTGACTGCTGCGGCCTAATAACAGGCCTCAGAGACGTCATGAATGGCATCAGGAGACGGCTAAGATCCCAAGAGGCCAGTAGACCTGCACTGTTTATTATGTTTAATCACCTCCCATGCACCTTATACTTTGGGGTTTGAAGAAATTTTGGGGAAAATTTGTAAAAGAAAACTGTATGGGCCTCTATAGGGGATTACAGTGTGTGGATTTGCTACTGTCATACATTAAACTGTATGGGGGCCACTATGGGACATTATAGTAAGTGGAGGTGCCACTATATGACATTATTGTGTGTGTGGGGGCTACTGTAAGAAATTAGTGTGTAGAAGGGCCACTAAAGGGCATTATAGTGTGAAATGGGGCCACTACAGAACAATATACTGTGTCCCCAGCGTTTTGGTGTCTAAATATGCAGTCTGTTCAGTCATACACCATTCCATCATTCCTCAGAAGCCCTGAACCCAATGTGATTGCTGAGGCAAATTAGTGGGGATGGAGGGCCCAGACATTATTTTTACAGGGGCCCTCTGCCGCCTTTGTCCGCCCCTTCTTTAATGTGTCTTATTTGCACAAGTTTACAAAATTATACTTAAAGGGGTTGTCCCATCACAAGGATCCTATCTATACTGCTTGTTAATGTGGATGTAAGACTTTTCCTAAATACACTGCTTCAGCAAAACTGCTTTGTTTGTCCACTATCTTACTTTATTCATTTTTTTGTGGCCACAGCCCTGACCTAGCTGCTCATGAGTCAAGTGATGCATCAGCCTGCTCTCAGGGGGGAGGGAGGAGGGGCTAAGTGCACGGGAGCGAGCCTGGAAGGGGGGGGGGGGGGTAGTTTACGCTTTGGGGGGGAAGGGGCCGCCAATACAGGGTTAGACGCCGGCACAGGTGAAGCCATCAACATCGCCATGCTTCTGCCCTGCATGAAGCCAGCAGCGGCAGAAGCGATGCTGCTATGCCGGGGGGGAGGGGGGGGGGGAGCGGAATAACAGCTTCGCTTCTGCCGCTGCTGGCTTCATACAGGGCAGAAGCATAGCGATGTTGCTGGCTTCACCTGTGCCAGCGTCTAACACTCCCCGGCATCCACTGTAATAGAGAGGCGGATTCTGGGGACTGTTAGACGCCGGCACAGGTGAAGCCAGCAACATCGCTATGCTTCTGCCCTGCATGAAGCCAGCAGCGGCAGAAGCGATGCTGTTATTCCGCTCCGCGGTCACATATGCAAAGCCAAGCGGCGAGATGCCGCCGGCTCTGTGTGCGCGCTCATAGACCAGTCTAGCCTTCACAATGCGAATACAGACCCGACACCCTGTCGGGTCTGTATTCGCATTGTGAAGGCTAGACTGCTCTATGAGCACGCGCGCGCAGGGCCAGCGGCATCTCGCCGCTTGGCTTTGCATATGTGACCCCGCCCACCAATGACGCAACAAAGCCGGAAGACAGAAGATTTCACAGAAACGAAGACGGGTAAGTATGCGACGTGGGAATACCCCTTTAAAATGAGTTGCCTAAAAGCTGAGAAAAACCTTAAAAAATGTTGCCCTGGGGCAACAAGTTGGCACTCTAGGTCCGGACCCACCAAACATCTGATTGTACTGGGAAAAAGCTGTGACAGCCAGGCAATTTCAACAGCAGGAGCCACTGGAGGGAAAATGTATTATTACATTGTACCTATTCGGATAAATAAACATCCGGGTAATACAAAGGCAGAAGTTCTGTCAGAACAGGATCGGCTCATGGAAAACTATCACTCATGAATTGGGGGAATCTAATAGGGTATATGGACAGGTGCTGTCTTTAGGTAACAATCCATTTAAATACAGCAAAAAGAAGATAAAAGGATGCAAATGCAGGTTGTGTCTTCATATAACTGTTCATACGTACATATGAATGCACTCGTATGCACCCCTTAATAGAGATGAGCGAACACTAAAATGTTCGAGGTTCGAAATTCGATTCGAACAGCCGCTCACTGTTCGAGTGTTCGAATGGGTTTCGAACCCCATTATAGTCTATGGGGAACATAAACTCGTTAAGGGGGAAACCCAAATTCGTGTCTGGAGGGTCACCAAGTCCACTATGACACCCCAGGAAATGATACCAACACCCTGGAATGACACTGGGACAGCAGGGGAAGCATGTCTGGGGGCATAAAAGTCACTTTATTTCATGGAAATCCCTGTCAGTTTGCGATTTTCGCAAGCTAACTTTTCCCCATAGAAATGCATTGGCCAGTGCTGATTGGCCAGAGTACGGAACTCGACCAATCAGCGCTGGCTCTGCTGGAGGAGGCGGAGTCTAAGATAGCTCCACACCAGTCTCCATTCAGGTCCGACCTTAGACTCCGCCTCCTCCGGCAGAGCCAGCGCTGATTGGCCGAAGGCTGGCCAATGCATTCCTATGCGAATGCAGACTTAGCAGTGCTTAGTCAGTTTTGCTCAACTACACATCTGATGCACACTCGGCACTGCTACATCAGATGTAGCAATATGATGTAGCAGAGCCGAGGGTGCACTAGAACCCCTGTGCAAACTCAGTTCACGCTAATAGAATGCATTGGCCAGCGCTGATTGGCCAATGCATTCTATTAGCCCGATGAAGTAGAGCTGAATGTGTGTGCTAAGCACACTCATTCAGCACTGCTTCATCACGCCAATACAATGCATTAGCCAGTGCTGATTGGCCAGAGTACGGAATTCGGCCAATCAGCGCTGGCTCTGCTGGAGGAGGCGGAGTCTAAGGTCGGACCTGAATGGAGACTGGTGTGGAGCGATCTTAGACTCCGCCTCCTCCAGCAGAGCCAGCGCTGATTGGCCGAATTCCGTACTCTGGCCAATCAGCGCTGGCCAATGCATTCTATTAGCCCGATGAAGTAGAGCTGAATGTGTGTGCTAAGCACACACATTCAGCACTGCTTCATCACGCCAATACAATGCATTAGCCAGTGCTGATTGGCCAGAGTACGGAATTCGGCCAATCAGCGCTGGCTCTGCTGGAGGAGGCGGAGTCTAAGATCGCTCCACACCAGTCTCCATTCAGGTCCGACCTTAGACTCCGCCTCCTCCGGCAGAGCCAGCGCTGATTGGCCGAAGG
This sequence comes from Leptodactylus fuscus, assembly GCF_031893055.1. Classification (NCBI taxonomy): domain Eukaryota; kingdom Metazoa; phylum Chordata; class Amphibia; order Anura; family Leptodactylidae; genus Leptodactylus; species Leptodactylus fuscus. Next base: position 95,439,932 of record NC_134268.1, on the reverse strand, counting down.
CTGGCCAATGCATTCCTATGCGAATGCAGACTTAGCAGTGCTGAGTCAGTTTTGCTCAACTACACATCTGATGCACACTCGGCACTGCTACATCAGATGTAGCAATCTGATGTAGCAGAGCCGAGGGTGGACTAGAACCCCTGTGCAAACTCAGTTCACGCTAATAGAATGCATTGGCCAGCGCTGATTGGCCAATGCATTCTATTAGCCCGATGAAGTAGAGCTGAATGTGTGTGCTAAGCACACACATTCAGCACTGCTTCATCACGCCAATACAATGCATTAGCCAGTGCTGATTGGCCAGAGTACGGAATTCGGCCAATCAGCGCTGGCTCTGCTGGAGGAGGCGGAGTCTAAGGTCGGACCTGAATGGAGACTGGTGTGGAGCGATCTTAGACTCCGCCTCCTCCAGCAGAGCCAGCGCTGATTGGCCGAATTCCGTACTCTGGCCAATCAGCGCTGGCCAATGCATTCTATTAGCTTGATGAAGCACAAGGGTTCAAGCGCACCCTCGGCTCTGATGTAGCAGAGCTGAGGCTGCACAAGGGTTCAAGCGCACCCTCGGCTCTGATGTAGGAGAGCCGAGGGTGCACTTGAACCCTTGTGCACCCTCAGCTCTGCTACATCAGAGCCGAGGGTGCGCTTGAACCCTTGTGCACACTCTGCTTCATCAAGCTAATAGAATGCATTGGCCAGCGCTGATTGGCCAATGTATTCTATTAGCCTGATGAAGTAGAGCTGAATGTGTGTGCTAAGCACACACATTCAGCTCTACTTCATCGGGCTAATAGAATGCATTGGCCAGCGCTGATTGGCCAGAGTACGGAACTCGACCAATCAGCGCTGGCTCTGCTGGAGGAGGCGGAGTCTAAGATCGCTCCACACCAGTCTCCATTCAGGTCCGACCTTAGACTCCGCCTCCTCCAGCAGAGCCAGCGCTGATTGGCCGAATTCCGTACTCTGGCCAATCAGCACTGGCTAATGCATTGTATTGGCGTGATGAAGCAGTGCTGTATGTGTGTGCTTAGCACACACATTCAGCTCTACTTCATCGGGCTAATAGAATGCATTGGCCAATCAGCGCTGGCCAATGCATTCTATTAGCGTGAACTGAGTTTGCACAGGGGTTCTAGTGCACCCTCGGCTCTGCTACATCAGATTGCTACATCTGATGTAGCAGTGCCGAGTGTGCATCAGATGTGTAGTTGAGCAAAACTGACTCAGCACTGCTAAGTCTGCATTCGCATAGGAATGCATTGGCCAGCCTTCGGCCAATCAGCGCTGGCTCTGCCGGAGGAGGCGGAGTCTAAGGTCGGACCTGAATGGAGACTGGTGTGGAGCGATCTTAGACTCCGCCTCCTCCAGCAGAGCCAGCGCTGATTGGTCGAGTTCCGTACTCTGGCCAATCAGCGCTGGCCAATGCATTCTATTAGCCCGATGAAGTAGAGCTGAATGTGTGTGCTTAGCACACACATTCAGCTCTACTTCATCAGGCTAATAGAATACATTGGCCAATCAGCGCTGGCCAATGCATTCTATTAGCTTGATGAAGCAGAGTGTGCACAAGGGTTCAAGCGCACCCTCGGCTCTGATGTAGCAGAGCTGAGGGTGCACAAGGGTTCAAGTGCACCCTCGGCTCTCCTACATCAGAGCCGAGGGTGCGCTTGAACCCTTGTGCAGCCTCGGCTCTGCTACATCAGAGCCGAGGGTGCGCTTGAACCCTTGTGCACACTCTGCTTCATCAAGCTAATAGAATGCATTGGCCAGCACTGATTGGCCAGAGTACGGAATTCGGCCAATCAGCGCTGGCCAATGCATCCCTATGGGAAAAAGTTTATCTCACAAAAATCACAATTACACACCCGATAGAGCCCCAAAAAGTTATTTTTAATAACATTCCCCCCTAAATAAAGGTTATCCCTAGCTATCCCTGCCTGTACAGCTATCCCTGTCTCATAGTCACAAAGTTCACATTCTCATATGACCCGGATTTGAAATCCACTATTCGTCTAAAATGGAGGTCACCTGATTTCGGCAGCCAATGACTTTTTCCAATTTTTTTCAATGCCCCCGGTGTCGTAGTTCCTGTCCCACCTCCCCTGCGCTGTTATTGGTGCAAAAAAGGCGCCAGGGAAGGTGGGAGGGGAATCGAATTTTGGCGCACTTTACCACGTGGTGTTCGATTCGATTCGAACATGGCGAACACCCTGATATCCGATCGAACATGTGTTCGATAGAACACTGTTCGCTCATCTCTACCCCTTAACATCCACACACTGAAAGAGGACCTTTCATCAGATTGGGCACAAGCAGTTCTATATACTGCTGGAAAGCCGACAGTGCGCTGAATTCAGCGCACTATCGGCTTTCTTGATCTGTGCCCCGGGTAATACGCTATTGGTCCCGGTACCATAGCGCTTTACAGTCAGAAGGGCGTTTCTGACAGTCTGTCAGGAATATCCTTCTCTACATCAGCGCCTATCACGCTGCACAGTGTGAGCGGGGAGGAACGCCCCCTTCCTCTGCTCACAGTGCTCGTCCATAGACGAGTATTATCAGGAGGGGAGGGGGCGTTCCTCCCTGCTCACACAGTACAGCGCGATAGGCTCTGCTGTGGAGAAGGACGTACCTGACTGACTGTCAGAAACGCCCTTCTGACTGTAAAGAGCTACGGTACCGGGACCGATAGCTCTTTACCAGGGGCACAGATCAGGAAAGCTGATAGTGCGCTGAATTCAGCGTACTGTCGGCTTTCCAGCAGTATATAGAACTGCCTGTGCCCAATCTAATGAAAGGTCCTCTTTAAATACACTTCATATCGGTGTACAAATGTACTGGTGGATGACTGGTTCATGCACCTTTGTGTGTATTATCCTATATGATATAAAAGATGGCTGGACCACTGTACAAGCACTTTTACCATTTTTCCTCATTATAAGGTCTTGTGAGCTGGGCCCTCACTCCCATATGTAGCCTATAATGGCTGTCGAACATGCAGTAACTACACAAAAAGTATATTATGTATATATTCTAGATTACTACCAGTCGGATTTATCAACGAACCTCATCATAGCGATACATCAGCTTTAACCCGCGACATGACTTCTGCTTCTCCACGTGACGTAGTGCACACTCCAGGCAGAACACGACATTCTCATTTTCTTGCACCACCTGAGAGAAAATAAAGCGAAGGAGAATATTAGACAAGAACAACATTCGGTCAGTATTGAGCAGGAAATGGAGCCAGTACTGAAACACAGCTACATAATCTCATTGAGGTGGAGGTTAAATAGTGATTGTACGCAGTAATTATATTACATACTGGAGGATGCCCGCCAGTGCACATTGCTCTAATGAATGATACAATATGAAGAAGTGGCCTGTGTGGCAGTAACAAACCCAGTAATTTGAGTCCCTTTGTACCAACAGCAAGGTAAGAGGCAGGCCGTAGATGGACATCCAGAATGGAAACCAATTTTCAAAGGGCCACTAAACCTAAAATACAAGTTGGTCCAAAATGAGAAGGTGACTGGTAACAGTTACAAAATATATGTAAAAGTTCCCATATCATGACATGGTGTGTAAGTGTGCCAGATATCTTAAAGATATTGCTCACCCATTTAGGCGGTTAATAGTCCCCTAGAAAGCAATTTTTATTGGAAGAGGAACATATTAGGATATGTAAGGGGACTACAATTATTTGTCTCCTACACAAGTTAGGGACATAAAATGCTAGCCTTGTCACCCTATTAAAACAATCTATAGGATAAGTGATCATACACTGCCTCTGTATCCTCCGAACCTCCCCTGCTGGCTTACGCTAATACAGTATATAGATATAGCAATCGGCTAATACCAATATAGTATCAGTGCACAACTGCTGATTAAAGACATTATGTATCGCGCCGCATCACAAACTGACAACTGAATAGTTAACAGGGATGGGGTGAGAAGCAAACAATAACATGAATTTTATCACGATTTGCTCAAATAGATTTGTCATGAATAGATGACATCACTTATTCATGCGGGAGCCAGCAAGATGTATAAACTGGAAATACTGATAAAAAATTTTTTTTTTAATTTACAAATCTCGAAATTCAATTCTACAAATAGTAAACACAACTGCCTGATGTGTCATCATCACTGAGTTTATATATACAGATACAATGCATAAGTAATGCTATGGAAGTAAGTATATTGTAGATGAAATGGGAGTAAGGAACCATGTCATATTGTGATTGCAAGCTGCATCCAGCCATGCTATCTCTCGTCTTAGAAGTAATGTGCTGCTGTGAATATAATTATTGCATGTTCTCAAGAAGAAGACTGAAGAACATACTGCAGTAACCAAAGCATTGACACCACCATTACCAAATCTGCTCTTGCTCACCATGGAAAGGTAACACAAATGCTGGCAAATCTGGCATCTTCTCTCGGACGTTTCAAACTGCAGCCACTTCCGAGGCTTTTTCTTCCCATCCATGGATGAGTTGCTGGTGTCATGGCTCCCATAGCGTGCCGATGAATGGAGGCCTGCCTCAAAGAGTTCCCTTCTCTGCCTCAACTCTGTATCCCTGACCAACAAAAAAGCAAGTCAGAAACTGCATGGTGGATCACTCTACCCTCATTACAGCCAGCTCTTCCACAGCTCTGTAGTCAGGGTGAAGCAATAAGAACTGGAACTGAAAAGGAAATTTGTTGACTTGCAAAGCACGTAGGATATATGTCGAAATAGGATGACACCTGTGGTTACACTCTACTCCTCAGTTATGGGGCTATACTGGACTCAAGCTGCCGGTAAATACTGCAGCTCAGGTCTCAGGACACTGCATAAGCTGAATCCATCACAATGCTTCAGATTATGGTGTATGGCCTCGGTTTTCATATGGAGATGCTCTCAACGTTCAGCTATTCCTTATACGGGAGGGGATCTCCAGAGAAAGTTGCAACACAAATATAATTCGAAGATATAGTTACGGATACTGGTCATCAACCACCACCTCTGGGAAACAGACGCTACATAGTAGACAAAAAAAACAGCATTAAACAAGCAACACCACCAAGTCACAAGCCCGGCAAGCTTATGAAACATAATAGATTGGTTGTTGCCGTTAACATGCTAATATTGAGACTTGGCTTGTTACGAGCAAAAGCTTTCTGTGAAATCCTGCATTTCTTTAAGCTTTCTCTTGCTTCTTTATTGGGAGCTGTACACGGCTTCCCATTGTGTGCAATGTTGGGGTTTGTGTGTGTAATGAAAAGAAAATAAGGGCGGAGGAGGGTAACCAAACAATTATCTCGGGCATTAAACATAGAAACTTGCTCTTGGGTTTGTACGAAAGAGGAGATTCTCATCTTTCATATGACACTATGAAAGAGATATCATTTGTTGAAAACACAGTCGGGGTTGGGAGCAACTACCGTATTTTCCGGACTATAAGCCGCACATAAAAACCTACGATTTCCTCAGAAATCGTAAGTGCGGCTTATAGTCCGGTGCGGCTTATATATGGATGGAAGCGGCGGCAAAGACTGCGTGCCGCTTCCATACATACATAAAAGGCACCGCAAGGGTGCATTCACACTACCGAACGCCGGCGTGTATCACAGCCGTACACGCCGGCGTTACAGCAGGGCTGCCGGACACTTCCTATTCATTTCTATGGGAGCAGGCATGCGAGCGCTCCCCATAGAAATGAATGGACAGACACTTCCCATTCATTTCTATGGGAGCCGGCATGCGAGCGCTCCCTATAGAAATGAATGGAAAAAAGCAGTCCATTCATTTCTATGGGGAGCGCTCGCATGCCTGCTCCCATAGAAATGAATAGGAAGTGTCCGGCAGCCCTGCTGTCACGCTGAAACAGAACGTGAAACTTACCCAGCGGTGCAGGGCGGGCGGGCGGGCATTCAGGCCTCCTCTGCCTCCGATGTTCCGTCCTTCTCCTCCGGCGCTCGCTGATAATGGCCTGGGCGCATGCGCAATATCATAATGCTTCTACTGCGCATGTGCCCTGGCCATTATCAGCTTGCGAGCGCCGGAGGAGGACGGAACATCGGAGGAAGAGGAGGCCTGAATGCCCGCCCACCCTGCACCGCTCGGTAAGTTTCACATTCTGTTTCAGGCTTTTATTTTAAAACGGGGGGGGGGGGGGGGTAGTTTAATCTAACGTTTACGGTTGGGCTCTATCAGCATGATTTTGCTGATAGAGCCCCTCCTCGCCTGCCGAGCGCTTCCAATAGAAGCGGCTGGCACGCGGGGGGTTAAGCGGCCGCTGGCAAAGTCTGCCTGCCGCCGCTTTCAATAAGATATAATGCGCACCGGACTGCGGCTTATAGTCCGGTGCGCCTTATATATGAACCGAGACGGACTATAAGGCGCTCATGGGCAATGCGGCTTATAGTCCAGTGCGCCTTATAGTCCGTAAAATACGGTACATAAAAATATCCCAATTCTGACTGTATTTCCCTTTGGAAACAAAACAGGAAAAACCTTAGTGTCTAATGAAAAGAGAATCTCCTCTTTCATACAACACTAGAAGCAAGTTTCTACTTTTTAGAACACCCAAGATATAAAAACTGTGTAAAAGGGACCCTCCCCATTCTCTCTTTATTACACACACAAACCTGCATATTGTACACAGTGACAAGCAGCTCTCAATAAAGAAGCAAGGGAAGCAATAAAGAAACGCATGACTTCAAAAAAAGGCGTATATTGTAAAACTTGTTACAATATACAATGTTACAAAAGCTGCCAGAAAACCAAAAGCTGAAAGTTTAGTTACACTTTAATATAATTTTCAAACTTCTACAATGTGAAACTGATGGTGTTGTGGACCCAACACCTCAGCCATATATCTCCTTTTACCTGAGCTCTCCGAGCAGTGAAGAAATGACACTCAGAGTTGGGCTGTTCTCCTTTTTAGCCTCAGCTGTTGCAATTTGATATAATAATTTCTCCATAGAGAACGGTTTTGCTATGTGTCGACGTTTCATTTCCTGAAAGAAAAAAATTAGACATTGAGCAAAACGTGATGGAAAGATAATGAAATTCTGCAGCAAGAACATATTATAGATGTGATCTATAAGACACATGTAAAGATGAATTCCGATAATATGTCATTTGTCTTATAACTAGCCTGACTTCTAACTAGGGTGGAACTATATGTGATGTGGATGCTAGATACTCTTCTGTTACTAGCAGCATGTCAGGAACATGGTCATTGCTGGAAAATCGCTATATATTAAAGGGAGCAATTAAGTTTGCAAATATTCATGTATACCTTGGCAGTTTTGAAGCCCATGCTTGTCCACTGGGTGGTTGCAAAGTGCACAGTTTCAGAAACACTGTAGCCACAGCACACTTTTGACACAAAGGATCCTGGGAAGCAGACCACAAACTGTCCGCTCTGCTGTACAGTACGGTGCACCTTGATCCCCTCCTTGCACAGCACCTCTGGGGAGATCTGTGGGTGGAAAATGTTAGAAATATTATTAGGGTATGTGAATATAGACTTCAAATGCAATGTCAGAAAAAAACATTATTCAAAAAGAAGCAAAATACTGACTACTTGCTAACTGGCAAGAAAGAATATTCACCACACAGGTACATATTGAGCAAAGAGAGATGATGTTCATGTTATCTATATGCCAAAACTGAAAATCTTCACAACTGTACCCTGGAAAACATCCAGAAGATAAATGTAGATATTTAAACTAGGTGCTATAACTCTGCCACTAGCAAACAGTCAAGCTGATAAGTAGGTCTCCCTTTCAGGTCATGTGTAAATCTGTTGGAAATTTACAGTCTCCAAAAGGGCCTGAAATACTGGTGAACAGATGTAATGTATAACGGCAGGACGGCAGCAAAAGTGTGAACAAGTCTACCAATAACCAATCAATTTCACATACACAGAATGCACTTACCATGACATTGCTTTCAAGCATCTGAAGACCAGGAGTACCATTGGCTTGAAGTAGAGTATGTACCACTTTGTCAAGTTTGCTCTCTTCCTCAGCAGGAATGCAATACCTATATCAGGACATAGTGGATGTTAGAGCAACACAGAGGGATCCAGATCTATAAGAGATTGCCTTCATTTTTGTCTGTGCCAGTTGTCATCCATAAGCTGTCTATTTAGATGTAATACTTTTACCATTTATGACCGTTTGGTTACTTAATATGTTTCACTGTAAAAATGGGAGGATTCCTTTTGATAGTAGTACCCTTGTTCTAAAAGTTACATCAGAAAACACTCTAAAGATATTGTCCGGGAGTTTAAGAAATTAAAGGGATCCTATCATTAAAGCTCAATTTTTTCTGCATACCACATAGGAATAGCCTTAAGAAAGGCTTTTCTTCTCCTACCTTTAGATGTCTTCTCCGCACCGCCGTTCAGTATATAATCCGGATTTTCATCGGTATGCTAATGAGTTCTCTCGCAGCACTGGGGGCGTCCCCAAGGCTGCGAGAGAACTCTCCAGCGCCGCCTACATCTTCTTCAGGAATGTCCTCTTCACGGGTCTTCTTCCGCAGTGGCTTCAATCTTCTAGGCCTCGGGCAAAGCCGACTGGGCATGCCCACCGGCCACAAGAAAATGGTTGCTTACACAGTATAGTAAGCAGCCATTTTCTTGTGGCCGGCAGGCATGCACAGTCGGCTTTGCCCAAAGCCTAGAAGTTTTAAGCCAAAGCCGGAAGAAGACCTGTTCATGAAGAAGATAGAGGCAGCGCTGGAGAGTTCTCTTGCAGCATTGGGGACACCCCCAGTGCTGCGTGAGAACTCATTTGCATACGGACGAAAACAGGATTATATACCGAACGGCAAAGCATAGAAGACATCTAAAGGTAGGAGAAGAATAGCCTTTCTTAAGGCTATTCCTACGTGGTAGGCAGAAAAAAATTGAATTTTAATAATATATGTAGAATAATATGTATATACATAACATGTAGATTTTTTTTTTTAATTCATTTTTTGAATTTATAACATTTCCTGCAATGACACAGTTTTCTTTCTTGAATTCCCAGACAATCCCTTTAAAGCCAGTGATTTTTGTGATGAACAGTGCACAGGTGTATCATTTACTTTATTCAACTGCACAAAGCGGCCGCCAGCTCATGTGATCAGGAGAATGATCTGCATACATACACATTAATATGCCCGGAATACAGGGCTTAAAAAAAATTAAATAGTCACTGGAGTGGAGCTTTAGTCTGGATTTAAAATTTTGACATATTTTGGAGGAGTGTTCTATTTGTCTCAAAAATGCCAGATGTTACTTTAAAGAGAACCTTTCACCACATCTATCGATTCTAGCCCTACACATCTGTTAATAGGCATAGTTTCACCGATTTCAGAGCAGTTAGAATTTTCTCTCTAGCCTCCGCTGTTTCTAAGTACCCTTATTTCTGGTGACCGATATGCTATTTTAACTCTGTTCTGTCAGAAGGGCCGTGTCAGGCAGGGGGTGTGATTCAGAGCTCCAATCAGAGGCAGCCTGTGTAAGAGCTCAGAATCACGCCCCCTTGTCTGCTCCTGCCTGACATCGCCCTCCTGACAGTACAGAGTCTAAATAGCATATCTGGCACCAGAAAAAATTCCCACTGTGCCAGCATGAGTGGAGCAGCATCTATTCACTGATGTAGAGAGCTGTGATTTTTGGAGATGGTGAAAGATTCCCTTTAAAGTGTATCACAAACTATTGCAAAGTCTACATATACAGAAATTTGGTTATTTGTATAGTGTAGGGATTTTTTATTTTTTTTTGCAGGGGGGTGGGTTCTCATAACCTTCTGCATAACATTTCAAAAATGCCAGAAAGATTGCAATTTCCAAATGTTGAAAAAATTTAAATTCAGTCTACATATATCCAGATGAACACACAGCACTTCCTCTTAGAATAGAGGTACACGAAACCTGACCTGATTGGACATGCTAGTGTACATATAGGATGGCTGCCAAAGGACATAACCTTTTTCAGAATAAATAATGCAATGTTCATTACAGTAGAATGGTAGCCAGGCTCCCTATGTGAACTCTTTAGTTTGTGTACACATGAGACGTATAACACGACGTGACTGCCATAGTACACATTGTAAGAAATATTCACTAAGGAGATTGGCATTGTAAGAAATATCCACTAAGGACATTGAAATGTAGGCTGCTGGACATCGAAGTGTTTCTGGACCACTGAGCTCCTGAAACTGTTTACTCAATAATCCAGGAAAATGAAGAATTCCAATTTCTATAAGGCTAGCGAGTCCATTCAATAACATGAGTAAAGGAGTTGCAGTGACACAGTAATCTTTGGTCACACAAGAGTTGTGACCAACGTTACCGTGTAGCCCTAGCCTAATGGTGGTAAGGCGCTACTACACTCACACACAACATCACAAAAAGACTTAAACACATAGTATAAAAGAAAGCCAATGGTAATGCTGGTGACAGTGTGCGACACTTAAAGATCTCAACACTTACCAAATGCAGTCAGCACCAGTGTGTAAGTAGTCAATGTAGGGAAGGTGATTTTGGTCTCGGGACCAGCATGAGGTAGAAAAAACCATGCCAATATTGAGCCAAGGAATTGTTACTCCTGAAACAGGAAAATAAAGAACTCTATTTACAGTGTCAAGACAAGCAATAGCTGTGAGAATAAAACATCAAGGCTACAGTTGGAAAGAAGATTTTATCAGTAGATCAGAAAGCCGGACATCATGACCCATACCACATTTTTGTCTATCATCCCACAATCTTAACACCTGCTTTACTGCAAAAACATTTGAAGTGTTGCCAGGGGTGAGTGCAAGAAATCTTCACTGCTATTATATTATTGATGCTTCTTTGGGAGGGGCGATGAATTGATAGTAGGCACAGAAATAAGCATTCCCTTCACCTGCACAGCAGGGAAGGAGAACAAATGGTCAGACTTAGAAAGCTTCAATTTGTAAAAATGAAGATTTCAAGGCACTTTCAATCACTAAGGACATGGCAGTTTCTGAAGATGGCACAGCTTTGGTGTTCACTACAAATATCATACTAAAGACATATATATGGTGAAAGCAGAATCAATGGATAACCTATAAACACTCCGTGCCAAAAAAAAAGCACTAAGAAGAGTTGTTGGGATGGGATGAACTTTGTGCGTTAATGAAATGATATATGTAAGTGATTACAATATTAGACTAAAAGGATAAGTTTACTGGGGAAAACTGTACAATTGGATGGAGGCTCTAGTGCCTTGTTGGGCCACGTGTAGCCTGGGTACAAGATGAGATACTGGGCATGGATACTCCAGTCCAAGCTCTATGGCTTGGTATGAGCAACAAGAAAAACAGGATTTACCACTCTCTCTACAGGCATGGTTCCATAAAAGCAGACCACCGGCTATTAACCATTGTTTTTTATTCAAAATAAAAAACAGATAGAGCCAAAGAAAGAAAATCTTGTGTCAAAGATAACATGCTTCATGGTTTAAAATACATCCTCAGATCAGAAGACACATAAGAGACTGAACAAAAGACCACATCTTTAACTCTAGCACTTCCTTCTTATGCTAATTCCTTGTGACTTGATTAAAATCTATATACCCATTTATTTATGTACATGTGTGTGTATATGTTAATAAAACTTCTCCACCAATCAACTTTGTTAATTAAGAAAGTGCTAGAGCTTAAAGATGTGGTTCAATCTCTTTTGTGTCTTTTGATCTGAGGAAGGGTTTGTTTTTTTTTTAAACCCCGAAACGTGTTATCTCCGACGCCATATATTTTTTCTTTGGGTTTATCTATTTTTTATTTTGAATAAAAACCAACGGTTAATATTTCCACGTGGTCCACATTTATGGAACAATTATTGTAGAGTCAGCAAAAAATCCTGATTTGTATTTTGTTGTCTGTAGTATACGTTGAAACGTCCTTGGCAGTTCCAGGAGCAGTTTGTGAGTGATGCTGCCCTTTTATACTATACATATTGATGCCGTTATAGTGGTTGTGTCTATACACAACCGCATCACATGAGCACTCAACCACAGAGGATTAAAGGCTTTCACCTTTAGGGTCTTTCCCTAAAACAAATCACAAGTTCTGCACAGGGAGTGCTTATTTCTGTTCTTTTTCCCCTTCTCTTTAGTATACACAGTCCAGGTGGTATCCTTTAGGACTCTCTTCCACCAGAGGCTGCAGCTAGGCCTGTAGAACCTGCATACCTGAAGGTTGTTAAAGTTTGTGTTCTAGCAGGTTCCACAGATGTTCAACTGGAGATAAATCTAAAAAAAAATTCCTTGGCCTGCTTGCATGGCAATCTGGCGGAGAAGTTTTTGGGAAACCCTTGCTTTGTAAGGGTGAGTGTTATTCTGCTGAAAAATGCCAGATGAAAGCCCAGCCATGTGAGGCAACACATATGGTCTCTGGATGTCCTGCACATATTACTGTTAGTTTCCCTTGTATCACTACAAGGGGTGACTGACTGCTGTATGTAATGGCTGCCCAGATTATCACACCAGCAGATGGGGCAGTGTTTTGCTCCACAATAAGGATATAAGCTCTTATCACGAGACCCCCATACTAAAACATGACTGTTGTCAGATTCCAACATAACTTGGATTTGTCACTAGAATCTAGGCTGTTCCAGTCCATGTTTCTTGTTCACGACACCGCTGTAAACTAAGGCGATGATGGCTGGAAGATAATGCAGGCAATGGGAGACATTTGTGACACCAATTTTCCTTTTGCTAAGTGCCTGGAAATGATTCCCCCAAGGTCTGTCAACTGGGCATTGTGTATTCAGATGCATCGTAGAGGTATACTTATCAAACTCTCACCAAAAGGGAAACAGCCCAAAAGTAGCATCTGTGAGAGCTTTTATAGGGCAGTGGGGAAAGCACTTTTATACTTGCTTGCGGCAACCCCTGTAACCAATTACATACCTTGCTGAGACTTAAAGAGGATCCCTCACCAAGTACCAAATGTCATTATAAAATAGCTCTGACTCTCCACGTTGGCAGAAACCTTTTTATTTAAAAAATAAAATAAAATGCAAGGGGGCAACATGGTGGCTCAGTAATTAGCACTGCAGCCTTGCAGTGCTAGAGTCCTGGGTTCGAATCCTGCCAGAAACAACATCTCCAAGGAGTTTGTATGTTCTCTCTGTGTTTGCATGGATTTCTTCCCAAACTCCAAACACATACTTATAGGTAAAAAATGTACATTGTGAGCCCTACATGGCACTCACAATCTTTAAAAAAAATAAAAAATAATAATAATAATAATAATAATAATAATAATAATAATAATAATAATTAGGGGCAACACAGTGGCTCAGTGGTTAGCACTGCAGTCCTGGATTTGAATCCTGCCAGGAACAACATCTGCAAGGAGTTTGTATGTTCTCCACGTGTTTGTGTGGATTTCCTCCAATTCTACAAAGACATACTAATAGGAAAAAATGAAAATGTACATTGTGATCCCTGTATGGGGCTCACAATCTACATTTTTATAAAAAAAAATAAAAAAAATAAAATACAAAAGGTTCCCACCCACACAGAGAATCAGAGCTTGCTTACATGGTACCCTTTCATGGTCATATCTTTTAAATGGGTGGTCAGAATTAAAGAAAAACACCAAACTGTTCAGAGACTCGCTGTATGGCATTTAGCATTTTGTACTTGGTGACAGATCTTCTTTAACTGCACATCGAGTTTAGTAGCAATCCAACATTTCTATCGTGGTGTGTATTTTGATTTTATTTTCTGTCAATGAGTGTATCCTCAACAAATTACTACAAGTCACCAGAATGAGAATGGAACTTTATAAAGTAAGTTATAAATAATATCAGAAATTTACCAGGCACAGCACCAAGGTGTCGCAGGATAGATCCTGAATTATTAGGAAGGACTGTCAGATTCCATCCATGCCTAGAAAACATAACAGGAAACTATATGACTATTTGCACAGCTCCATGTGACAAAGGACGAATACATGAGAATATACTCACCTTGAGAAGGGCTCCGCTTTACCCACAGGAAATCCACTGCCATGAGTTTTCGTGTCAACCTTTCCACAATGCACAGCTACATGACAAATCTTCTGTTCAACAATACGCCAGTACTCTTGCTGCAATAAGGAGAACCAAGTTAGTTTTAGTTTAATATTGAGGTATTGTCAAAAAGTGATCAGAGTTTTAAAGGGGATCTCCAGCTTAGCAACCATATAATTAGTCTGCTTCAAAAACACAGATTCAAATTCACTTCTATGGATAAAGACGACCACCAAAAATAATACAGGACATATAGTCTTGTACTTGGTTTTCTCTATTCAGTCTTCTGAAGGTGGATAATGTGAACTACATTCTCTTTATGTAAGCCACAACCTTTTATATGGGAGCAGCTTTCAACATATTCTTGCAGTGCACCATGTTCAGGGAGGAGCATTGGCGTGACCCTCAACCAGTTGTACCAATCAGAGACATTGAAGCATGTGCTTATATGTTCATGGTTTTTATTAATGTGTAAGTGTCGCTGACACATTGGCTTTAGCCTAAAAAGAGTCGAAGAAGATGGTCGTAAAAAAAAGAGGAAAGAAAGAGTGAGAAATTACTGAATTTTCCAAGCTGCAAAAAAAATAAAATAAAATAAAGCTCAGTCATCTGCCAATTCGCAAAGACTAACTGCTTTTTTTTTTAAAAAAAAAAAACCCTAAATTTCAAGTTGTTAACGTTGCTCATGGTGGGATCATTTGGACAGATGAGCCTACAAGTGATCAAATGGCCGTATAATGGCCATCGAGAAGCTAATCCGTATGGCCAGCTTTAGTCTGTGCTCACATACATCAGAATTTCTATTTTTCTGTTCCATTTTAGGAATACAGATGTAAATCTAGATTTTATAGTCTTGCTTAGTGACTGATACCGTATTTTTCGGACTATAAGACGCACCCAGGTTTTAGAGGAGAAAAATAGGGAAAAAAAATTTTCAGGCAAAAAATGGTAAAATATTTAATATATGGGAGTTGTAGTTTTGGAACAGCTGCAAGGCCACATTGACAGGTGACCCTGCAGCTGTACGGGGATGTATAGGGCGGTTTTTTTGTGGGGCCAGGTGTACTTTTTAGATATACCATTTTGGGAAATGTTTATTGCTTAGATCACCTTTTATTTAATTCAGAGGCAAAACAGAGAGAAAAACCCGGCAGTTTAGCACTTTTGATTTTGACGTTCACTGTACATAAAAATATTAGTAGACCGGGCATTTTCAGACACAGGGATACCTAATGTGTATGTTTCACAGTAATGTTATACTTTTATATGTATTCTAGGGAAAGGAGGTGAACTTTTATTTATTTTATTTTTTATTATATTTTTTTTAAGTGTTTTTTTTTTTTTTTTTTTACTATTTTATTATCCCCCGCCTAGGGGGCTTGAACCTGCAATCATTTGATTGCAAGTCCCATAGACGGCAATACAAGTGTATTGCCGTCTATGGGAGATTCTATACATTACTATCGCGGAGGGTCATAGACCAGCCGCGATAGTAATATATATCTATGACAAGCCTCGGAGCCTTCATTAGGCTCCCGGCTGTCATCGGAACAGGTCGGCTCCTGCGGCCTCGCCGTGCAGGAGCCGGCCTGCATCACTGAAGGTATAGGGCCGGTGGGGACCGGCCCCGGGGCTAACTGACTGCCGGGACCTGTGGAGGAGGAGTGGATTTGCAGCATGGCCGCACTACTGCCACCGCTGGTTTTCTTCAGCGGCAGTAGCGCGGCAATCTGCAGGCCCCGGCAGCTAAGACAGTCCCCGGCATCTGCTGTAATAGACCGGCGGATGCCGGGGAGTGTCTTAGCTGCCAGGGCCTGCAGTATTGTCACACTCCTGCCGCTGAAGAAAACCAGCGGTGGCAGTAGCGCGGCCATCCCACATTCAGACTATAAGACGCACCCTCATTTTCCTCCGAAATTTTTGGGGAAAAAAGTGCGTCTTATAGTCCGAAAAATACGGTAAATATCTCTCTATCTCCTAAACCCCTCCTGCTTTATAACATGCTACCTGCATATGAATGGTTGCCTTTAAACAAGAATGGACATTAGAGGCCAAAAAGATGACCTTTACAGTATGTAGCACATGTCACCAGCAGAAAACTTTCCTCTAAAACATTCATAGTCTTAAAACCACCGCAGACAGGCAAATACCTTCCCCTCCAGGAAACCCACAAAGCTCTACTATTTTGAGTGAAGAGCAGGAATCATTTCCATATTTACTTGCAGGTAACATCATCATACCCAATAATACCTTGTCCAAAATGGTTACTTTATAGAATTCAGGGGAAATAAACATGGCCATCACCAATAGCACAGCACAAAATACACATGGAATGGAATAAAGGCTTAGGGTTAATAGAGCAGAGCTGAGGCACAATATTCCTCTTTAATTCTATAGCAATTTTATCAAATCCCAGTTCAATCCTCTCCCAGCTGCATTGCAAAGAAAGGTGTCAGGCCCATCACCAAACTACAAGTCTGCCTCTTGTATTAAGTTTCCTAATATATATTCCAGTACAGCTCAGTCATCGCTTGTTATTTATACTCCTATATATTAAATCCCTCAGTCTGTCACTAGTGCATTAGGGCACAATGGCAGGAGCATAATAATATGCAGCTTGTTCTGTGCAATGTCCTAACATGACCTACTACATAATGCTGGTGCTGTTGGGGCGCCTTCACATTTCACAATCTCATTTCAGAGGATGAGATTAATTTTGTTCTAGAAGTTTTAGACAGCCCAACAAGAACATAAATATCATGTACACCACAGATTATTGCTAGCAGCTGCTCTCCATTCCCCATGAAACAAAGTGGTATTATACAGGTCAGCTACAACATGAATATTCCATATGGACTACAATACCATCATCAGTCTAACTACTTCTGGGAAAACCTCAATCATTTCCAAACCATACAGCAAAACAGACACTGCTACAAATCACTTGTACAAAAAAAAAGTAAAAAAAAAATAATATACATAAAAAGTTAACATGTAGGGCATTGCTTTTGTAGCACATCAGCCACTTCATTCTAGTAATAGCCTCGCCTGATAAGACAATGATAGCAATATGACAAAGTCTCTTCTGAGCCATTACACTTAGGCTGCTTTCACACGCCAGCGTTTGGTCTGTAATTTTGTTCAGTGATTGTGAGCCAAAATTAGGAGTGGCGACTACACAGAGATTAGGTATAATATAAATATTTGTACCTGTTCTCGGATTTTAACCCACTAATTTTGGCACACAAACACTGTCGAAAATCACTGACTGTAGGGGCCACACGGCACTGCAGACTTACAGAGCTAGAGTCCTTGGTTCAAATCCTGCCAAGGGCAAAAAAACATTTGCAAGGAGTTTGCATGTTCTCCCCGTGTTTGCGTGGATTTCCATCACATTCTCAAAAAAAAAAAAAAAAAAAAAGACATACTGAAAGGGAAAACAAATGTACATTGAAAGCCCTATGTGGGGCTCACAATCTACAAAAGGAAAAAAAAAAAAGAAAAACTGACTGTGTGAAAGCAGTCTAAGGCCCCACGGGCTGCATCCACAGCACTAAAGCGCTGCGGGAAGAACCGCTGCGTGAACGCATTGCAGTTCTTTCCGCAGCGCTTTTAAGAGAAAGTTCACAGAGTTTTCCTCTGCAGACTTTCTCTTAACATTATATCTACGGGAAAGCCGCTGGAGTTTCCGTAGATATAATTGACATGCTGCGATTTGCAAAGCTGCAACGGCTTTGCAAATCGCAGCGTGTCCGTGCTGCGATCTTTTCCACAAAGTGGGGATGGGATTCGCAAAGTGCTGCGTTTCCGGTCCGTGGGGCCCCGGCCTTAAAGAGGTTTTTCCAAGAATACAACTGTAAGTGCCTGATCAATGGATTTTAACCACTTAGCCTTCCCACTAATCATGTGAAAGGGGTTCTATAGTCCCCACTTAAATTCTATGAGACCACAATGTGGCCGAGGACTGCATAGCCATCTTTGGCAGTCGCACAGAATAAGAAGAGTTGCAGTGCGCATTACTCTACTGTCACTCCCTTGAAAGGGTGGCAATAGGTCCTGAGTTTTTATGGTTAGTGTGAGTCCTAATGGTCGGATTCTGCAGGTGGTGTTGCAGATTTTGTTGCTTTTTTTGAGCCAAAGCCAAGAATGGTTCTAAGAAGGAATGGGAAATATCTAAAACTCTTATACTTCTCCGGTCTGCTCAATCCAATCCTGGCTTTGGCTCATAAAACCGCAGCAAAATCTGCAACAATAAAAGCAGCTTTTCCGTGACATGGAGCCTCAGCCTAAATGCAATACTTGTTTTCGTGATATGTGTTCCAGATGAAGGAGGTAGCCATTAGTGTATATATGGGTGATATTAAACCCTGCATATTTCCTATATGCTTCATCTTGTTATTGTTCCACTGTCTTCTCATAAGTGTTATAGATACACATATACATTCCATTACTTCTTTCCGTTCTATACCACTGTACAGTTATGTACAATTAGTTGCTCACCTCCACCTCTGCTACTGTTGGCTCTTTGTTGAAGCACATATTCATGACGTTCCTTGCTGTCCGGAAGAAGGTGGTGAGCGACATGGACCTTCCCTGCAGACAGCAAAAACAGAATTAGAATGATACATACTAAGGATACAGGAAAAAAAAAAAGTAAAGCAGTTCCTGTTGTCTGTGCAAAGGTGATGGTAGGATGAAATAAAACAATCTATATGGTCATCAGAACTGAAAAATATTACAGAAATGATGTACATATCCCAAGAGATCAGCAATTCTCTCTGTTTGGAGATGGGACTAAGGATCTCCTGGAGGCTGAAACGTCGCACGAATGCGTGTGAACAAAATAATCACATTGGGAGGCGAAAAGGATTCAGGAGATATAAATAACCATGTCCTCTGCATGATCTCTACAAAACACCTACAAAACGCCTTTTTCTCACATCAATCTTTTGGTCAGAGATAGGGAGCCAAAACCAGGAGTGTAGATTACACAGAGGTAAGGTATAATGGAAAGATATGCGCTTATTCTGGGTTTTGATCCGCTCCTGGTTTTAGCACATAATCCCTGATTGTTCAGAACAGGGCAAGAGCAAGGTACTGGGCCATGCTTGCAAACATCTGACTACCCCTTTGCAAGAGCACAGTGAGTGCAAGCAAGGCCACCCCTTCTAGCTTGACATGACCCCTGTCAGGGTGCAACAGTATCAGTTTTTGTGAGGAGGGGCAAGCAAACATACTGGGCATGCCTCATTTTCAAGATTCAACTGACACATGAAGTACCCATGTCTCAGCTTAACCAAAATTAGGGTTGGGCAATTAATTGAAAAATAATCAAATTCAACCGTTAATTCAGATAACTGATGCAATTTTGTGCACAACGGTTATTTTTTTTTCTTTTTAAATTCCCTATCAGTATGTCTTTGGAGTGTGGGAGGAAACCCATGCAAACATGCGGACAACATACAAACTCCTTGCAGATGTTGTCCTTGGCAGGACTCAAAGCCAGAACTCCAGCATTGCAAGGCTGCAGTGCTAACCACTGAGTCACCCTGCTGCCTATGGTTATTTTGGTTCTGTTGTTCTGTGTACTCACAAGCTGTTTCAATTGTACCAAAGACCTAGCCAGTGTAGTTAGCAGAGGACCATGGGAGGTAAGCATACACAATAGACAGTGCAAGGCTAGGTTCAAGTCAGCGTTAAGGTTTCCATTTGGGAAGGGGGTGCTCCATTTGGGGACCACTCCAAACGGAAACCTAACCGACTTAAAACGGTTATCTGCAGACCCCATAGACTATAACACTAGACATTTGGAAAAATCTCATCCACTATGTTGCTACTGTGCACAGCGCCGCACCTCTAGTGAGGCAAGGTGAGAAGACCGGCTCGGGTGGCACTCCGGAGGGGGTGGCAGCACAGGCGATTTATTATTTTTTTTCCTCCCCCCCCCCCCCCCCCCCCCTAACTAACGCAGGAGAGCTGCCACTCTCCTGCGCTGGTTCAGACGTCTGCATCTCAGCGGAGGTGGCGTCATCAAGCCGCCTACGCTGAGACGCAGACGTCTTACTGCCGGGTGAAGAGGTGGCGGCAGCGGGAGCAGCAGCGAGGTCGGTAATTAAGATAACTTTTTTTTTGTTTTATAGTTTGTTTTATATTTGAGTATCCCCAGCAGGTAGCAGCTTATTTACCAACCTCCCCAGACCTGCTCACTGCAGCCCCTTCTTCCCCTTGTACTATAGGCCGCGGAGGGCGGTAGTGAATAGGCCCGGGTCCAGGCTGCAATCCCACTACTGCTATTATATTCGGGGGGTCTTTTCAGACCCCCGATTATAATAATCGGAGCCCCAGGGGAGGTGAGGGAACATAATAAACAGTGTTACTTACTAGAGATGAGCAAGTACTATTCGAAACGGTAGTTTGGAATAGCACGCTCCCATAGGAATGAATGGACACAGCTGGGGCCAGCGTCCTACCGCTTAACCCCGTCTGCTCCCATTCATTCCTATGGGAGCGTGCTATTCCAAACTACCGTTTCGAATAGTACTCGCTCATCTCTATTACTTACCCCTCCGGGATCCGATGTTAATCCTAGCAGGCTTCGGGCCTATATGGTAATGTCCCAGATGTCACATGGTCTGGGATATTACCATATAGGCCCAAAGCCTGTGCTAGCAGTACCATATAGGCCCGAAGCCTGTGCTAGTAGTAATAGCCTGTTATTGCTAGCACAGGCTTTGGGCCTGTATGGCAACAGGCTATTACTGCTACCACAGGCTTTAGGCCTGTATGGTACTGCTAGCCCAGGCTTTGGGCCTATATGGTAATATGCCAGACCATGTGACGTCTGAAACATTACCATACAGGCCCAAAGCCTTCTAGGATTAAAATCGGATCCAGGAGAGGTGAGTAACAAAGTTTATTATGTTCCCTCACCTACCCTGGGGCTCTGATTATTATACTCGGGGGTCTGAAAAGACCCCCGAGTATAATAATAGTTCATGGGTTTGCAACTGTGGGGCAGAATAGAGCTTGAAGGGTCCACTGTGACCCCTGTAACCTCTATTATGCCCCACAGCGCCCCCCCTGCAACCTCTATCATGCCCCACAGTCTATTGTCCCCCCCCTCTGTGGCATAATATAGGCTGCAGGTTATATAGATAGATAGATAGATAGATAGATAGATAGATAGATAGATAGATATATAGAGAGAGAGAGAGAGAGAATGATAGAGAGATAAAGATAGAGATGGAGGCGTGGAAAGTGAGGAGTCAAAGATGTCTGTGTTTCAAACTTTACAGAGTCAAGTCAAAGCTGCAAGAAGTGGTCATGGCGGTCCAAAGGGAAGAGACGGGAAATGTGAGAAGACGTCTCCTGTGAGTATTACTGAACAAACAACAACAACCAGAAACACACATCAGTTCCTGATGCCAACCAGCATGGTCCGGTCCTGCAACTCTATTTTTTCCTCCAGCGGATGTCCCTGACACACATGACCACTGAGGAAGGGACCCAGGAGGTCAAAAACGGTGAGGAATTCCAAGGCAAGAGAGCAACTAAGCAACAGGACCGGACCGCATAGGGAGGATGCAGGAGAACCAGGAATAGGCGAGCATGATTTTTTTTCCCCACCTCCCCGGCCTAAACAAAATTTAAGCCTGGACAAGAACTTTAACCTCTTCCCACTCCATATTCTAAGAGTATTTCACTTTATAGTGTGTACCCCTTGCCATACTATTAGGCTGGAATTACATGGTGCTGTTTTGCTGCATACAGTAATGCCTAGCACATTACTATACATGCCACTTCTATACTAACAGCTAATAATAAACTGAAAGCCTCCTGTACCTGGCTGTTATTATGCAGGTGACGTATGTAGTGACACAGGATACTCATTACTACAATTAAACACTAACCACTTGCAGTTTTTCAGCAAAAAAGTGTAAGACCAGCCTCAAACAGCGAAATGGGAGTGAATGTGAATGACTGGCTATAGACTATAGGGCTAGTTCACACGTAGGCAAAGGGGCGGATTTTGACAGCGGATTTCGCTTCAAAATCCGCCCCTTTACAATGGTGGTCTATGTAGACCACCGGGCTTTTTTTTCCGCTAGCGGTGGGCTGCCGCTAGCGGCGAAAAGAAAGGACATGCCCTTTCTTCAGGCGGAAGCCGCGCGGCTGAGCCCCCGGCAGCTCCCTCCTATGTCAGCTCTTTCATTTGAGCCGACAGCGGAAGGGAAAGCCGCGACCGCGATGGTCACGGCAGGCGGGTTTTGACAAGAGAGAGACGCGGCTCACCGCGTCTCTCTCGGTGTCAAAACCCGTGCGGGCTGTTCACATGTGAACTGACCCTAAGGCTCAATGTAGTGAACCGAAGCTATTTAAAAAAATAAATAAATAAATCCTGCAGAAAAAAAATGCATAATTTTTCTATTCTATCTATAGGAAAAGTCATGTTTCTGTAGCTAATATTTACATTCTTTTGATTCTTAAAAACACATGTGTTTTTGAAAATGTAGCTCATCTGCATTGTTTTTTTCCCCACAGCATGTGAATATTAACCAGAATCTCATTCACTTTGCTGGTACTGTAAAATATAGCATTTTTCCCACTCCGTTTCTGTTGCAGCCAAAAAGACTGTTTATGTAACATGAGACTTAGCTTAAAGAGGACCTTTAATGTCCTCATGCATAAGCGATTTTATATACAGCTAGAAAGCTGACAACGCAATGAATTCAGCGCACTGTCGGCTTTCCTGTTATGTGTCCCAAAAGGGCTGGAGATATCGGTTCTGTTAGTTTCAGCACCGATCTCTCGCCAGTGTCAGAAGGGCGTTCCTGACAGTGTAGCGGGGGAAAAAATTAACAGCACCAATATCTCCAAACCTGGGGCACATTATGGTACTGACAGTGTGCTGAATTTAGCATACTGTTTACTCTCTATCAGTATATAGAACCGCATATGCATGAGGACATGAAAAGTCCTCTTTAAGGCTAAGGCCCCACATTGCAGAAACGCAGCTTTTTTTTGTTGCAGATTTTGTTGCAATTTTTTGAGCCAAAGCCAAGAATGACTACAAAAGAAATGGGAAATATATAAAAAGTACTTATACTTCTCCCCTCTGCTCAATCCACTCCTGGTTTTGGCTCAAAAAAACGTATCAAAACCTGCAACCAAAAAAGCCGTTTCTGCAACAAGGGGCCTTAACCTAAAAGTGTATGCAGACAGTAGTTGGGATATATATTGTAGTTTTAATACGTTAACTACATTTTACCTTTACGTTCCACCTATAAAATCTGCAACAGCAGTAAAAACCATGGTAAAAATCACTTATTTTTTTTTAAATGCAGTTTCAACCATATCCAAAGCACAATATCTAAATAAACTCTAATTGTCCGATCATAAAGCAGGCCATGGCGAGACTCTTATAAAGTGCTTGTATCAATTGTCCTAACCTGAGGATTTATTTCCATAGAATATTTATATAATTTATTTAGTAAAAGTTCCAGTTACTTCTTGCCGTATTTCCTTTCTATTTTTACAGTGAGTTCCTAAAACATAACATAAGCAAGACGTGCATGGAATTTTACTACTGCCATACTTCATCAAAAGAAGTAAAGAAAAACAGGATATAAAATCGCCACACCTCAAATGAACATAAACTTGGCAAGGGAACAGAATAAAACAATGGGAGTCAAAAAGTGTGCTGCAAACTGTCTGCACATCTCTACATTCTAGAATTTACAAGATAACAGAACAAATGCTGACAAAATTTAAAGGGTCCCCCTTTTCACACAAGGCTATTGCATTATTTTGACAGTCAGACCCCACCTATGCTACTAATCATTGGCTGGGCAGGGAGCATCGCTGAACAAGAGAAACTCTCAAGGGACACAACACTATTACTGCAGCCCGTTAATGCTCAGCGGTCAGACCCCACCAATTTTGGAATAAATATTTGTTTGTTTGCAGCAATTTTTTTTTGCCCCTTTTTAGCTGAATGTGCCTTTATACTGAGGTATAAAAAAAGGTGCCAAATGAGTCTTGTGAAAGTAGAGGAAATTCGATTCCATTGCCATGATATAATCTGAGGTTTTGTTTTTCATTATACCATATATCGACATCTGCCATACTAGTATGGTAGATGTTGTGTCTTTAAATATGGCAGCCGCTCTGGTTCAGCAGCTGGGTCCCTCCTGTAGAACCTCTCTGGTAAAGGACAAGAAACCTAGTGACCCCTTCACTCCATGCTAATTCAGCACAAATGCTGCGGAGGTCCCCCACTAGTCTTTATTACAGGCTGCCAGTGCTGACCTTTAATAATGGCACGTGGTCACTGCAGCCAAACAGGGGGCTCAGTTGTCGTGTTATATTAGAGGCATTGCTGGCAGTCTATAGAAGACAGGACACCGCCTACGTATCTGCGCTTGATGGGTGAAACATGGTAGGGTTAAGTCATTTTAGACCATATGCTGTTCCTTATATTTTTGAAACATTTGTATAGCCCCTTTAAAGATAATTTCTTCTCTAAAGTAATATTTGCTTCTAAGTGTTGCATGATGTGAGGAAGAACATCAATCTATAATATCTATTACTCTACAATCTATTTTACTTACTTTGTAAATGCACTTGTGTAGGTCACCAAATAAACTCTTATCTTCAGGCTCTTCTTCTGTGCACTCTTTTTCCTGAGCAAAAAGCCTTCGTCTTCCATTCTTTAAAGGGACATCCATTTCTTTCAACTTCCCACGCAGGCCATTACGGTGCACCACTCCATTAATTAATCCATTTTTGGGCTCATACCTTGGGAGCAAATGCAATCTGTAAGAATTCTCAGCATGCCCCTCCAGTGGACCTTTTTTCTTTTCCAAGTTCTCTTTCTCCTGCAGAACTTCTTTCTCCAGTTTTTTGTGCTCCTCGGGTGAAAGGGAGTCATAGGAGAGAAGGTATTGACAGTAGGCCTCCTGTAGTTTTGCTAGTCGA
Organism: Leptodactylus fuscus; assembly: GCF_031893055.1. Taxonomy (NCBI): domain Eukaryota; kingdom Metazoa; phylum Chordata; class Amphibia; order Anura; family Leptodactylidae; genus Leptodactylus; species Leptodactylus fuscus. The sequence goes on along the minus strand of NC_134268.1, from coordinate 95,414,920 downwards.
TCTTGCGCAGTTTTAGGGATGCGAAGCAGGTCAGCCAACTTGTTCCACTTCTTGAGGTCCGTCACTTGTTGCATGCCTCCCATTTCATTGATGAGTTGGAAAAATCGAGCTAGATCTAACTCACAGCCTCCTACGTAGAGGTGGTAAGGGAAACAAGAAAACATAGTCAAACACTAGAAAGGGTGTTTGTGTTAAAATACACATTAATAGGCACTTGTTAAAGGTCCAAAGCTTCAAAAAGGAATATACACTTATCACTTCAATACTTGCCAAGTGTCCAACACATTAAAGTAGAGCTTAGCACTGGCTGTAACATCTCTCTGGATTCTTGCCTAGTCCTAAAAGCTTATAGTGGTAGACAACCATCAGAGCTTTAATCTATACTGGGTGTCCAACAAGTAGTATCAGACGTTACTCTGACCTTTTATATTTTAGGTAAGAGCTAATCCACTTATTGAGCCTTTTGATCAATTTGTGTTCTATCTACAAAATCTAGATCACATAACTGAAGTATCAAATGATATCCCTCAACACATGCACCTCAGTCCTACCCTCACCTCTGACAAAGGACTAACAAAAGTAGCAATTCCTACTTAATATTCGGTAAGCACAGCAATGGCTAAAAAAATTAGTCATAGCTATGGTATAGATAATGAGAAGTAACAAGAAGAAAGCTAGAAACACGCCCTATGAAGCCTAGCAGACAAGTACAGGACTACATTAAAAAAAAAAATGAAAGATTGGCTTACGTTTCCTCTCCAGAGGTATTGGCTTACATATTCCAACTTACCAAATCCAGAAAGGTCTTGACTAACATTAGAAGTGAGAGGTACCTTGGTCACAGGCCTATTCTCAGGGGTGCTCGCTGGCAAGTTCCCATACTATTAGGCAGTGGAGATCAAGATACACAGCACAAGGAATTTACTGATAGACACTTCACTTCTGGAAGATCATCAATATGAAACTTGTAATACATAACCCCCACCCTGCCGGTTTGTCAGCATGGGGGTCATGTATTAGTGGCTCCATTTATAATCTAGTATTGGAGATGGATCCTAATAGCAAGAGTTCACTGAGGCTTCTGTGGCCTGGTCTTCTGTCAGGGCAGAGTGCTGAGAAAGATTCTTGAATGCCTGGGAGGCATAGCGCCATAAAGAAACACAGAGAGATCAATTTCTTAATAGTTGAAAAAAATGTGTGGATTTCAAAGGGAATGCCACAAAGGTGCTTAGGGTTGTCACAAGTGTAGGGAAAGCCACAGGAATACAATCCCTGGGCGTAGTTATTAAACATTAAGGGGCTTGGGTTTTTTGGGATGTGTATCACATCACATAATTCTGCTAAAGAACAATGTGTGTTTACACCCACCAGCCAACCCATCCTCTCTCGAATGCTGTACTTTATGTGTCGCCTTCACTTTCTACTGAAGCTTGCGACAACCCTAATCATATATATCTCTTAGATATATGCATGGTAGTGTCAGCATACAGAAATCAGAACAGAAACCATTGTACTTTTGGGAATCCTCTAAAGATCAATATTTCAGACCTTTGGAAATTTAGAATCCGATTCAAAAGTTCATTTTTAGAAAATCTGCTATTGATGGAAACATTCAGAGAAATTAGACTGCATCTAATGCGTGAAGATTTTTGTGCAAAACTTCTCGCTATTTAGCAGGAAAGATAGTGGACCATCAACACACTTTGGATCTGTGCTGACACACACTTGAGAATATGATTCAATCTTTGTGCATCAATAAGCACTTACATAGTCATCTATTTCCTCAACAAATCAGTGGATCAGTAGAAGAGCAGATCACACCCTACTGATCACATCTTCCAAAAAATTAGACATACACATTTCACTAAATATGCAACTTGAGCAGTAAAAGTTGCCAGGACATAAATCCAAAACAATCTATGCAATAAAAATTTGGTGGAATAAGGCTGTGGCAATGTAATTTTCACTTGTGTTGTAACTCGATAAAATGCACATTAGAAAAAAAAAATTTGGTTAAAATTTGCCTGTGTAGCGAGGCAATAGAGAGCAGAAAACATCAGCCACTGCACTGAGTAGCCAGGCAAATGCAGGTGCTTATTCAGACACCAGCTGATCGTGGATTGAATCATGTCTCAAAGCTTTTTCATTGAAAAAAAAATAAAAAAAGGTTGTGACATAGTGTACAAACATTTTAACAAAACATTAACAGGAGATCAAAAATTAGGGGCTATGTACTAATATGAAGCAAATGGTCACAAAATACACAAAAGCTGTATCTTAAGAGCTTTGTACACCACCGAAGAGAGAGCAAACAGGCAAACACAGTAGTTACTGGTGGAGAAATACGGATGCGAGAAAGAATTGAGTACGTACCAAAGACACATTATAAGTCTGATAAAGGGACCCTTGGAGAAATGGAGCTCAGTTATGTTTGTTCCTGTGACCTGTGTTAATAATGAGTACCTGTGCAGGACCGCCCCTGAGGAACTGCATTGATCAGCAAACATGGCAGTGAGAAAGTGGCCTGATGACCTCAAAAAATGAGGCAAAAGGGAAAAGAACATCAACCACGTATTCTCTGTGTGGCAAAAAAGGGGGACATCCTGATCTTTGCTAAAGCCTCTCTCTCTTCTACGTTACCATCCAGCTAGTAACAAATTCATCTAGTTTGTTACGTTAAGAGTTAAAGGTTAAGCATGAATTTGAAGTTACTAGCAACAGACAAAAAAAAAAAAAAAGTGTACAAGTCATCTTAGTACATTGCCCCTCTTTGAATAAGCCATAGACTTTGCAGGAACAAGTGTAAAGAGAAGAATAGATAAGAGACTTCATGGACAGCAAGACGTGTGGGTCCATGAGTTGTAAGACATCCCTGGACACACACGGATTGTGGTCCTAGGAGGAAGACACAAAACGTGACACTCATTTCATATTTGTAGTTCCTTTGTAATTTTATCAGCTTTGAAACAGTTTTGGGAAAAATGTTTCAAGTATCCAGGAAAAAATGTCAAACATCAGGGTTTTTTTTTGCTTGTGTTGTCAGTGTTCAATTTAAGTCAAAGTGTGAATTACAAAGTTATCATTGCATTAAGGAAGCAAAAAACAAACAAACATAGATGCAAATAGATATGAATGACTGTGGGTTATGCAAAGTGTTACTGAAACAAATCAGTCACGAAACAGGTAAAAAATGTAAAACACAGAGAGCTCAGAGCAGTGACAAGAGAAAGTGAGCGGGCAACGGCACAAAAGCGCGAGATGAAATCTGGGCACCCACAAAAAGACTCGTCTTTACCAAAGACGAGTGGGATGACACATTGAAAGCATACAGAATCTTAGACACACACACATTTAAAATAATCTTAAGACATATGAATCCTGAAACGCTTACAAAAGAAATCCCTGATGGAGCATAAAGTGGAGCAAAGAGTAATGAAAAGGAGCAACAAAGGCAATGTCTGGAAATGATTGACATTCCTTCAGGACTTAGAATTTATCACATGAAATTTCATGGGCTTGCTGCTTCATTGAAGAAGTTAATTAAAGATCATGTAGATAATCATGAAAAAGAAAAAAAAAGAAAAAATCAGCACAGTGTGCACTGGATTCAGAAGCTTAGGTTTCCTAAATAGAATGTATAGACATTTTTAGACTACTACAGAGGAACTACACCAGAAAGAAGGAACACAAAGGAAATTCCCTAAAATTATCAATCAGTTTTTTTTTTCATTCTCTATAGGAGGTTTATGCAATTGTTTTCATAGAAATATTAATAGGAACTGAAATTACACAGCTGTGGGTCACAAACACTGTCATCTTCCCCTTTGCTTTTGCGGTGAGAAAACAGACCTGAGAATCATCACATGCAAAATATATATATAATTTTTTTTTTTTTTTGTTATGACCTCACCTATCAGAGGAAGCTCATCCATGGTGATGCCCTGAGATTTGAGGTGCTTCTTGATGCAGGCCAGCCGCTGTACATTGGGGCCCCAGCGACGACCGAGCTTATGGATGTGTTGGTTTTGCGTCACAAAGCGCATTTCTTCGTTCAGCTTACACTCTGGTCTCCAGTCTGGTGGCGGGATCACCGTACACATCCCATATTTCTCCACTCTGGTTCGGATGGACTCAATGTAGATCAAAGGGTCATGAAACTCCTTGGCAGAGGGTCGGAGGACAGGAATCTCACACATGGCTACACACCTGGCCCTCCCAGCAACTTTTTCAGGTTTTGTGGAGTCCACAGATTTGTGCGAGGAATCGGTCTGTGAGGTAGAGCGATTTTCACAGCCAGCATCTTCCGTCCTACTGCGTGTTTGTGTAGTTAGTGTGCTCTTGGCTGCAGAGGCCCGCTTTGGCCTGTTTCTCTCCAGCATCTTTTCTGGCACATCTTTTTTGACATGTCCATTAAGCACCTGTTTCTCCGCCGCTAGCCTCTTGCTTCTAACCTCTGGCAAGCTGGCGGATACTTTAATTTTTTTTACCAAAGGCTGTGCCTTGTTGGGGTGGTTTGCCTCTTCCAGACGTCTTTTTGAGTTACGCAGTCCCTCCCTTAGCTGCCGCCCCTCTTCCCTAGTGCAAGTCTTTTGGTTCAACTTGCCATTCACCTTGACACAGCTAATAGCAGTGGCACAGTTGGGCTTGGATGTGGAAAGAGATAGCACCTGTTTACGAGTTTTTGCATTGCTGCTTTCTGTGGTCCCTGAGATTGTGTGGTGAATAGATGAACTGGTTTTGTTGTGATTCAGTTTGGTTGCCTTATCCAGTTCTTTCTTGGCTTTGGTGTATGTGACAGTTCCCTTGGTCACCGTTGCAGTATACTTCACAGTTTTGGACGGTGAAGGTCTTGCTTCTCTAGTCTTTTTGGCACCGACTGCTTTATTACCCGATGATAATCGGGTTATTCCATTCACCTTTGAAACCTGGAAAATTGAGAAAATGGGCATAATGTGAGTCAAAAAAGAAACCATTTACAAACCAGCAAACAATTAATGTAGCAAGTCACAGGTCAATAAATTACTTAAGCTTATGACTTGTTTATGGTGGCTGCTTCCCAGGACACCATACTTCAAGATGTAATATAGTGATATGTTCTTGGCTATAAGTTACAGAAGATCAAGGTGCAAGGAAAGTTCTTCCCTACAAGTTCAAGCCTATAGACCCAAAGGGTAAATTCTCAGCTATAAGTTGAAGCTTTGCTTTTAAACTCGTCTTAGACTTAGGGCTCTTAGCCTGGTTTTAGTTGTCCATGAGTTTAATATCAAACAGTACAAAATGTTTATACATAACCCTAATAGTACAGCTATATAGTGTAACCTATCTAATAATACACTACTAGACATCTGGGATAAGTTGTAAATAAAGTAGTAAATTATTTAGGGGTTTATTCAGCACTACAAAGTTAAGTTTTGAACGTGACTTGTGTAATGTGAGAATAGTATTTGTCTAGAGAAATGTGATCTGTGAAGTTCATCCTCGGTCATTGGCAAGTGAGGGGGAGATACAACATAATAAAGGCGCCCTATCTCCTTCCAGACCAGGCAGCAAGGAGGAGACATTTCCAACAGTCTCACAGCTTATAATTATGCGAGTCTGTCTCCACTACTAATACATGCCAGACTGTCTCACTAAACTGGGAAACATGCTGACTGACACTCTATTATTACTATGAAACTTTAAAGCTGTAGGGGAAAAAAGTAAGTGCGACAAACCTATCCCTGTGTTTTACACGTGTGGACCAATTTACTAACATGCTATAAAATAATACACTCCTCCAAGTATGGATTCCATAGCCTTCCTCATTAAAGCTGTCCCATATCAATGTAGATACAATATATATGTAATGTAGGGTTTGTAATATACACTATACTGAAGAGAGGGGGGTCATCAATAGGGCTGAAAATCTATACCTTTGAGCTTGAAGTATATACTAAAGTTTAATACATTCAATGTCAGTCTGCAGACATGCCGACAGCAATAGTTACTATATCTATAGCAATAATCCTGAAACTCCACACATCAGTACCACAATTCACAATTCAGGTTCCGATCCAAAAAACCCAGTGTGAACTTACCCTTATTAAGATTGGTGTTTTATATACAAGTCTAAAATTAAGTTTCAATGGTGTAAATTGTGACATATTCAAAATTTCAGCTTCCACCTATGTCACGGCTATCTGAAGGCAACTCAGATGGCCTGCATATCCATCAAAAGAAGACTGTGGCCACAAACTGATGAAGCAATGCATACAAAGGTGATCCTTCTAAAGGCCTTTACATGGCACTATTACTGCTTTAGGAAGAAAGTTGGAGCAGGCAAATCTTCCTAGAAGATTTATGCGATTATGTGAATCCTCCCAGCTATCTCCACCCACTTTCCCACCGCTTTTTAAAATTAGTAAGAGGCAGCACAAATTTTTGGTGCAAATATTCCATGCACCAAAATTTGCTACTTTCCCATCACAAAGTTGCCACATATTACTTGATAAACTTCCAAACGTTCCTTTGTATACTCTTTAGAAATAAAGTTAATTTACTCCTGGCAGCCACTTCTGAATGATATTCAAGTGTATCTATGGTGCCATCAGTTAATTGTAGTGCACGTCACTTCTTATGGTGTTTAGGATTAGCTAGTTCCACCATAGCATTTATAAAAATTAGTAGGATGCTACCACGTATTGTTCAGACTGCACCAAAGCCGCATTCAGTGCTGGGGCTTAGAAGTATGTGAAATAGATGAATTGGTGTCAATTATAATTTGGCTGTGTGTTGTCAGAACAATGGGTGTTATTTATTAAGATTGGCACTTTGTATGCCAGTCTTAATAAAGGGTCCGATAGGAACAAGGCCTTTTCGATTTATCACGAGGCTCTTGCCCCTTCCAAAAAAAAAAAAAAGGCAAATTATAACAATTATGTTGAGCCGAGGAATCCCACTCCAGTCCGTCCACATTCACAGAAAGTAATGAGTGAGACCCAGAAATGGAGGAAAGGGACATGCGCCAAAAATGCACTACATTATCACTGATTTATGTCAGAAAACTAGTGTAGATGGCATAATAAACTCCCTCCACTGTGTAACACCTGTATAGTGGAAATGCTTCCCAAAACAGCCAACCTTCAAAGAACATCAGGAGAAAAAGAGGTTTGTCTTCACTTCATTTCACAAACCAGCAAACAAATAGTTTTCTTTAAATAATTTTTTTCCAGAAATTGTCTTTGGGAACAAGAGAAAAAAAAATCTAAGTTTTAAACACAAAAAAAAAAATCGGGAGAGACACTGCAAGCATTGGAATGACAGTGTCTTAACAACCAAGACAAAAATAAATTTAACAAGGATGTTTAACAGAGACACAAGCTACAAAAATACAGTACTTAGAGGCCATGTAAAAACCTAGCCATGTGGTGGTATATGCCTGCCTGTTCCTGCAGAGGAAAGCACAAAAAGTGCTATTCGCCCATCCAGCAGGGAAAAGGTTAAAGCTTTTAGATGCAGCTGCTCCCTGCTTGTTGTGATAATGCTCTGCATTTAACAGACCTCGGTAGAACTGAAGGTAGATAAATCAGTCCCGGCTAGGCTCTGGGTAGACTTTTCCATTTTCTGTACTATTAACAGGAAGGAAGGTATAGTATACAATATATATCCATACAGCAGCAAGCTACTATATCAGGATGAGTATACAGTGCTCATTTACATGCACCCATCTGAATACCTTGTAGTCTAACTAATGTCATGAAACACATGAGAATCCTAGCACCTGTATGAAAAGACATTACATAAGTGTATACTTGGATTTGTGATGTGGATGTGCCGTGGATCTCTCTCACTGTCATACAACGGCTGCAGCAATACGGAACATGTTGTGGATTTTAAATCTCAGAGTTCATTCTTCCACATCACGTGAAAGCCACAAAATGTCAGTAGATTTTAGGTACAAAGACTGAAAAAGGTGGGTTTTATTTAGCCTAGTTTGATACATTTGCTTTCTATTCCTTTTAGGCTTACAATTCGACTTACTTTATACTTTTATTGCAATTTGTCCAACAATAAACAAATAAGAAAGGGTTATAGAATTTAAAGGGATTGTCCAGTTTAGAAAACCCACTTTTCATATAAAGTATTAAGGAATTCTCCTATCTTGGGCAGAGTGGAGAATAGTGACAGAGTCTCTTATTCTGGAGGACCTGTCAGACATCCCACTCTGTTTCCCCTGCAGTGTCGCTGCAAGGAGATTAAACAATTGCTGCCATGTTCCCCTCGCAGATTACAGCCGAGCACTGGTGATCCCAGCAGTTAGACACTTCATGATCAACCTTTTGTCAAGGGACATTTTTAACAAGCAGAGAGTACCCAAAGCGGAGAACCCCTTTATCTTCACTGACTGATGCCAATACATTAGCTTGTATGTACCTAAAGTTATCATAATGAGTTACCTTAACATCAGGTTAACAATAAGGAAAACGCATCAAAGATGAAAGCATATTCCTTCTTAATCCCAGCACTGTAACTAGTTACAAGACTGGGTAAAAAATATGCAAATCTATTCTCCAGGATGTAATTAGGAGAACAGTCTCTCTGTATGCTGCCCTCTAGGGGCAGCCCCCTTAACATCATGCATGACTCAGTTAATAGGCCTACTGACATGATGCGGGGTTTATTGCCAAATTAGTATTTCTATTCCAAAAGGAACAGATTCCCAGTTACAAGACTGTCAGTGAATGTGACAAATGTGCTGAGATGGGCTGAAGAAGGGGAAGACAGAGAGGTATTAATAGATGTTACAATGGATAACATACCATGCTCCAGTAGAAAGATCAGGCCAGTATGTAACATTGAGATTTAATGATCTCTTAGTTTCACTAGAACTCTATTTTGTCCCAGTGCTTTGCTATGGGCTATCTTTAGTAAGTTGCCTTGGAGTGCAGAATTTCCCCATCTTGCAGCACTGAGAAGAATCTGGGAGCCAGGCGTAGAATATCACTAGTAACAAATACTCTCTAGATTTTCCACATACATTACCATGGCCTGAGGTGCCATAAAGTCTGTAGCATTAGACGCTTCACCCTGCATCAGCAATGTCAACGCTTTCCCAGGTATAAATATGTATTGTGCCAATTACAATGCAACGGTGAAAACAATAAAAATCTTAAGACTAAATCTAAGATTTTGTAGGGCTTATTTTTCCTTTAAGCAGGCGAGCATAAGGTTTACCTGTTTCCTTAAATCCTGAGCCGATCTAAGATGACTGTGGTGGTTGTTAGCAGCGAGCCCTTTGGCGTGTGAGCCCGTGTTAGAAGCAGGTTGGTGATTAGCAGCGGCAGACTCTCTCCGGCTCTCGGCTTTGTGATCGCTATTCTTCTCTTTCCCTGGTGTGGCCTCTTTGCTTTTGTGTCTATGAGAAGTTTCTTTGTCCTTCGATGATTTGCAAGACCCGTTAAAGACTACAAAGTAACAACATAAAAAAAGGTTAAAACATATAGAACAATGATCTTCCTTGACATGATCAAATGACAAAAAAAGGCTAACCATCTGCAGCTGTATTCTCTCCCACTGGATCTATGCATTACATCACAGCGATTGAAATCTTCAATATGTATTCATAAGTAGTTTAGAAATGTTACCTTTACCCACTGCAGAATATTTCTGAGGACATGGATTTAATGTGCATGGAGAAGAAACAGTCAAAGGTAAAGTACAATCTTTTAAAGATTAAAATAGTTTTCCCAATTGAAAAGGCAAAACATTTTTGCAAATCTAAATCATTCAAAATGTTGAAGAGTTTTAAAGAATTTTTTTTTACCCCACTCATCTCAGTGGTGATTTTTTTTTCTTTATTTCCTTATTGTGGTCAGTAGTATGACTGCCTAACAACAGTTCCACATTATGGAAATCATGGCTGGGTTTCTAACAAGTGCTAGACTAAGTTCTTCCCTTCATGGATGTATCCATTGGCAACTGATCAAGATAAAAAAAAATATATAACTAAGGGGCCATTCACATCGCATTTGATCATCAGTTTAACTGATCAGTTTTGCAGAGACAAAAAACTGATGCGAAAAACTGAAGACAACAGATGTAAAATGATCCATCCGTTTACATAGTCAATGTTAAATTAAAAAGCTACTGTAGGACAGAAAAGTAGAACAAACCACAAAAGAACGGACAGAGACTGATCCATTTTTAATTAACATGGATTGTGTAAACGGATGTCATCATTTTTCACATATGTTTTTTGTATCCGCAAAAAACACACCGTAAACTTCCATACAAGCCGGGAACTGGGCCACAAAAGGGGACAGGCTTTATCTATACTCTACACAAAAATGGGCATTCCTAGGTGGGCTTTACTGTTCAGATTTTGGCCAATGAAATGTCAACAAACATCAGCAAGATTAGCAGTGAAGGGGGGAAATAGAAAGGGTAGGCATTCTGGGGACCAAAAGTGAGAGGGGAACCAAGTGCAGAACCACAAGTCAAAGGGTTACTATACTGGGGACCAGGATTGAGAGAGGCAGCCATACTACGGACTAGGAATGAGAGGAAAGCCATGCTGCAGACCAAGATTGACAAATATGCCATATTGGGGCCATCAAACCACAAACTGTGCAGGTGACTAGGGGAGTAACAGATTTGGAGCTTCTTATGGTTACCTATGATGTACAGTACAAGTAAATTGTACCATGGTACAGTGCCATGGTGGTTTTATTAACCCAGTCAAGCCCTGGTTCCGTGCAATATGCTAAAGAATATAATACATAATTTTGGGGAGACTGTACTTGTTTGCTGACTCTATTAGACACTTAAGCCTCAATTCTGTATATGTTTTTCTTTGAAAGGAACACCCCTATAAAAAAACAAACAAACCATTTTTCTGCGCAAATTTGGATGGCCAGATCAAAGAAATTTCCATGTATTACATTAGCTTACTATGAAGTATCATTTACTATACATATTAAAATAAGACCTATTACTAGCATGATCACTAGACACCTTTTTTAAAAATAAATAAATACGATAATCCTTTAATATTCCAACCATGGGGAAATTCAATAAGACTACTGCACATTGTATTGAACTGAAATAGCAGATCATAAACCGTTACCTTCTACAACTATGATCCAGCTAAAAATAATAGCATATATTAGCATATAACATATTAATTCTCAAAAACATTCAGCTTTATTCACTTCACTATCATTTGATGTCTACATTTCTAACAATATCTTACGCATAAAATTAAAACAGATGCAAGCTTGAGTAGATGTGGTTTACATGAACATTTTCTAGGTAGTAAACGGCAATAGTGTCTTATTGTAATAGAAAAAAAAAAGGAACTGCTGTTTTTTTCACATTGTGAGATTTCTACACTAAGTGTTCATTTGTGGTTAGGTTCCTTACGTGATTATGTTCGTAAAGACAGGGCTGTAAGAGACATGGGAAGTGGCCTGATGTAAGGAGGGGAGATAAACCTGAAGGCGCTGAGAATAAAAAAGGGGAAGGAGCAGAATCCATCATCAAAAAACTGGGGATGTGAAACTGCTGTTAGTTCAAGAGGAATAAATGTTCCACGGTATTATGGAATGAATAGATACTCGTGGTTTTAGATTACCAGATCTATGGTGTTGGGAACAAAGTTACCGACTCCGACCCCATACTTCTGCATGGAATCAATCACCAGTTTTCTCACGAATTAAAGGAGCTTTACCAAGTCTGTCTGACAATGGCCATTTATAAAGAAGTCAGAGTCAGGCTGTGGGTAGACAGAGCAGCCGAAGCCAGTGCTTTGGCCTACTGACTCCACAGCCATATACACTCAGCGGCCACTTTATTAGGTACACCTGCCCAACTGCTCGTTAACACTTAATTTCTAATCAGCCAATCACATGGCGGCAACTCAGTGCATTTAGGCATGTAGACATGGTCAAGACAATCTCCTGCAGTTCAAACCGAGCATCAGTATGGGGAAGAAAGGTGATTTGAGTGCCTTTTGAACGTGGCATGGTTGTTGGTGCCAGAAGGGCTGGTCTGAGTATTTCAGAAACTGCTGATCTACTGGGATTTTCACACACAACCATCTCTAGGGTTTACAGAGAATGGTCCGAAAAAGAAAAAACATCCAGTGAGCGGCAGTTCTGTGGGCGGAAATGCGTTGTTGATGCCAGAGGTCAGAGGAGAATGGCCAGACTGGTTCGAGCTGATAGAAAGGCAACAGTGACTCAAATAGCCACCCGTTACAACCAAGGTAGCCAGAAGAGCATCTCTGAACGCACAGTACGTCGAACTTTGAGGCAGATGGGCTACAGCAGCAGAAGACCACACCGGGTGCCACTCCTTTCAGCTAAGAACAGGAAACTGAGGCTACAATTTGCACAAGCTCATCGAAATTGGACAATTGAAGATTGGAAAAACGTTGCCTTGTCTGATGAGTCTCGATTTCTGCTGCGACATTCGGATGGTAGGGTCAGAATTTGGCGTCAACAACATGAAAGAATGGATTCATCCTGCCTTGTATCAACGGTTCAGGCTGGTGGTGGTGGTGTCATGGTGTGGGGAATATTTTCTTGGCACTCTTTGGGCCCCTTGGTACCAATTGAGCATCGTTGCAACGCCAAAGCCTACCTGAGTATTGTTGCTGACCATGTCCATCCCTTTATGACCACAATGTACCCAACATCTGATGGCTACTTTCAGCAGGATAATGCAATGCCATGTCATAAGGCTGGAATCATCTCAGACTGGTTTCTTGAACATGACAATGAGTTCACTGTACTCCAATGGCCTCCACAGTCACCAGATCTCAATCCAATAGAGCATCTTTGGGATGTGGTGGAACGGGAGATTCGCATCATGGATGTGCAGCCGACAAATCTGCGGCAACTGTGTGATGCCATCATGTCAATATGGACCAAAATCTCTGAGGAATGCTTCCAGCACCTTGTTGAATCTATGCCACGAAGAATTGAGGCAGTTCTGAAGGCAAAAGGGGGTCCAACCCGTTACTAGCATGGTGTACCTAATAAAGTGGCCGGTGAGTGTATAATACTAGTACTGTGGAGTTGATAAGCCAAGACACATCCTTCATGTGTTTTCTGTGCAACAACAGGCAAAAGGAGTTAAGCAGCCACATAGATTGAAACCACCTATTACCATTATAATGAGTGATAAACTAAAATTTTGTCGAAAATTCAGGTCAAGGATCTTGCAAGTACAGTATAGGGGCCTCCCATCTCTCCTTGAGAGCAGATGTGGAGTATAAGGATTGAGCATTTTGAAGTCTGCTAGAAGATAAAGCCCCAGATAGAAATTCGGTACAGCCCTTCATATATGGAGTTTCTAGAATGTACCAAGGTTGATCACCACTGGATTTATCGGATTCTTATTAAATTGGTGTGCGTATATATCATAGTGTGTTATCTTGGAAGGTTTTAAAAATAGCTTGTTATACTAAGATTTACATTTACAAGGAAGTGGAATTAAACGGAGCCCCACTGAAGACTGATGTGAGTGAGTAGACCGTGTGTACAGCGAGTGGTAAAGAAATATAGAGAAAAATTTATTTTAGCATTATCATAAACCTCAAAAACGAGAACGAACTTGACTATATGACTCCACCCAAAATGACTGCGTACGTACATATAAGAATCTACACAGTGCAGTTCTATTCCCAGACGAACTATCAAGTTAACTGGGAATGTGACATGGGGAGAGCTCAAGTGAGGTCATAGCAAAACAAGGAATGAAGCCTTCAGCACAGTTTAGACAGGCAGGAGATCAGCTGAACAGCATGCAGCCAGAGAGCAGAATCATTTCAAGACGCTAATGAGATTTTCTACATGCAGGCTGTGCCAAAGTAGATCCAGATAGAAAAAACTATGGATATTAAGAGAGCAAGTGATGCACATACAGCTGTACAAATACATCTCCATCACTGCCATCAAAACATCATTATGTCATATAATTAATTCTGGCACAAGAGGAGAAAAAAAACCAAACAAAAAACCAAGGCTAAACACACAGCATCCCAAGACATCGAGGCTTAGAGGGAAGCACAGCTGGCAGCAGCCACTCGGAATCAATGCCAGACCTCTGCCATTTTGTATCACAGGGCTATTGGTTGTGGGCCTGCTTGGAAAACATTGTATACAAATATTTGCATGCTGGAAGGAATGTTATGCATTGGGATGTTTCATATATGTATATTTGTATATACAAGAATACACATTCGATCAGCACTGTCAAGCACTCACTGGAAGCTAAAAGCTATCATATGCATGAGAAAACCCTGAATCTCTGGCCAAGATCCCAATCTCTCAGCAGAAAGGGTCAATCCTTCTAACCATCCAACAGTGAAGTAGTGAGAAAAGAATGAAAAGAATTATAGAGTAAAAGCATTGGCGTCATGTTACGTTGGATAAAAGTGTTATCTAATACAGATGTACATTTTGGGGTAATCATCCAAAGAGTTAATCTCAGCTGGTGAATATATAGATTTGGTTAAAGAGAATCATGTACTGCCATGTCTGTATCAGTAATTGCTTGCATTCTCCACAAAATAATTCGAGATCAACTTGAATCAGAATTCTAAAAGGTGCCTGAGAAACAGGATCACCAAACTGTGCCATATTCAGATTATTGTACTCGTTTTTAATATTCTTTTCCCTACCAGATATCTTCAAGAGAAAAACTGCGCTTCCCAATTATTGGAGATGGTTGGGATATCTTCTTGAATTATTGCTAAGGCACATCCATATTTGATGCACATTTTAGTACAAAGATAGCATGCATGCTTCAGCATTGTGTTCAACATTAAACCCTAGAACTGGAGTGAAGATTCGAGAGGAAATCCTCCTGTGTCTACACTTGTGCACTACAAGAAGCCAACAGGAAGGAGCTCCAGACATGGTCACAGTTTCACACACACGTAGACGGCTTGGAGGGAACCACACAATAATAAACTTGTGTGTCAGATTCCCACAAAGCAGTAACAGCACATCTCACAGCAGGCACTCCTCTGATCTTCAGGAGTGGACATTTTTAATGTCATTTGTTAAAGAATATTAAAACATAGACTGTACTATGTGGTAGTCTAAGGCTGCTCATATGGTCAGTGTATACAGAAGTGGTTCTTAATGCACGGCTCATTTTGTGTACCAGTAGAAAAAACATATGCCTATGTCTTGAATGTGGAAAAAAAAATCATATTTGATTTATCACTAAAGAAAGGTTCGGTGAATGTGCATATGAAACTGGTGGGTTTGGTACCTCAAACAAGGTTAAGAACCGCTGGTATGCAGGGAGTTTACATTATGCAGGCTATACAGATATATAGCAATAGCTTACAAGGGGTGGGACCTAATGAGCAATACATTACCTATGACAAGGTGTTTCATGATGATTTCACTAGATTATGTAGGATAATATTATGTAGGATATACAGATACATAGCAATAGCTTAGCAGGTTTGGGATGGTAAAGCAATAAATCTATAACTAGAGTGTTTTAATGTAGTAGACTTCAACTGATGGTGGTTTACTTGTATGGTCAGGATAAATGGAGCGATCATATTAAGGATATAAAGTCTACCGGGGTGGGATGGTAAAGCAATAAATGATCTATAAACAAGGGTGATGATGAGTGTGGAGGTGAAACCGCTTTTACTTTTGGTCCTTCTCTGAAATTATAGAGCAACCAAGAGTTAGACCATGGAAACAGACTTGTAGGCTCTGTACTTAGCATGCCTAAAGAATACTTCCACTGAAGATGGCAGACACATCTTGAGATGTGGCAGCAAGGTACAGGGGCAGTAAAGGTAATTCAGTTACTATTTATACAGTGTTGATGCTAATATTTATATAATGTTCATTATTAAATTACAAAATCCTGGAGCACAAACCAGACAGATTTACACCCATCAGGTCCTTGAATACACTGAAGTGTTTACAGAACTGTAATATTCATGAAATGACTTCTCCAGTGTAAAGGTCTTGGAAATGTCATTGCTACTCTGGAGTTATTAGAGCCCCCAAAGCACCCTATATCTGATGACAAAATCCTCATATACAGCTGGACACAATATATGCTATATTTATAGAAACAAATTATTTCTGTGTCACTAGAGCTGATGACCTGCAGATATCGGAGAGACTCCACATATTTAAGCCTGTTTTGTCTTGTGGCAATGACAGAACACTGACCGTTAAACCACAAAACCCTATCAACTAGATGCAGGCCTTCACCACGCCAGCTACCAATACAAACTCATAAACAAACCAATCTTATAAGTAACTATACTTCTAGATTAATATGGACTGATCTGGAGGCAGTAAAAATGTTATTTCCCTACCACCACATATACTTGTCCAATGGATTGGGGATAACAGATTAGTCAAAGTGTTTGGCCACTGGGACCTCCACCACTCATGAGGACAGGGTTCAGCAGAATGGAGCGGTAGTTGTACATGCCCACTGCCAATTTATTCAAGTTAAAGGGGTTGGCCACTGTCAAATCAATATTGGCAAACAAATGTACAATAAAAAGATATACAATTTTCCAATATACTTTCTGTATCAATTCCTCATGGTTTTCTAGATCTCTGCTTGCTGTCATTCATTCTGTTACTTCTAGAGGATAAAACTCTGACCATGGTCATGTGATGTACGGTCCATGGTCATGTGATGAGTACACAGGTGCACAGCTCGTTACCAGGCAGATGTCTGATTACTGTGCATCACATGACTATGGACCGTAAATCACATGACCATGGTCAGAGTTTTATCCTTCTGCACGCCCACTGATGCCTCCAAGCCCCCCTCCTCATGTTTATTCACGTCGGTTTCTATTATAAGCTATTGAAAGCACGCCCGTGCATAGTGGTGCTCCCTCCGGCGCACTACTGCACATGCTCCAGCTCGCAATGGTCTTTATGCGAAAATGGCGCTGATGCGTGCGCAGTAGCGCATGCTTTCAATAGCTTTTAACAGAACCCGATGTGAATAAGCAGGAGGAGGGGGGGCTTGGAGGCAGCGGTGGGTATGCAGAAGCTATGACGCTAAGGGGTGCACGACGTGCCCACCATGCATGATCCAGCTAATTTACATATTGATTAACAAGGTAATTAACAAAAACAGGGAGGGAGTCTTTTTTACACACTAATAGCAGCACCTGAATAGCCTTTTTAAATATCTTTAGCTCATAACATATAAATCTGCTTTAATGGAAAAACAGATGACATGGATAGGAGATTTGTGTTAAGAGTTTGTGTTCCAACTCTTAAGTGGGACTATCTCCAAGATATGTCAATCCCTTTATTTATGTCAGAGAAGTGAAAACTTTCTAAGGTTAGAGTCTAGATCAGGTTTATTTTCTACATCATAAATGTGAGCTGTATCATCCCCTGTAAAACAATGATATTCTTTGCAAGCAACACTACTAGTAAAGAAACTCTAATACATGTGACTGAGTATTATAAAAACCTCTGTACAAAATTAGGAGCTGTCGCCACCTCCGTCAACTCCAGGTTTTTTGCATCTATCATTTGAGAGGCACCACGGTTTTCAGCCCAGTTACAGTTTTCTGTCGTCCCCACTATTCCCAAGCAATTAGTGCGGTTACTTTCAGTACCAGTAAACCAACTAGACCATCTACTGTCAGGTGGGCAGCCCTCGGCTGGAGAAGATAGTCTAGGACCCCCTCCCGGACAGTACAGAGTGTAATTAGCATATTCTGTTCCAAAACAAACAGTGCTGAGTGCTGAGGAATGGTGGGAGCTAGAGAAAAAATTCCAACTGAGCCAGAATCAATGGAGTGGCACCTACTGAGGGAACCAAAGCAGAGGAGTTGGAGGAGGTGGTGAAAGGTATTTTTTAAAGGCATATTGAGATATAACAGGTTTTCATGTACTCGTGACATGCCCACATATTACTGCCAAACTCTAACCACAGGGGTATTGGAGACCACCAAAGAAAACCAGGTAACATGGTAGAAAAAAAAAATACAATGGTTATATGATTATTTCAGAGAACTTACCATTGCTGGAAAACAGGATATTAAAGATAAGTGGATATTAGATCATATAAGATCCATAACATAAAAAGCAATGAAAAGTTCAGAGAATGACAGGCGAGAGTTAAGTTATTTCACATACACTGAGCAGAGAAAAACCACAATAAAATAAATACGAATGTTAAGAACAAGACATTTATGGCATGTTCTGTGGATTTGCCATAAATGTCTTACAATGCAAGTCCCATTTCTAAGACCTGCACTTTCTTAGACAGTGGTGGTTCGTCTCATACCGCTGTTCTAACGATATGTGCGGGTCCCAAAGGCGTCTGTGGATGTCCCATAAATGTCTGAGATGGGAACCCCTCCAAGGAGGTGAATGGGGATTTTCAGGAACTTCTCTAAATAAAACTTGCTTTGAAATCAAAAACTGTACTAATTTGGTCAGTTGGTTTATATTACATAAAATACAAACACGGCGCCAACATCCACATAAGAGGATACTAACCATGTCCATTGGTAACATGCTTCTGCGTTTTGCCTTTCCGAGGTGTAGAGTGGCATGAGGATGAAGAGTTAGTGGTGGTCATTTTTGTGTCCTCAAGTTCTGCATCATCATCTTCAACATCTTCTTCATCTTGAGAACTTCCAAAGTATGCCATGCTACTTGGTAACGCAGGCGAACCTATGTATGACAAAAGCAATTGTTCTATATTTATACGTACAACACACCTCCTGTTAACATAATGACAGCACTGAATTACCATTATAAGTATGACACACAAATGTATAGATAGATCGCCAGTGATTTTATTTCCTTGACTTGTATACCGACAAGAAGCTGCATTAATATATTCCATCTCCATGATGGCCTTTATATGCTTCCTTGTGATGGAGCTCCATCTACTATATGGAAATAAGTTTATGCTGTTATATGGCGGCAGATTTCTTTATGTGGCCTAAATATATATAAATACAGAATACAGATGCTGCAATTCCTTTATAAAGGCTGTTTGTACTGTAAAAAGGGTAACTACCAAAAGATTGATGTAGACTAGTTAAAAATACCATAAAAAACACATTGACTATTGCAGCACTGGCATTATTGATATGATGCCAACTACATTACATGGCATAAAAAGCCACATTTAAAAGGAAGGAATCTATGTAGCAGCAAGGCTAAAGGGATTATCATCGCTTACTTCATGGACGATTTGCCAGTAAGACAACAGAACTGTAATTGCTCCTGAATGAGAACACATACGCATGTTAATAAGGAGAACAAATGTAATTCATATCCTTGATGACCCTTCTGCACCACCTTATTCTGTGCCAGGAACTGATCACGTGGGCACGCTCAATGTCACAAGTTTCTTTTAGAGAATCAAAGCCTAAGTACGCTGTGGCTGGCTGCAGACACACATGTGCATCCTTGTAATAACTGGTGGGCACCGAAGTTATTTCTTTGAAAGATTTTCATGAATTTATAGAAGAACGATTCATTGAATATCTCTGTAAGAAAAAGAAAAAAAAAATCCATCCTAGGAGATTCCTGCTCCCAATCTTACTTCAAAGAAACGTGACAAAGGGTAAGTTCTGCCAGCCCCCCCACCCCCAATAACCAACTTTGGGAAGGTCAAAATTAGGCTAGGTCTACACAGCGACTTGGGGCCAAGCAACATTAAAATTGCTACTTTTAAACTGCAGAAAGCTATTGTGGTTGTGAAAAATGTTTTTCTGCTATGTTGTGGTTGTGCCAATTTGTGGGTCACAATGACCACATTCACTATCATTAGGTTCAATGTTGTGATCTTCAGTCAAGTGAACACAAACTACTGTGTAGTTTTAGGCCAATTTCACAATCCGCACCATGAAAATACTTGCTGTAGGTCTTTTAAAGTAACTGGCACCGGGTCACAGGGAACTTGGATTGAGAAATCCTACACTAGGTGGTCAAGTCTAAAGTTGACTTGCATGAAAAATAGCTTGAAAATGTATTTATTTTTTGGATAAATCGTTTATTTTTCTGAGACAAAAATTCTAGCTTGAGGATATATCACCGGCTGCACCCAAGGTTTATATGGTGAGCCTGAAAAATAGAGTTACAGTTTAACCACTTTCCACAATACCACTATTTCAGTGTTCTTCACAGGAGTTAGCATATGTATTGATTTCCATGGATAAAGCCTCCAAGGTTGATGATTTTTTTTTTTTACTATCATGATGGTAGTAACCACTATACAAGATTGTGTTACTGTGCTAAGGCCCGGTTCACATCTATGCATGAAAAAGCGGTTACCTAAGGAAACCCGCAGACCCCGTAGACTATAAAGGAGAAGGGAACGAATGCAGATGTGAAACGAGCCTTACGTATTACTTTTTGGATTTTGATGACAATGGGTTTTATCACGAATTCCTTCCAAATAGACCCAAATACCTGCTACGTGTCATCAGGCCATATCGCTGTGTGTACCAGGTCTGGCCATTCTGTTCTCTGTGAACTACACCTCCCATGATTCAAGACCAAGCAGTGACAGTAACAGCGTGTGCTGTACGCGGCTTGAATGTTGAGATAAACTGTTTTTCCTCTATCACAGCTACAAGCACTCCTCGTTCCAGACTAATTTCAGGACATTTAAAGATCTGATGAAATAATTCAAGTCTTGGAGCAGGCAGCTGGATTAACTGCAAGCACTGAAAATGCCTGCCGCTTGCCAAAAGAGCATTTCATTATTTTTTCCAGTGTTAGCTGGCAGCAGACCCGTAATGTTTACAGGAGTAGAAACCATATGTTTTTACCCAGACACATTTTAAAATGTCTAAGTATGGGTCACTACGGCATGCAAGCCAAATGACTTAAATATCTTATTCGGGTTGATTAGATTACATTATTAACGTTTCCAGATCCTTTGGTCCTATCAAATAACCAGGCTCTTTTAGGCTAAAGCCCCAAGGCAAAAGCCAAAGCTTTTTTTGTTTTTTTTTCTTCAAGCCAAACCCACAGTTTAGTTAGAGTGGTTA